>NC_069682.1:73858376-74216371 GCF_023699985.2 Odocoileus virginianus
AATATATGGCAATTCTAAATTTGTTTGTGTCTGATACCATAGCCTTAAAATTGACAAGTTCAGCTGAGAAAGAATCCACCTGCAATGCAGGAGACCCTGATTCAATCCCTGGGTTGGGAAAATCCCCTGGAAAAGGGATAGGCTACCCACTCCAGTATTCTGGCCTGGAGAATTCCATGGACTGTATACTCCATGAGGTCCCAAAGAGTTGGACACGACTGAGTGACTTTCACTTTCACTTTCAAAGGGAGAAATAGACAAATCCCAATCTTATTAAGTGATTTTTAATATGCTTCTATCAGTAACTGATAGGAAAAAAAATAATTAGAACAGCTAAGGATTTAGAACACTTAATCAACATTATTAATAAGTTGACCTAATTGCCATTTATAGAACATTGTACCCTAGAACTACAGAGTACACATTTTTGCCAAGAGCTCATGGAACATTTAACAAAATAGACTACACATTAGGCCATAACGCAAGTCTTTACAAATTTCAAAGGGCTGAAATCACATAGAATATATTTTCTGACTATAGTAGAATTAAGCTAGAAATTAGGTCAAACATAACTTAAAACTCCCATGTTTGGAATAAATAACGGATATGTTAAAGAAGAAATTATAGTGGATCACTTTTCTGCCTTTTGGCTAAGATCAAGTGTAGAAATTACAGTGGAGATTAGAAAATATTTTCAATTCAATGATAATGAAAAGATTAAGTATCAAAACTTGTAGAGATTTTTATTCAAATCAATCAAGATGAAGTAACAGAGGCTAGATTTACCCTTCTTCTTTAAATTATTCAAAAATTAGGGGAAAAATAAGCAACATATATGATCATATATAGCAGTGATAACAGTTATCCCTGAGAGAAGGGAGTCAATATGAGTTCTATGATTATCTTGACTTACTACCCAGAGAAGGTTTTCATACTGTAGAACAAATAGGTAAATTGGAATTCATCAAAATTAGGAACTCTATGCTTTGAAACATACTATTAAGAGAAGAAAAAAAAAGTCATAGAATGGGATAAAATATTGGTAAATTTCTTATCTGATAAAGGACTTGTATGCAGAATATATAAGGGACTCTGAAGCTCAAAAGGTTTGAAAATATACTTTATCAAAGAAGATATACCAATGACAAATAAGCACACAAAAAGATGCCCCACCTCATTATGCATTTGTCATCTAAGCTGTGTCTGACTCTTTGCGACCCCATAGACTGCAGCGTGCCAGGCTTCCCAGTCCTCCACTATTTCCTGGAGTTTTGCTCAAATTCATGTTCATTGCACCAATTTATGCATTATGCATTAGGGAAATGCAAATAAAAGCACAATAAAATACCACTAGACCCTTAATCTAATGGCTGAAATAAAAGAAGCCAACAATACCAAGTGTTGACAAAGAAGCAGAACAACCAGAGCTCTTGGGTTTTGGTGGTGAGGATGTGAGCGGGTAAAGCTACTTTTGGAAGTGGTTTGGCAGCCTCTGTGTGAAGTTAAGCATTCACTTAACCCAGCCACCTCAGTTTTAGGCATTCCCAGAATGCCTAAGAATTCAAGCTTACGTTTACAGGAAAACCTGTGCAGTGGCTCTGTCTTGTAGCCACCCCATCTGTAAACTGATGGTGGGCACACTTTTCCACATGTGCATCATGCTTCAGTGAAAAGCTAAAGATGTTCCTGCTGATGTATGGCAGAAGCCAACACAGTACTGTAAAGCAATCATCCTCCCAAAAAAGCTAGAAATGTCAAATAGGGATGATAAGTATTTGGGAAGGTCATTTCATTTAGCAAATAATTTGTTGCTGTTTAGTCGCTAAGTCATGTCTGACTCTTTTGTGACCCCAGGTTCTGTAGCCTGCCAGGCTCCTCTGTCCTTGGGATCTCACAAGCAAGAACACTGGACTGGGTTGCCATTTCCTTCCCCAGGGCATCTTCCCAACCCAGGGATCAAATCTGCCTTTCCCGCATTGGCAGGCGGGTTCTTTACCACTGAGCCACCAGGGAAGCCCAACAAATAATTTACTGGGTGCCTTTTACGTACCAAGCCTTGTGCTGGAGAAACTGTGAACAGTAAGCTGAAGTCCGTTCCCATAAATGCTCACTCAGTGTGCGTGTGTGTGTTTTATGGCAGTTAGAGAATGACAGTTTACTCATGATTGGCAGAGAGCACAGTGCTATGCGAGCCTGCAGGAGGGGAAACGGACATTTCTCCAGGCAATGGGTCCTCTGCTGAGCTCTGAAGGATGACTGGGATTTAAGCAGGCGAAGAAAGCAAGAGAAGTGTTACAAGTACAGAAATCAGCATATGCAAAGACCTCAGAGAGGGGAGAGAACTTAGTGCACCTGAGGAACCCAAAGTTCATTGTGAGATAGGGACAAAAATGTAGAAAGAAGTGTTAGTGGCCAAGCCACGCAGGTTCCTCCAAGCCACGCCAAGGAGCCTGGACTTTATTCTGAGGGCAATAGGGAACTCCGGCAGGATGTTCATGAGTGAGGGGAGTGGATTCCAGGGCTGTATTTGCTTCTGGATGGCAACAGTGGAGGGTTTCCTGGTGGCTCAGAGGTAAAGAATCTACTCGCAATGCAGGAGACACAGGAGATGTGGGTTCAGTCCCTGGGTTGGGAAGATGCCCCGGAACAATCCACTCCAGTATTCTTGCCTGGAGAATCCCATGGACAGAGGAGACTGGCGGGTTATAGTCCATAGGATCGCAAAGAGTCAGGCACAACTGAAGTGACTTAGTACGCATGGCAAGGGTGGAGGCGTGGAGATCAGTGAGAGGGATCTACAGTCAGGCAGATGTGATACAGGGGAAAAGATGGGCAACAGAGAGGGGATTTTGAAAAAGAGTTAGGAGGGGGAATGGATGGGACCAGGTGCTAAGTAGGCTTGGCAGGTGGTGAGGTTGATAGATGACCTCTAGGTAGTCTTAGATCATTTTCAACCGGCGCTGGTGGTGGAGGGCAGGCGATGGGGAAGCACGAACAGAGACTCTCAAACTTCATTCCACTCTCACCGCACAGCTGCACCCGTTATCTCAGCGCTGCAGTTCTGACGCTCCTGGCTCATCCACATCCATCCTTCTGTTTACAGCCAAGCCCCGGGGAGGCTGCTGGGGAAGAGCAGAGCCTGGCACTAGAGAAGCATCCTGACAAAATAATTAGTGTCAGCAAGAGGGCAGTGAGTTGCAGATAAAACTTAAACAATCTGACTCCCGCATTTAAACTGGCGAGCAAATTCAATGCCTCCCTGGCTCATCTGGGGGTCCTTGAGTCACTTTCTGGCCTGTACCCTTCTTCTGGACTGGGACCTGATCAGTACATGTGCTGGATGATCTGGGGTCACAAGGAAGCCAACGGTCTGATACTGGGCAGCAGGTGGCTCACCTCGCAGAGCCTCCTGGTGATCGTGACCGTGATGACCACCCGCTGTTTGGACAGCCCTCCTTCCCTCTTCTTCCAGAAACAGCATCTTGATTTCCTTTTGGGAAACTTCCTCTCCCTGACTCCCAGTCCATTCAGTTCTGTTGGATCTGATCTTACTCCCAGCTGCAGATGGGAATTGATGGCCCCCTGCTTAGCCACTCCTGCAGAGAAAGAGGTCTTTCCATAAGAGCCCTGCCCGGATTGGATCAGTGTCTTCAGATCACACATCCATCCACACCACCGTCACTCTGGGAGGGAGGCCAGGGCACTCTGATTGGGTGAACTTGGGTTACGTGCCACCTTCCTGATGAAGGGGAGGGTTGGATCACAGTTTTGGTTTTTTTTTTTTATTATTTTTTAATTGAAGGATAATTTACAGAATTTTGTTTTCTGTCAAACCTCATCATGAATCAGTCATAGGTGTACATATGTCCCCTTCCTCTTGAACCTCCCTCCAATCTCCCTCCACATCTCACCCCTCTAGGTTGATACAAATTCTGCGTTCCCTGAGATGTACAGCAAATTCCGGTTGGCTATCTATTTTACATATGGTAACGTAAGTTTCCATGTTACTATGGCCATACATCTCACCCTCTCCTCCCCTGTCTCCGTGTCCATAACTGTCCTCTATGTCTGTTTAAGGGCGCTGATCTTGGAGTCCCTCACTAGCTGGGTAAATTGGGCAGGTGACTTAGACTGTCTGAGCCTCCATTTCCCTCATCTGTATAAGGGGCGCAATAGCAGATCTCCAGCGGGATTATTGAGGGGACTAAGTAAATTATGGATGGAGAAGCTTGGTAATCTACAGTCCACGGGGTCGCAAAGAGTCGGACATGACTGAGCGACTTCACTCACTCACTCTAAGTGAGTGATTGTTTCGGAAGTTTTCTGTAGACTACGGCAGCGCCTTGGATTTGTTTTTCTCGTACTCTAGACCCTTCGGCACCCACTCCTTTATTATTAAAGTAAGCCTGTATCCCAGCCCCAGAGGGCTCTGTTCCTGCAAACCAGGTGCTTTTCTGATAAGTATGTTGGCGTCACAGGGGTGAAGAGTGGCCCCCCGGGGCCTGAATAGCTGCTGGCATCAGTCAGGAAGCGTCACAAGCACTGTGCCCCGACTGCCCGTCCTGTCACCTGGCCCTCTGCCTGCTGCTCCCGGAGACAGGCTCTCTGGCTGTGCCCACCTCACCGGTGGGAACGCTGAGCTCGGAGCGGGGAGGGAAAGGCAGGAGGACCCTCAGCTGATGAGGGGCAGGGCTGGGGCTC
The DNA here is from genome assembly GCF_023699985.2 of Odocoileus virginianus. NCBI lineage: Eukaryota > Metazoa > Chordata > Mammalia > Artiodactyla > Cervidae > Odocoileus > Odocoileus virginianus. Next base: position 73,863,078 of record NC_069682.1, read on the forward strand.
GAACCCCGGTCTGCTGGGCTCAGAAGCCCCTGCTCCTACTCTGTGATAGTCCTTTGCACTGAAGGTCAGGGGTCCCGTCACGGCCGGAAGTGCCTGGGGGTGAAGGTCTTGATCAGCATTGGGTGGGGGCCTTTCCCGATTCACCGGCACAATTCAAATAGGTCCCTTCTTGCCTTTCCTGCTCACCAGCCTCTCCAGTGTCTGGCAGAAGACTTGGGGTGTGACGAGGGAGTATGAAGAGAGATGGGAGGGTCCTTATGGGTTTATAGCACAAGTACTCAGCACGAACGGTCCGGCAAGTCAGTGTTTACGAAACACCACTCAGTCACGTATTCATTCACATGTGGGAGTCATGTTTTAGGGTCTGTAGGGGCAACAAAGGGACTACAAGGCACACTCCTCACGGACGCAGGCATCTGCTGAACCCCTTCCCCCCTTCTGAAAAAGCACAGGGCTCTGGGAGGACCCGGCCCTCTCTCGTTCAGGTGGTCAGGCTGGAGGGTTGAGCACCACGTCCTTTGGCCGCAGTTAGCTGTTCAGAGGAGGGTCGGCCCTGGGTCCTGGGGGGCACTTTCTTCCCTCCAGGCTTGTAAAAGTGATTGGATGTGGGTCTGGGGATGCTCAGGGCTATCCTGCCAACCCATGGGGGCCCCCTGCACTGGTCGGCAGAACACGGCACAGCTATGAGACGGAGCATCCAGAAGAGATTTCCCAGCTCACTGGATGAAGTCGGGCACGTCTCTGGGCTTCTCGATTACAAGAAGCATTTAAAATAATCAGCCCACTTTAAGTACGGCTTCTGCCTTATATACACTTGACCACTCGATCTCTGTGATCTCATTTCAAAACCCAGAGGGACATCTTTCTACTCTATTGTAATACTTGTGTGGACGTATAGATATTTGTGTCTAGTTTATGTTTAAGAGATTTTTTGATACCCATGGGGACCTGGGTTTTAGTTCTGGCTTTGTCTCTAAACCATAGCATGAGCCAAGGCCAAGTTCACCTCCTCTGTGGGCCTCAGTCTTTCCATCTGTAACATGGATGCCCTGGGCCCACTGCCATCTCAAATCCCTTCCACTCTTTCTATGAATTTAAGATTGGTATGTGTGTGATGAGACAGAAGTAAACACTGGTGTGTCATCTGCTGGGCTCAGAGTTCTGTTTGCCGAAGCAGACAGGAGCTTGATGGAGACCTGATTGGTTGGGGAAATGGGGATTTATCTGTAGGAGGCCACGGCAGCCCAGACCTGGGCTTGGCTGCCTCCCGCAGACGTGTAAAGCATCGCTAATGATTAAGCCTGCTTGCAAAGCTCCCCGCACAGATGGCTGTGGGGCTGCACGCTGAGCTTCGGGAAGGAGATGTGAAACCTGAGAGCAGCGGGCGTCCGATCAGCCTCCGATACAGGCCTGGGGCTGTGAGGCTTTCAATACAGACCTTGAATGTCCACGACCCACAGGAACAGAGGCCAAGATCCCCAACTGAGGGATGCTCCAACTCTCAGATTCCAGACTCTGACAGTGGTGGATGTGACAATTAGCCCACAGAGACAGTGGCTTTTTTTCCTTGCTTCAGCAGTGAGACTCATCCTCCTGGGCTGAGATAACCATTTACACTATTGATAGGTTGCAGTTGCGAAGAAGAAAAGCATAATTGTTGGCGTGTATTAGGATCTGGGTAGCAAAAAAAGCCTTCTAACTGGAGCTAAAAGGATGAGAATATTTGCTCTCTTTTATATGGACACAAATTTAAAGAAATAGAAAAAAAATTGTAATTTATTTATTTTTTAAAATTATTTTGTGAAACTTTTTCTTTTGTACTGGGGTATAGCCGACTAACAAGCAATGCTGTGATAGCTTCAGGTGCAGAGTGAAGGGTCTCAGCCACACACACACGTGTCCATTCTCCCCCAACCCTCCTCCCATCCAGGCCGCCACATAACACTGAGCGGAGTCCCCTGTGCTCTGAAGTAGGTCCTTGTTGGTCATCCATTTTAAACACAGCAGTGTGTCCATGTCCATCCCAGACTCCCTAACTATCCCTTCCCTTCATCCTTCCCCCTGGCATCCATAATTTCATCCTCTAAGTCTGGGAGTCTCTTTCTGGTTTGTGAGTCATTTCATTTATATCGTTTGTTTTTAGATCCCACATTGAAGGGATGTCACTTGATATGTCTCCTCCTCTGTCTGACTTACTTCACTCAGCATGACACTGTCTTGGTCCATCCATGTTGCTGCACATGGCATTATCTCAGAGCATATTTGCTCTTTAAACACGAGGTCTGGAGAGCAGAAGGTAGAGGACCCTTCCCAAGTTGACCTTTTGGCCCCAGTTTGTCATCTCAGGGTCCCAAGGTGGCAGCTAAAGCTTCAGACTTGTGTCCTTATTTCTTTCTAGGCAGGAAGCAGGGTTGAGCAAGAGGCTCTGTCTTTGTCAGCCGATGCCTTCTGATCTGAGAAGACCCACCTGCTCATTTGGGGCTTGCCTGATGGCCCAGCTAATAAGAATCTGCCTGCAATGCAGGAGACCCCAGAGACTCGGGTTCGATCCCTGCGTCAGGAAGATCCCTTGCAGTTCAGTTCAGTTCAGTTACTCAGTCGTGTCCGACTCTTTGCAACCCCATGAATCGCAGCACGCCAGGCCTCCCTGTCCATCACCAACTCCCGGAGTTTACTCAAACTCATGCCCATCGAGTCGGTGATGCCATCCAGCCATCTCATCCTCTGTCGTCCCCTTCTCCTCCTGCCCCCAATCCCTCCCAACATCAGGGTCTTTTCCAATGAGTCAACTCTTCTCATGAGGTGGCTAAAGTATTGGAGTTTCAGCTTCAGCATCAGTCCTTCCAATGAACACCCAGGACTGATCTCCTTTAGGATGGACTGGCTGGATCTCCTTGCCGTCCAAGGGCATGGCAACCCACTCCAGTATTCTTCCCTGGAGAATCCCATGGACAGAGGAGCCTAGTGGGCTACAGTCTACGGGGCCACAAAGAGTCAGACACGATGGAGTGACCAACACCTGCTCCTTCAACTCACTGGCTAGGATGAGGGCACCCCGAACCTGGGTCTGCAGAGAAGGCTCAGGAAAGTCTAGTGCCAGGAGACAGGGAAGAAAGGGGCTGACCAGGGGTGGGTGGTCAGCCAACGGCGGTAGGGTGACAACTCAAGCCCCAGTCTGTCCTCTCGTCTGCTCCTCCACAGGGGGCTGAGTCCTAGGATATAGCCCAGCCCCCAGTCATCTCTTGGTTCTGCCACTTCCTCACCATGTGCCCGCCGTGTACAATCAGAGATTTCAGCCTGTAGCACAGAGCTAGAAAGCCAATGTGCATGGACTCAAACCTCAGTATTTCGGATCCAACTTTAATTTGATACCTACTCAGCCCGCTCCACCGAAGCATCTCCCCCACTGTGAGTCACCATGGGTGTCTCGTCCTCCACCTACGAATGTAGTCAGGCTGGACTTGCTGCACCAGCTGCTGTGAGCAGGCTGCAGAGTCTCAGTGGCTGAACTGAGGGTTTGCTCTTCACTGACACAGAGTAGGCTGTGGGTCCAGGGCCTCTCCAGGGAGCTCCCCGTGGAAGGGTGCTTCCCATCTCCCAGTGCCTCCATCCTTTACCTGCCTGTGGCCTCAGCATCCCTGTGGCAGGAGGAGTCCTGCAGGTCTGTGTCCTGGGTCTTAGATGCATCAGCCTGGAAAGGGGACGTCTCACTTCCTGTTGGCCAGAAGTGGTCACGTGATCCCAGCCCGCTGCCAGGGTCTGGGAAATGAGGGATGAGCAGGACACAGTGAATCTGTCTCTGCTCCTGCCTTCCGTGGCTTCCCATTGCCCTCGGGGTCAAGTCCCTACCTGACTGCCCCGGCTGTCCCATTCCCCCACCACACAGTCCATGCTCCAGGGATGCTGGGGTTTTGGGTCCTCGGTGGGGGGTTCCCTCCTGCTCACCTCCCTCCCTTTGCATGTGCTGCGCCTCTGACCACCCCACCCCCCACTCCTGCCTGGCTTCCATCCCTCTGCCATGCCTCATGTTAGGTTTCGAGGGGCTGTGAACTCAGGGTGCTGGGCGTGGTCCTTAGAAGGCTAGCAGTCCCATCCCAGCAGTCACCACGAAGCCACGGCACCTCCGGCAAACCTCTTTCCTCTTGTTTCTTTTTTCCTTTAAATTTATTTTTTATTGAAGTGCCATTGGTTTATAACACTATGTGGGTTTCGTGTGTACACGTTGTATTTCCCTTCTGTATACCTTGCAGTGTTGCTGCTGTTTGGTCGCTCAGTCGTGTCCAACTCTTTGCATCCCATGGACCACAGCACTCCAGGCCTCCCTGTCCATCACCATCTCCCAGAGCTTGCTCAAACTCATGTCCATCAGGTCGGTGATGCCATCCAACCATCTCATCCTCAGTCATCCCCTTCTCCTCCTGCCTTCAGTCTTTCCCAGCATCAGGGTCTTTTCAAGTGAGTGAGCTCGTCGCATCAGGTGCTCACTACTAAAGTCTACTTTCCATCTGCCGCTGCACGCTGGACCCCTTTTATCCATTTTGCCTCCCTCTGCCCTTCCTTGGGCTCACCTGGTGGCTCAGCTGGTAAAGAATCCGCCTGCAGTGCGGGAGACCTGGGTTTGATCCCTGGGTTGGGAAGATCCCCTGGAGAAGGGAACGGCTACCCACTCCAGTATTCTGGCCTGGAGAATTCCATGGACTGTATCGTCCATGGGGTTGCAAAGAGTTGGACACGACTGAGCGACTTTCACTTCACTTCTGCCCCTTCCTCTGTGGTAAGCACTACTCTGTATATCCCTGTTTGATTTTGTCTATCTGTGTTGCTTCTCATATGCCACGTGCATGAAATCATATAGCATCCGCTATTTATAAGATGGATGGCCCTTGAGAGGATTGAGTGAAATAAGCCAGGTGGAGAAAGGCAGATGCTCTGCTTACATTGGATGGCTGAAGTCTGACTCCCAGCCTGACCCCTGGCTTTGAGTCTTGAGCTACTAACCTTACCTCTCTGTGCTTCAGTTTCTTTATCTGTAAAATGGGGATAAAAATAATACTTATAACTCATGGGATTATTGTGGGAATTGAGTGAAACTTATAGAACCTTTTGAAAGTGCCTGGAATGTAGCAAGCACTCAGTAAATGTTGATCTCGGTTCTAACAAGACCCTGTCTGCTGCCCCACCCAGCCCCGGCCCCTGCTTATGGAGCACATGGGCCTCAGAGGTGTCAGCCAAGCCAATAGGCGGTTACCACCTGGGGCGGAAAGTTCCCTACACAGGCAACTAAGGGGGGAGCCGGTAAAGTGGGGCCTAAGCCTGTGGCTCGAGACTTTGGCCTTACCCTTGTTGTTCAGTAACTCAGTCGCATCCGACTCTGCGGCTTCATGGACTGGAGCATGCCAGACTTCCCTGTCCATCACCATCTCCCAGAGTTTGCTCAAAGTCCCGTCCCCTGAGTCAGTGATGCCGTCTAACCGTCTCATCCTCTGTCACCCTCTCCTGCCCTCAGTTTCCCCCAGCATCAGGCCTCACCCTTCCTGGGTGTGAAAAGGTGACCACCCGCCTGACCGCGGTGCGGGGAGACGGACAAACTCCTGAGTGCTTAGAGCAGCGCCAGCATCTTCTGCCCGCTCAGTCGGGGTGGGCAGGCTTTTTATTGGGTTGGCCAAACACATGTTATGGAAAACCCCAGTGAATTTTCTGGCCGGCCCAGTACTATGCAAGTGGTGGGTGGAGGTCAAGGGAAAGCTGAAATTTGAAGAAAGAGTAGGAGTTGGGAGGAGGGGGTCCGGGGGCTGGGAGGCAGGAGTGAGGCAGCTCCGTGGCCCCGGCAGGATGCTGAGCGGAGGCTGCAGGGAGGCGGGGGCGTCCAGGGCATCCTCCCGCATCCGGGCGCCTGCTCTTCATGCTGGTGCCCACTGCCCGTCTCTGTGCCCAGGCCCGGAGGCTGCAGCAGGGCACAGACAGCACTTGACTGAAGAGTTTAGCCTTTAGCCCTGGCTAATGGGGAGCCAAGGGAGGACATTAGGCAGGAAGCTAAAATTTTTTAAAAAATATGCCTTTAAGGAAGATGCAGAGGCCGACTCAGAGAGACTTCAGATCCCAGCATGGATTCGAAAGGGATCTCCACGGCCCAGTCCAAATAGATTTTTCATGACAGGGGCCAGCAAGGCAGTCCTCAGCCCTTTTCCTCCATGTAGGGTCGTAGTATGAGATACAGGATGCCCAATTAAATGTGAAGTTCAGATAAACGAATGATTTTTAAAGTATAATGTCTCCAATGTTGCATGGGACATATACCAAAAGGCTTTCCTGGTGGCTCAGACGGTAAAGAATCTGCCTGCAACACAGGAGACCCAGGTTCTCCCGTGGGGAAGGGACTGGCTACCCACCCAGTATTCTTGCCTGGAGAATCTCATGGACACAGGAGCCTGGCGGGCTACAGTCCATGGGGTCGCCAAGAGTTGGCACAAGCGGGTGACTAACACGTTCATGTTTACTTAGACTAAAACATCTGCTTACTCTGGCAGCCCTGCCTCCGTGGGGTTGCAGGCCGGAGCTGCCTGGCCTCATCGCGGGGAGCACCAGGTACTTTCAGGCTCACTGGATCTCAGCCCTTGGTCTGATGAGGGCAGGATAACGTCTTCCCAAGACAGAACTAGGTGGAGGCGGAGAAAAGTCAGAGGAGCCTCACCCAGCCTCCTCGGAGCCTCACGATGGGCTTTTCCCGCTTCCCAGGTGTGTGTCCCTCATCCCACTCTGCTTCTCCAGGAGACTAGTCTGACCCAGCCTGGCATTTATCCCCTGCCTGGGAGGTGAAGGGAGGGCAGCTTCCCGAGTCAGTCATGTTGGTTGCTGAGCTGGCTGTGATGGACCCAACACAGCCCCTGGTGCCCCAGGAGTCCCAGGGCCCCAGCTGCCCGCGGAGCCGCTCAGCGGTCTCACAAGGGCAGTCTTGGCCAAGCAGCTCCAGGAGCAGAAACGGCAGAAGCTGTCATTGCTCGGGCCGTTAACTGGCTGGTTGGTGTGAGCCAGGCAGTGGGGCTGTACGGAGTGGGGTCAAGAGCAGGCTCTGGGAGTCCATCATTTCTTGGTTCGAGCCTCAGTCTTACCACCGACATGGGCACGATCTTAGGCAGGTACTTCTCCTTCCCGGGATTCAATATCCAATCTCACAAGCTTGCGGGGAGTTGAACTGAGAGAATGCATGTGAAATGCTTAACTCTACAGCACCGGGCAGGCTTCCCAGGTGGCTCAGTGGTGAAAGATCTGCCTGCCAGTGCAGGAGACAGGAGTTTGACTCCTGGGTCAGGAAGATCCCCTGGAGAAGGAAATGGCAACCCACTCCCGTATTCTTGCCTGGGAAATCCCAGGGACAGAGGAGCCTGGCGGGCTACAGTCCACAGGGTCGCAAAATTAGACACGACTTAGCGACTCAGCAACAACAACAGAGCCCGGCCCTGGCCAGGTATCTAGACGGGCCACTCTGGCTCCGACCCAAGAGTTTGTTGCCTGCACATCACTGACGAGGAAACAGAGGTTCAGAGAAGAAAGTCTTAGGGTGAGCCTTGCTAAGGGGCAGAGCCAGTGACTTAGCTTCTTGAAACTCAGCATCAGATAACGAAAAGGCAGCCTGGAAGGTTCTCCAACTTGGAGCCCACTGGCTTCTTTAAGAAGCTGGAATTCATTTGATACCAGACTAATGCATATTCATAAAGGATAATTTAGAAAATGCAGTTTGCCAAAAGAAGAAAATAAAACTCACCAGCATTCTCACCAGCACTATCTCACAGAGATAGCCATGGTCGATGAGCCGAGGTGTATATTTTAAGACTGTGGGCAAATTTTTAAAACCCTAAAGTGGAGATCCCCCACACTGCACTTACTCACTATGCTGACATTCGAAGCCAGAGCTCTTTACTGTGGGGTCTGTCCGGCATTGTGGGGTGTTTAGCAGCATCTCTGACCTCTACCCCCTAGAGGCCACCAGCATCACCCCCCGAAGTCCCCCAACCCAAAATGCCTCTAGATATTGCCAGGCATCCCCTGAGGGGCAAAACAGACCCCCCAACAGCCAAGAATTGCTGGCTTTCGGGGTAGACGTTCTCAGTCAGCCACACCTGGCTTTCACCCCCCGGCTCAGGTGTAGACGCAGGCAAGTTAGCCAGTGGCTCTGAGCCCTCACTGTCCTCCTCTGTGAAATGGAGTGGTGTCTACCCCTGGCAGAGCTGTCAGGACTGAGAGAGATGGCTCCTGGGTCACGGAAAGCGTCTGGCACCAGGCGGCTGCCCTGGACCGCAGTGTCGCGGCCATGGGTAGCTTCTCTGACGAGAACGATCCCGACGATTAACAACAAAACACTCATCTGTGCCTAGAAGGCCCTTCGCACCTGAGCGAGAGGCGTGGCTGCTCTCAGAGGGGCAACAGAGTTATGGTGAAGAATGTGGCTCTAAAGCTCGCTGGCCTGGGTTTGCATCCTGTCTCTGTCTCTAACAACCGGTGAGGCCTCGGGCAAGGGACTGAACATTTCGGGGCCTCGGTTTCCCCGTCTGTCAGATGAAGACAATGGTGCCGACCTCACGGGGTGGTGAGGAGTAATGGATCCACCCCAGAAGTGGCTGTATTTGTAAATATCACCACTACATGTGCCCAGTCGTGGGGAGACAGTGTGGGGAGGAAGGGGTGCATTGGAAAGCACCAAAATGGGGCCCTGCCTTGGAGACCCACGGGGTGAGAGAGCAGCCCTGGCCCCAGGGAACGACCTCACGTTGACTGTGGCAGAATCGGTGTCCTTGAGATCTGGGACACTATAGAGTCCACACTCCGTGGGCGTTTCAGTTTAAGAAGTTCACTGTGTCCTAGGGGCTCCTAAGTATTCTTCTTAACGTTTAAATATACATAAATTTTATTGTTATAGCCTCTAAGTGTACACTGCGTTCAGCACACTCACAATTATGCTGCCATCACCACCATCCATCTCCAAAACCTTTCAGCATCCCAAACTGAAACTCTGTACCCAAGAAATGACAAACTCCCCTGCCCTTCCCCTCCTCCGACCCCCTCCCCACCAGCCCCTGGTGACCTGCATCTTTCCTTCTGTCTCCAAGAGTTTGACTCATCAGCGAGGGCCCTCATCTAAGTGGAACCGTTCAGTTAGTCCCTTTGGGTCTGGCTTAGTTTACTTAGCATAATGTCGTCTAGGTTTATCCACGTGGTAAATAGACTGTGTCAGAATTTCCTTCCTCTTTAAGGCTGAACGATATCCCATTGCATGAATATGCCACATTTTGTTTGTCCGTTGATGGACATTTGGGTTGTTCCTACCTTTTAGCTTTCGTGAATAGTGCTGCCATGAATATAGGTGTACAAACATACGTCTGAGTCCCCACTGTTAGTGCTTCTGGGTGTATACCCAGACGTGGAATTGCTGGATCAGATGGTAGTTCTATTTTTAAATTCTTGAGGACCCACCATACTATTTTCCACGGCAGCTGTACCATTTTACGTTCCCATCAGCAAAGCATGAGCGTTCCAACTCCTCCACCTTCTTGCCAATCCCAAGTATTTAAAAACCCAGCCTGCCTTTGGATTTTTACACCTTGAAAATAGTGGAGTATGTGTAAGAGGACTTTCCTACACAGTAATTCTTTGTTTTCGGAACAACTTCTAACCTTCCCCAGGAGCGGTTGCAGGCTTGAACCTCACCATGCCCAGCATGGCAGCGAAGGCTGAGGCCACCTCCTCTCTGGTTGTTCTCCGGAGCCTTCAAGTAGCTGTTTCAAAGTTTATTGTTTAGACTTTATAATTGTGCACGGGAGGGTGAGTCCAACCAAGCCACACTCCCGTTCCCACAGCTGTTAATACCAGTGAGGACAACAGCTTGGAGTTTGATGCCAACAGAAGAAGCTGGACTATCACAAAAGTCTGTTTTGCAGGCTGTGTTCCTGTCTGCCAGAAAGTGGTTGGAGTTACACGCGGTCCCCGCTCCCCCATAAGCCCCTTGAAGGGGACAAGGGTTTCCCAGTTGGCTGTTGCCCCCGACAGCCTCCTGTCTGCCCGACTCAGGCTGGCTGTCAGTGTCTCTGTTCTCTTCAGTGTGATCCTGAGAGCCTTCGTTTTCAATCAAATTTTGTTTCCGAGTTTTTCCTTGTGGCCCCTCTCAAGTCTGAGTCCAGGGCCTTACTCTTTATCCCCCTCGCCTGTCCCCTCTTTCCCCTGTGATACGGTGCTCACGGCAGCCTTTTCTCTAAGCAGTGCTCCATGCTGTTGAATCGCTCCTCTTTCCTTCCAATCCCCCCTTTCTTCCTCCCTTTCTCCGGTATTATCTGAGCATTTGCTGTGCGCTCAGCACTGTTCTCGGAGCTGGGAATATAGCAGCAACGAAATCAGGAAAAAAAATCTCTGCCTTCATGAAACTGACATTCAGGATATGACAGCGAACAATTCATAATACAGCGATGAATTTGTGGAGAAAGATAAAGCTGAGGAAGGGGATACACTTACGATCTGAGCCACGGTAGCTCAGATGGTAAAGAATCTGCCTGCAAAATGCGGGAAACCTGGGTTCGATCCCTGGGCTGGGGAGCTCCCCCGGAGAAGGGAATGACTACTCACTCCAGTATTCTTGCCTGGAGAATCCCATGGACAGAGGAGCCTGGCGGGCTACAGTCCGTGGGGTCATAAAGAGTCGGCCACGACGGAGTGGCTGACCCACCCAAGGCGGATGCGTGCTGGCGGGACGTGCAGGCGTCCTCATGCCTCTGCCTCCTGTATGCTCTGCGCCTTTCACGTTTCTCTCCCTCCCAGTGACAGACCGCGCTCTGTGCTGGGTCAGCCCTAGCTTTCGCCACTCCTTAGCTGTATGGCTTTGAGAAGTGCCCCCACTGCTATGCCTCATTTCTTCTTATCAGTAGCATGGAGATGAGAACATCATCTACCTCTTGGAGTTGTTGAGAGAATTAAATGAGCTAGTACATGTGAAAATGTTTAACAGTGTCTGGCATGTAGTAAATATTCCATCAATATTAGTCATTATTACTAAAGACCTAAATTACACAGCACAATGCCTGACACGTTGTAGGCAATAAATAAACACTAGTGACAGTTACCATTATTTCTCCATTTCTGTGTACTGACATCCAATTAATTGTTTTTTCCTTCTCCCAGGCCAGCAATATCTTGTCTCCTTTACTGGAGCTAAAGGATAAGGGGCAGTGGAAATCAATAACCCAGAAATTGCATATTGGCAGCACCACTGGAAGCTACTCAGGGAGGATCCAGCAGGGAGTTAGGGCTGGAGGCGGCTGCTATTGGGAAGGATTCCACCCCCAGTTGTTACTGATGTGCAAGAAAGCAATTCAAGAAGTGAGAAAACGTCGCGGCAGGGTTCCAGGGGCTGGACTACCGCTGTGCACCCGGGAGAGTTAGGTCAACATTGGAGATGCTTCAAGACGTGACGGTTCTTTCTTCCCCCGTCCAGCAATACCTTCTGTGCTCGTCGGTACGTTCCTGCCAAAACCTACTCCTTCTTTCCCCGCCGTCTCTGGATGGGCATTATTTAGCTTAGGTGCATTTTCCCTCCGCCCCCTAATGAAGTTTTGATTCCCTTCTATCACCATCAGCTGCCATTTCCCTCATGCTCCGAAGAGCTCAGTGAAGAAGGCGTAAGAGTTTCGCCAGACTGGTTGGCTTTGATCTGCAATCTGGCAGTGCCTGGCAAGCTTGGTGGGGCTGCTTTGATTTTGATCTTGTTTTGTTGGGGGTTTTTTAATTCTTGATGAGGAGCTGGCTTGCAGGAACACATCAGTAAGGGGAGCTGTCAGAAGGAACGGCTTTGCAGCACCAGACTGCTTGTAGGTGGCGGGTAGTGAGGATGCGGTTCAGACTCCACCCAAGCATGTCGTGTTCACGCAGACGGCACCCCACGACCTGTCCGCCCCCACAGTCCTACTGCGGGCCAGGTGTTGTTTCCAAGAGAGCAAGGACTTGATCTGTAGACTGGGGGCATCGAGACCTCGGTACTTCCCTTCCCTGCTGTGACTTTATATTATTAATAGTTACGAAAAGGCTCAGCTGTGAACACCTGAGACCTAGATAACAGGGGTTTAACCAAGGGAAAGGTTGATGTCTCTCTTATGTAACAATCCAGAGGGAAAGTGCTCACGCCTGGGAGGGCACCTCTGCTGCCAGACATCCCCAGGGCCTGAGCATCCCTCCAGCTTGTGGCTGCCCTGTGTACGGCGTCCGCGGCCCAAGGCTCTCATTGTCCAAGAGGGCTGGCGAATGGCTGCATTCCAGCCAACCGGAAGGAGCAAGGACAAAAGCCGACAGACCCACCGTCTTGGAGGGCTCTTCCAGGAGTTAGTTTCCCCTGTCTCTTCCATTCACATCCCAATTTTCTGGTGCTTAGTCACGTGGCTGCTCCTACCTGCAAGGGAGACTGGGAAGTACAGTCTTTATTCCCAGTAGCCGTGTGCTCGGCTGCAAGATTTGCGAGGTCTATTACCAAGAGAGAAAGGGCAGTGGTCGCTGGGGGAGAACCAGCAGGTTGTTTGGGAAAGAGCAGTGATGCTGTGGAGAACATTGCCGCACGCATCAGAGGACCCACATTTGCCTTCCAGTCTGCCCTATCACTTCCCTGGGTCTCAGTTTCCTCACCTGTAAAAGGGGGATGATGGGAATGACCTCACAGTGTGTGAAGGTTAAATGATATATTGTATTGGAAGATAGTTTTTCAGGTTCTCAAAACATCTGTGAACACTCTGGGACATGCTGTGGAAATTCATTTCTGACGCTGATAATGTGTGTATCAAATCTGTAGGGGCTTCATATGAAAAAGCCTGTACCTGCCTCCGGGCTTGCTCTTGCCGGGCCTGGCAGCCTGGGCTTTGTAGCTTCACTGTGGCTATTTGGCAAGAGAAATTAGGGGTCAGATGCCCAGGACCCCATTAGTGCTGGTTATGGCGTCAGGAAGTCCAGATGTGGTACAGTGAGGAGTTCTAAAGTGTGATGTGGGTACAGCTGATACGACGACTTTAGATGGAACCTTTAAAACATTTAAAAATAATCACAAGTTTGTTTTAAAATATATCATCAGGAACAGGAGAACTTAACCACCAAACCTGGAACTTGTATGGACATTATTTATTGTTTAGGACTGAGTTTTAATCAAGTGAGTTTACTTAAAAGAAAAAAAAAAAACCTGAGTAAATAGTTTAATTTGTATAATACTTGGCTTTGGCAGAAACTCAGATGAGAATTACAGCTCCAGCCACACCTTGATTTTAGCCCGGGGAGACGCTGATTAGGGGACCCAGTTAATCCTCTCCTGGACTCCAGACATGTGGATGGAAACTGTGAGATAATAAATTTGGGTTGTTTTAAGCCATTCCGTTTGTGATAATTAGTTATGCATGCGTGCATGCTGTGCCTGACTCTTTGCAGCCCTATGAGTTGTAGCCCACGAGGCCCCTCTGTCCCTGGGATTCTGGACACAAGAACACTGGAGTGGGTTGCTATGCCCTTCTCCAGGGGGTCTTCCCGACCCAGGGATCGAACCCGTGTCTCTTACATCTCCTGCATTGGCAGGTGGGTTCTTTACCACTGTGCCACCTGGCAAGCCCCAAAGCAGGGATAAGAAATTAATACACATGGTTAGAGATTTATATTTAAGGAATGTCATCAAACTGGGCAAGTTTCTTATTTCAAACTGTTCCATTGTTTGTAGCATGGTGGCAGAAATACAGACTTATGGGGTTTCTGGAAGAATAAGTGAGGAACTAAATATAAGTTCCTACCTAATGTGAGGGAAATATTAAGCTTAGTAGCTGTTGACTAGAACACCGGCTGTAGAATCAGTCCCCACAAGGACCACATTTGCCCAGTTTCATGACCCCAGGGGGCTTCCCAGGTGGCTCAGTGGTAAAGAATTTGCCTGCCAATGCAGGAGATACAGGAGATGCTGGTTGGGAAGATCCCCTGGAGTAGGAAATGGCAACCCACTCCAGTATTCTTACCTGGGAAACCTCAAGGACAGAGGAGACTGATGGGCTACAGCCTGTGGAGTCACAAAGCGTGGGACAGGACTCAGTGACTGAGCACGCATGCATGATGACCCCGGGGATAGGCCAACCTTGGCAAACTTCACTTAGGGGACGAAGCCTCCGTTGAGTTTACCGATGATCTTTCTACAGGGCCTGGGGGAGAAGTGCTTTGCCCAGAAGCTGTAAGAGACAGCAGCAACTCACTGGATCTCAGATCGAAGTCTTTTCAACATGCACTGAAAGTAATTTCTTAATGAGATAAGAATGCCAGTGAGGAAGTATCTTCATCTGATTTGTTTTGCTAATTAGGAAGACTTAATTGATATTCTAAGGCAACTTCATTGTGGAGAAGAAATTGCCTGGGCCTCTAGTTGAAAAAAATTCCCAGATCAAGTCCCACACCCAGAATTGGTTCTGGAAGTCTTAAGCAGTCTCCAGCTGTCTGCATTTTTATCAAGCCCCCAGGGGCTTCACTGGTGGCTCAGTCAGTAAAGAATCTGCCTATAATACAGGAGACACAGGGTCCATCCCTGGGTCAGGAAGATCGCCAGGAAAAGGAAATGGCAACCCACTCCAGTATTCTTGCCTGGGAAACCCCACGGACAGAGGAGCCTGGCGGGGCTACAGTCCATGGAATTAAAAAGGCTTGGACACGACTGAGCGACTAAACCATCACCAGGGGGTTGCGATGCATGCAGGTGTTTGAGGGCTGCAGGTGCCCTCGCAAATGCTTAACAGCCAGTTTTCTGGGAAAGGAAAGCTTGATTTGTAACATTAGTGGACTTCAGACACGTATAGTCCTGTTGCTGCTGCTTGGTCACGTCCAGCTCTTTGCGACCCCATGGACTGCAGCACATCAGGCTTCCCTGTCCTTCACTGTCTCCTGGGGTGTGCTCAGACTCATGTTCATTGAGTCAGTGATGCCATCCAACCATCTCATCCTCTGTCATCCCCTTCTCCTCCTGCCTTCAATCTTTCCCAGCATCAAAGTCTCTTCCAATGAGTCAGCTCTTCACATCAGTTGGCCAAAAGATCGGAGCTTCAGCTTCAGCACCAGTCCTTCCAATGAATATTCAGGGTTGATTTCCTTCAGAATTGGCTGGTTTGATCTCCTTGCAGTCCAAGGGACTCTCAAGAGTCTTCTCCAGCACGGCAGTTTGAAAGCATCAATTCTTCAATGCTCAGTTTTCTTTATGGTCCAACTCACATACATACATGACTACTGGAAAAACCATAGCTTGGACCAGACGGACCTTTGTTGGCGAAGTAATGTCTCTGCTTTTACAATGAAGTTTAGGTAACACCAGTGCAGGATTCAGGGATTCCCAGGTATACAGGCTGTGAGTGTCATGGATCTGCTCTAAAATGTGGACTGCGGGGTTCACCACCAGGGGTCTCCACTTCGTGGGTCTGGGGCTCCAGGGACCCCTGTTGGGGTGAGAGGACCTCCCTGAATGATCCCGATGTATTTCCAGGTCTGGGAATGTGCTGGAGATGATTCACTTCAAATACAGGATGAGAAGGAAAATCTAACCAGAGGAAGAGAAATCCTTCAGTCTGACCTAGTAAATGGTTGTGGTTCAGTTGCTAAGTCGTGTCTGACTCTCGTGACCCCATGGGCTATAGGTAGCCCGCCAGGCTCCTCCGTCCATGGGATTCTCCAGGCAAGCATACTGGAGTGGGTTGCCGTTTCCTTCTCCAGGGGGTCTTCCCGACAAACAGGGATCGAACTCTGGTCTCCTGCATTGCAGGCGGATTCTTTACCGACTGAGCATCAGGGAAGCTTACCTAGTGAATGTACAAAGTGAGATCAGATCGGACCCCGCGGAGAACACGGAATGATGGAGGAGGTGCCGTTAATGAGGTCGTGGTCCTGGCACACACAGGCCGCTCCACCCCTGTTTGCGCCTCTCCTGCGGATCCGCGCCGGCTGGGAAGAGCGTGGGCTCTGGGGTAAGAGGGTCAGTCACTCACGAGGAAACATCACTCCCTCCCCTCTCTGTTCTCAGTTGGGTCTCTTGTGACAGTGGGGTGGAGGGTAACCCCTCCTCTCACAGGAAAACGAGACGTGTGCAGAGGAGCCCAGCAGCCGGCAGCTCACAGCGGCGGCGAGCAATGCGAAACCGCGTGCGTGTGCAGGCTCGTGCGCATGTGCGTGCGGGCGCGTGGTCCTCAGGAGGCGCGCGCAGGAGGACTGGTCTGAAGGCAGCGACGGCAAGCATGCTGGCCAACTCCGGAGCTTGATGCTGAGTTTAAGGGCAAACGGGAGTGCCAGGGGAAGGGGAAAGGAGGCTGGCTAATTAGGTGCATTACAAAATAGTGCCGCTCTGGGGCGGGGGTGGGGGGGGTTGAGGTTAGAAGGGCCGACGCCTCAGTTTGCAGAGGACAGAACGCTCACACCGCACGTTGTACCTCAGTGCAGGGTGAGAGGATGGGGGAGTGGAGGCAACTGGAGTCCCTTTGCACCCGGGAGGGAAAAAATAACATCCAGCGAAGAGACTGGGCATGGGCTCTTCTTCGCCTCAGTCTTTTCAGGGAAGGTAAGCCACAGACAGCTGCTGGAGCACTTCCCAGCCAGGAAGACAACTGATAATGGGGGTCATGACACTCCAGCCTCTTCCCCAGGTTCCTCAGTGAACTTGGCAGATATCACCGTCCAGCTTCCGGTTATGACTTTAAAAAAAAATGCACCAGGAACCATCCCTGCCACAAAGCAGTTTGCAGAGGGAATGTCTGAGATCGGAGCAGGGTAAAAGCTGGGGGCTCGGAATTTAGAGAAGGGGCGGTCTGGGTAGCAGCTGACCAGAAGGTGTCCTAAGTCCTGGAGCACTGGAAGGAACTCTGCCTACAGGGATTGCCAGGGAACGGCAACGGTGGTGGAAGAGCCTCTTGCAGAGACGATCCTCTCTTGTAGAAAAGATCCCGCCCCGCGTGGATTGGTGCCCAGGCAGTAGCAGTGGAGCTCGGATAAAGGTGGTCCATCTCAGAGATCCTTAAGAGCAAAGGTTCGCCTCCCTGTGCCAGCTACACCCTGACACAGCACTCTGTTGCTTTTCTACATAATCTGCAGGATCCAGTGTGAAATAAAAAATGTAAGGCCTTGGTTCAAAACGCAGGGGGAAAGTGGCGTTAAAGATGCTAAAATATAAAGCTCACCCCTTTTTCACCCTGTGACCTCTCTCAGCTTGTCATCGTGTTTTGTGCTTGCTATTGAATGTCATTCTAAGTAAAGCAAAATTTAAATTAGCACGAGTTTTATGGTTCATCTTTATACCGTGCAATGCCTGCTTAGAATGCAAATATAAACATTTAGCTCATATGTGGAATCTCTGAAATGATGCGATTTGTATTTTATAGTGTTTGCAGGAATAGATATTTCATTCTTGCCAGAAAACTGGACAAAACTAACTCAACTGCTTTTATTTCAATTCTGGATATGTGCACATGCTCCTGTTCTACTTTTTTTTTCTTTTTTTAAAAAAAACTGGTAAGTAGGGAAGAACTGAAAGGAAAAAACACAATGGTTTGTTCTATTTTTTGCTTTCTTTCTGAGGCATCATTTTTAGTCAACAGTTGGCTAGTATGTGACTTACCATGTTCATTAAGAAAGAATGTTATATGATTTCTTGGTGCTAATGTTTCTTAGAACATCATTGTCTTCTTTCTGTGTTTGAAACTGGTCCCCTGCACCAAACTCCACCTTCTCTGGGGTATAATTGACAAATAAAACATTTAGGGAATTTCCTGGCGGTCCAGTGATTAAGAAGGCATTCTCACTGCCGAGCATCCAGGTTTAATCCCTGGTCAGGGAACTAAAATCTTACAAGCTGTGTGGCACAGCCAAAAGAACCCCCAAAAGCGAAACAAAAGATTATTTTTTCATGACTCAGTTGGTAAAGAATTTGCCTGTAATGCAGGAGACCCCATTTCAATCCTGGGTCAGAAAGATCCACTGGAGAAGGGATAGGCTACCCACTCCAGTATTAGGACCTAGAGAATCCCGTGGACTATAGAGAAATATCAATAACCTCAGATATGCAGATGACACCCACCACCCTTATGGCAGAAAGTGAAGAACTAAAGAGCCTCTTGATGGTAGTGAAAGAGGATAGTGAAAAAGTTGGCTTAAAACTCAACATTCAGAAAACTAAGATCATGGCATCCGGTCTCATCACTTCATGGCAAATAGATGGGGAAACGATGGAAACAGTGACAGACTTTATTTTGGGGGGGCTCCAAAATCACTGCAGATGGTGACTGCAGCCGTGAAATTTAAAGACCCTTGCTCCTTGGAAGAAAAGTTATGACCAACCTAGGTAGCATATTAAAAAGCAGAGACATTACTTTGCCAACAAAGGTCCATCCATCCAGTCCAAGCTATGGTTTTTCCAGTAGTCATGTATGGATGTGAGTGTTGGACCGTAAAGAAAGCTGAGTGCCGAAGAATTGATGCTTTTGAACTGTGGTGTTAGAGAAGACTCTTGAGAGTCCCTTGGACAGCAAGGAGATCCAACCAGTGCATCCTAAAGGAAATCAGTCCTGAATATTTATTGGAAGGACTGATGCTGAAGCTGAAAATCTAATACTTTGGCTACCTGATGCGAAGAACCGACTCATTTGAAAAACCCTGATGCTGGGAAAGATGGAAGGCAGGAGGAGAAGGGGACAACAGAGGATGAGATGGTTGGATGACATCACCAACTCAATGGACATGGGTTAGGGTAAACTCCAGGAGTTGGTGATGGACAGGGAGGCTCGGCGTGCTGCAGTCCATGGGGTCACAAAGAGTTGGACATGACTGAGCAGCTTTCACTTTCACTTTCAATATACATTTAATTTTATTTACTCTTTTACCTCAGGGGCAGGCAGCTGGGGTAGTCAGATTCCCTGTTTCACAGACTGTCATATTAACTATGTACTGCTGTGTAACAAATGACCACAAATTTAGCTTGTGTGTGTGCGTGTGCTAAGTCGCCTCAGTCATGTCTGACTCTTTGGGACCCTGTGGACTGTGGTCCATCATGCTCCTCTGCCATGGGATCCTCCAGGCAGTAACACTGGAGAGGGTTGCCATTCCTTTCTGCAGGGGAGTCTCCTGCGTTGCAGGGGGGCTTCTTTACCACCAGCGCCACCTGGGCAGCCCTAACTCAGTGTGATTTCATGAGCCCAGTTTGTGTAGGGTCAGGAGTTAGGCATAACTTAACCGGGTTCTCTGCTCAGTGACTCACAAGGCTGGATTCCGAGTGTCAGCAGGATGCATGGCTTTCTTGGGCTTGGGACTCACTTCCAAATGCATATGGCTGTTGGGCAGAATTTGGTTCCTTGCGGTAGCAGGACTGAGGTGCCCACTTCCTTGGTGTCAAGAGGCCATTATCAGTCCCTAGAGGCCTCTGTGGCTCCTTGCCAGGTCCTCTCATGACCTGCGGCAGGGCAGTCACAACACGGCAGCTTATGTCTTCAAGGCCAGCAGGAGAATTTCACTCTCATTTGCTGAGAGGGAATCTTATGTAACATGTCATCATCAGGGAGTCACCGTTGCCATATTCTGTACTGTGTTCTGATTAGAGGAGATACTCGCCCATCACCTTTGCTGGTTTCTGTTGGCTGGAAACAAGTTACAGGTCTTGCTGGCACTCAAGGGGAGGGGATCACACAAAGGCAGGACTCACTGGGGCTACCTTAAAATTCTGCCAGCCACAAAGGCTGCCATCATTTACCATGCAAAGTCCCCCCCCCCCCCCGCCTCTTTTTAAAAAATTTATGTTTCCTACCTCACTCCTGGTCCCACGCACATTCCCTGCTCACTGCCACCCTCATCCCTGGCATGGGTATCATGGATGTGATTTATGTACTTGGAGGCATGTATATATTGTAAAATATTTAGCATGGTTCTAGTGTGAATGTGTTTTTAATTTATAAACCTCATTCTGTTTCTTTCTTTTACACTCGACATTAGATTTCAAGATTTATTCTTAGTGCCATATGTAGTTCATTGCTTTAAATACATTTTCAAAGATGAAAGTGGGATCATACTATGTATATGGATTAATAGCTTGCTTTTCACTTTTAATATGTCTTTTAAATCCTTCCATGTCAGTTCATGTCGATTGTCCTTATTTACTTTGAACACTGCATAATTTTCCATTGAAAGGATTTATTTAATTCCTGCCTCCTCAGGCTGGAAGGGTGTTTTGAAGATTTTGGAAGGATTGAATTGAATGGGACAGAGGGACATTCCTACGGATTGGATGTTCCCATCCTGGGACTGGAGGTCCAGCTCTGCCTGGAATGCCGTGGTTGCCCACCTCTTCTTCTGTGCCCTCAGGCTCAGTTCCCCAAACTGTGGGGAAGGCAGAACTAGAACCAAATCTAGTCATCTAGTCAACCCGAAGCCCACCTGGGTTCCATTAAGAGCATCTCTCTCTGCCCCTGGATTTGAAAACAGACCCAATCTGATTGGCTCATGGACAGCCAATGGATTTTCTGGCTGTAGGTCAGGTGCCTGCCTTTAGTCCAATCAGAAGGAACTATTAACATGTTCAAAGCCCCCACTGGTGGGTTGGTTAATTCTCCCTAGCTGCCTTTATCCACTGCAGGCATTGGAGTTTGCAACCTGGCCTCTTATGTCAGAACTTCCCAAATCCACACAAATAAGGGGCCATGTCAACACACAGACTCAGATTCTCTCTAAGGCACGGTCTTAGTGTGGTGACATGCAGTTAACAGCCACCGCGTCTGCTACAAACAAGGCCTCGCCTGTGCGTTAGGATGTGCAGTCTTCAGTGACCTTTGGAGAAGGCATTTGGATAGCCCAGTAAAGGTAATCTGGTTTGTTTGCAGGTAGTAAGGAACTAGGCCTGGTGGGCCTTCCCTGGTGGTCCAGGGGCTGAGGCCCTGCTCTCCCAGTTCAGGGGGCCCCGGGTTTGACCGCTGGTCAGGGAACTAGATCCCACTTGCTGCAGCTAAGAGTCCACGTGCGGCAACGAAAGACTGCACCTGCTGCAACTAAGACCTGGGGCGGCTAACTGCATAAATAAACTAGACCTGGGTTTTGAGCAGGTCTGCCTGACTCCAGAGCGTGCGGTCTTACCTCTGAAGGACTTGGGGAAGCCAGGCGTGAACTCTTCGGAAGCAGGAGACACCGACCAGTAGAGGCTGAGGAAGGGAGAGGGCCAGGACCAAATGCCTAGGACGGCTCCGAGGGCTGGCTGACACGATGCCTACCCAAAAAAGCCATGCGATAAACCAACCCATGTCGAAAAAGGCTGGCTGCTGTGGCTAGGAAAACGTTTGCAGCTATTCGTTTTTTAAACTGGAACAACTTCATCCACCATCACCAAACATGGAGTTCCGCACGGAACTAAAGAACTCCTCTGTTCTTTGCTCACAGCGAGCGTGGGAGGCAGAGAAACACGAGTGCTGATAAGGAATTGACAAGGTAAATGAAAAGAATCATTTAATAATACATTGAAATTTAATAATAAAAGTATAACTTATTGCTGAGCACTTGCAATGTATCAGGCAGGATTTTAAGCACTTGACCTGCCACATACCTGGTAGGTATATATTCGATAAGTAAGCATTAGTTGCTCAGTTGTGTCTGACTCTTCGTGATCCCATGGACTGCAGCTCACCAGGCTCCTCTGTCCATGGAATTCTCCAGGCAAGAATACTGGAGTGGGTAGCCATGCCCTCCTCCAGGGATCTTCTTGACCCAGGGATCAAACCTGGGCCTCCTGTGTTGCAGATTCTTTCCCATCTAGGCCACCAGGGAAGCCCAGGTATATGCTATTACCCCCATTTTTAGGCAAGCAAGAGAGGGTCAGAGAAGCTAAGAGACTTCCTCACAATCGCACGGGTGGGAGGAAGCAGAGTGATCTCTCCGACTCTCCTGCTCACCTGCAAAGACCCCCTGATGCAGACACCCTGAGGCAGCGTGAGGGCAGGTGCTGCGCCCAGTGCAGAGGGCACCTTATAGGAGGGATGTGTGGTGTTTGCTGCTTTAAACAGAGCTTCTGGCACTGTAACATGATTTTTAAAAATTCCTTAAATTATTTTTTAAGTGAGATCAGTAGTGAAATAGTCCAGTAGGACTTCTCAGAGGAGGAGGCTCTTGGATGGAGTTTGGATGATGGGCGCAGGACCAAGATGGAAGGACAGAGGAGGCATCCAAGGAAAGCTGAGCTCAGCTCATCCCGGGGTTGCTGGGCAAGAAAGAAAAGGGGAGGAGGGGGGGTTCAGACGGTCAGGGAGGGAGGATGATGGCTTCAAACAAACCATCTCTCTTCTTCCCACCGGACCGTGACAGATGCGGGGAGCATCGGCCAGAGCCCCTGTAGACTGGGCAGTCTGCGTCATTATCCTGTCTGCTTCTTGCCTTCTCCCTTCTCGTGTGAGCGTGTGTGTGCATGCGCGTGTGCATGAGCAATGCTAGGTGCTCAGCGATTGCTAAGATGGAAATAACTCCAGCAATGAAGGAGGAGGAGTGTGCAGAGGGCGATAGCCTCCCCTCTTCTGGTCCAGGAGGAGAAAAGCAGGCCTCGGAGTAGCAGACCCCAAATCCATCCAGTGTCCTAACCCCATGAAGGACCCTGGAAACTTCTCTCCAAGTTGGCATGATGTCCCAGCAAGAAAACGCCCTGTCGTGGTTCTGTTGTTTTGACTGCTGGGTGTCCGGTGGGACAGAACGCTGAATGATTGAAGACAGAAGAGGAAGCACGCCTTTCCCCCAGTCAGAATAGTTGAGGACCTGATTTTTCTCTCCAAGTTCCTTCCCGCTAGTGCCTCATTATCCTCCCTTGTCTGACTGTGGACTTCATGAATGGGGGTGGTGATCTGCTTTGGCAGTCTGGGAGGAGCTGGGGGCTGGATCCTTTTGCGTTCTATTGCAGGCTCACTTGGTGACCTCTTGTGAGGGCCTCAGTCTGTTTCCAAAGGTTTATTCTTTGGCTCCTGGGTAGATCAAGGCTTAATTTCTTTTGGATGTTTAAAGAGTCTTCTGGGTCTCTTTTGATTCATGTCTGAGACCATGGGGCCCAGACACTTGTAGTTTCTGCAGTAAGTGTGTTTGTGGCATTTTGGATTTGGGAATCCACTGTCCCATCTGTGTGTGTCTGTCCCTGCTCTGTAGCCTCAGAGGTGTGATCTTTCAACAATATTAACACTATGATATAATTAAAGATAATAACACTGAGGATGTAATGATAGCAGCAATTTATCATGCATCTATTAAGCCCCAGGTACCTCACTGAGAACTTTATTTTATTTACTCCTTACAAAATACTCATCAGGAGATGGATTACTGGGGAGAGCAACGATGATCTAGATTAGATCTAGAAGCAGCAGGTGGCGTCTGATTAAGCCCCACTGGGTGCCAAGGAAGTGCAGCGTTCTTTCTCCAGCCTCTCAGGAAGCCTGAGACCTGCTGCTATTTGCATCCTTCTTTTATAGACGAGGGAGTTTAAGTAATTTACTCAACATCTTCTAGTAAAGAGGCGGCAGAGCCAAGACTTGGACGCAGAGCCCCTGCTTTTAACCACTATGCTGCTCTGCCTTCCTGGTTATGTGCCATCCCCGGCTGCTCTGAAAAACTCGCCTGGAATACTGCGGCAGCGGGGGATGGGCTGAGGGCCCCCCTGGTCTGTATGGGTGGGCGCTTCAGGGTGTTCGCTGGACAGGGAGCAAGTCACAGTCTGCTTTTGCCCATTGGGCTTGGTTCATGGGCTAAGGGTGACCCAGGACCCTTGGGAAATCCGGTCACCAAAGGGAACCATGGCTGGATCCATGTGACTCCTTGGAGGCCACGAGGTATGAAAGGATGGGAAACTCTATTGAGCCCGGAAGCTGTGTGCCGACAGCATCACTTTGAGAATCTTGTCTAATTTTGACAACAGTGTTAAGAAAGGTATCATCACTGTTCTGCTCGTAGTCCGAGTCCCCGGTCGGGAAAGAAGACTCCTCGAAACAATGCAACTTGCAATAGGGGAATTTATTACTGACTCGAGCCAGGGCCTCCCGCCTTCACCAAGGGTGTGAGGACGAAAAGGCCCTGAGCCCCAGGTCTCTCGGGTATTTATTAGGTCAAAAAAAGCAGCAGGTAGTTGGCGCAATCAGATTGGTTACACAGCGGGTAGTTGGCGCAAGCGGATTGGTTACACAGTTGCAAGGCAATTTTTGTTGGCCCAACGTGGGGCTTTCAGCTTTCCCCTGATAGGTTCCCTTTTTCTTGCTAGGCACATGTTGATTGGCTAGCTCCAGGAGGCCTGATAATTATGTTACCCCGGGAAACTAGGCCCACTCCTAATCTAGGCTGCCTGTCATGGCGTTAGCCGTGACAGCCTCACATTTCCCCCCTGTCTTTGTACTTTTGTAGAGGAATCTTTTTTTTTCACCCTGTGAAATTGACTGATATTGTTGTCTCAATACCATAATTTGCATGGTATTTAGGCGCTCTGTAATAAATGAGACCAGACGGTTTAAAATGCATGGACCAAAGGTCAGTAACAATATTAATATTATGAGTGGACCCAGGAGGGTGGAGATCACAGTGGTCAACCAGGGGGAGCGCCGAAACCAAGATTTAAACCAGCCTTGTTGGGCTTCTCATTTTCTCTTTTGCTGGGCTAGTCTCTCTCTTACTTTTTGGAGAGATTTTTGTACCATCCCTGAATGGTCGATATAGAAACAGCATTTTTTTCTCAGTGTTGTACATAATCTTTTTTGTTGTAGAAACAACAAATCTAAACCTCTCTTATTTTATAATATTACTTTAGCCAAGGAGTTCAAGGATTCTTGGAGGTGTGAAAGGGACTTTTTGAGTTGTTTAATATCTTTATCTATTGTAGTCTTTTGTTGATTATACTGTTTATCTTGTAACGTTAAGGCTGCGATCTCACTTTTTGTTTTTATAGCACTCAATAGGACTGCTAAAGTCAGGGCAGTGACTGGTTTTCGTTTTACCCTATATTGACCCGATGGGTCTAACTTTTGTTGCAGCTCTTTTTTTGAGTAATAGTTTAGCCGGGGGATCAGGTGGACTAGGACACAGAAATCTTGGGAGGCATTAAGTGTTGTCTTATGGACATACGGGGTTATTTTGGCGGAGCAAGCCCACCACCCATTTTTTGGTGGAAGTACCCACTGGTGAGTAGAATTGGGGAGGCTAGTCTTAGGGACTGAATTATTATTACATAGGTGTTGATAAGTCTTAGGGATAGTTTCTATACAGGTGCCTATGTCCGTAATGGAGTCTACTGTCAACCGGCCTGACCCAGGTTGTTGCCATCTGCAGGCCGAGACATCAGAGGTCACGTTGAATCTTGAAGAAAAGGCAACCGCCTCATAATAGGGAGGCCTAATATTATAGCAAAGCCAGCAACCATTTGTTAAGTCCAGACGAGAGGCATTTAGGGTGAGATAAGCTGAGGAGATCATTTTTTTAAGGGGGTCTGTTGGTGGGGACATGTCAACCCTGGGGGGTTCCACAGTGTGTGGAGTCGATCTATTAGCCTGACTTTGGTTCTGGGAGGGAGGCTTTGGGGTTGTTCCCTGGTTTGGTCTTAAGGCTACTTTGGGTGTCAAATAGAGCGGTCCCAGTTTTAATTTAAGCTCGAACCGGAATCTTGTGTCATAGCCAGTCTTGTTAAAGATGGAGGCCCCAAGCTCGGCCAACATCTCACCTGGTAAATTTTTTTCTTTTGTCTGTGAATTTGATCTGTAATGGGAAACATTGCCCGGGTTTGGATGATACTTTCTTAGTTGGACATTTCTGGGAATTCGGGGGTGATTTTACCTGAATGAGGTCTTTGTCGGAGTTAGTGAGCCAATGGACTGTTGCCGTGGTTTTGCAACTCCAAGCGGCGCAATAAAAAGAGTCAACTGTCCCACATTTTTAAATTTGGTTCTGATCTCTTTTCCCCCCCGGGCAGACATAGACAGGCACCTGTTCGTAGTACTGTGGGCCTTTTTGCTCACAGTTACGGGTGAACAGACCGAAAGAGCCATGGGCAAAGAACTTGGTCAGTTGGTGGGGACCAAACCCACTACCGTCAGCCGCCAGCACACACAAATCAAAGGTAAGTATTGGCCACCATGTCTCTTTGGGGGCCATGTTGGAGCTCGAACTAAGCACTTCTCTAGTCTCAGGATTGTAGATCACCCAAGTCAGGTTAGCCGGCTGATGGGGGCTGTGGCTGGTTGCTCCTGGGCCGATGAAAACTGTTATCAGCAGGAGAGTTAAGAGGGCTCTGTCGTACGAGTTTCAGTTTTAAAGGATTTGACGGGTGAGGTCTTGCCTCCCATTTTGCTTGTGCCTTCTCCTGTTCTTCCGGGGTGGCTTGCCGCACGTGATTGCAGTGAAGCCAGGGCCTGATCTCGTCGACCTTAACAGCAGTAGGAGTGGTAAGGAGAACAACGTAAGGGCCTTTCCATCTAGGTTCTAATGCTTTAGATTGGTGTCGTTTTACCCAAACCTAATCACCCGGGCCAATATTATGTGAGGGGATGGTCCCCTTGCTTGTTCCCTCGTGTATCTCTCGAATTAATTTCTAAACATGGCTATGCACCTTACTTAATGTCATCAGTGTTTGTTGGAATTGTCTCAAGGTAGGGGGTGGTAGGCATTTTCCCTCGAATATAGGACACACAGGAGGGGGTCTTTTATACAGAATCTCAAAAGGGGTAAGATTCAGCTTATAAGGGGTGTTACGTGCTCGAAAGAGTGCGAAGGGAAGGAGGGTCACCCAGTCCCCGCCAGTCTCTATTGTCAACTTTGTCAAAGTTATTTTTAGGGTCTGATTTATTTTTTCAACCTGTCCTGAGCTCTGGGGATTATATTCACAATGTAACTTCCATTTTGTCCCCAGAGCTTGGGCCAGCCCTTGTACAATCTGGCTCACACAGGCAGGTCCATTATCAGAGCCCATAGTCACTGGTAGCCTGTACCTAGGCACTATCTCTTCTAAGATCTTTTTAGCAACCACTGTTGTTGTTTTTCTCTTAGTGGGGAAGGCTTCTACCCACCCCGAGAAGGTATCTACCAGAACCAACAGATGGCGATACCCGTACTTGCCTGGTCTTACCTCAGTGAAATCTCTCTCCCAGTGTTGCCCTGGCTCTTCCCCTTGGTACCTCGTTCCCGAGTGCTGCCTTTTCCCTGTCCTCATCAGCTGGCACGCTTTGCAAGCCTGGATTATCTCTCGTACAGTTGCATTTTGTCGAGGGAAGCTCAGGCAGGCCGTCTGGAGAAGTGTCAAGGTCTTTTTTTCTTCTAAGTGTGTAGTTGTGTGTAGGTGTTCACATAGGTGATGACCCAGGATGGCAGGCAATATCACGTTGTTGTTTTGATCTCGGTACCATCCATCTTTGTCATCTTTCTGGAGGGTGGTATCCTTGTTGATCCAAACGAGGTCAGGGAGGGAATGGTCGGGGACTGGCGGCAGAGTCCCCATACCAGGAGGTGGAAGTCCCACGGCTAATATGGGGGCGGCATAGTCCCGGCTGGCTGCTTCTCGAGTGGCCGCATCAGCGGCACGATTGTCCCGTGTCCTAGGGTCTTCTCTTTTCTGGTGACTGGGGACATGTACTATTGCTACTGCCCGGGGCAGCTGAACAGCTTTCAGGAGCCTGTGGATCTCGGGCAAATTTTTGACTTCTTTTCTCTCTGCTGTTTTAAATCTCTTTTTTTGGTATATCGGACCTTGAATATGGACAGTGCTAAAAGCATATCGGCTGTCTGTAAAAATGGTGACTCTTTTCTCTTTTGCTAGTTTTAGAGCCTGTATTAGGGCAATCAACTCTGCTTTTTGTGCAGACGTGTTTGGGGGAAGTGTCTTAGCCCATATTGTCTGTCTTGAATCATCAACTACAGCGGCTCCCACCTTTTTTTGTCTATCTTTTACATAGCTGCTCCCATCAGTGAACCATACTAGCTCACTGTTGTTTAGCGGCACATCAGTTAAGTCTTTTCGTGCCGCCAGGGCCTCAGCCAGTATCTCACTGCAATCATGGAGAGGGCGGTCTTTTTCTGGGTTAGGTAGAAGCGTGGCTGGATTCAGGAAGCAAGGGGTCTGAAAACGCACCCGTGGGGCATCAAGCAGCAGGGCCTGGTAATGTGTCAAATGGGCATTGGAGATCCACTTACCCGGCGGCTGCTTTAAAACCCCTTCGATGGCGTGGGGGGTGTAAACCCAGAGTTGCTGTCCATACGTCAACTTGTCGGCGTCGCGGACGAGGAGGGCAGTGGCTGCAATGATGCGGAGGCAAGGGGGACACCCAGAGGCCACCGGGTCTAATCACTTTGAAAGGTACGCCATCGGCCTGCTTCTATGGTCTCTATTGTTGTGTCAAGACCTCCTTTTTTATTTTTTGCTTTTTATTTACAAACAGCTGGAATGGCTTATTTGGGTTAGGCAGGGCAAGGGCTGGGGCTTCTAGTAGGGCCCGTCTGAGTGTCTGGAAAGCCTGTTTCATTGGCTCAGTCCAAGTCCAGTTTGGGGTCTCCTTATTTTTTTTCATACAAGGGCCGGGCCTTTTCAGCAAACCCCATGATCTACAGTCTACAATATCTAACAGTCTCTAAAAACTCTCTCATCTGGCGGGGGGTCTTGGGCTCTGGTATCTGCAATATTGTTTCCTTTATGGCCTGAGTTAGCCATCTTTGTCTCTGCCTGATCTTATACCCCAAATAGGTGACCTCTTGCCGGGATATTTGTGCCTTTTTTGCGTTAGCACGATATCTCAAGGTGCCTAGAGTCTGTAAGAGGTCCCCGGTGGCACGGCTGCATGCCTCCTCTGTGGTTCCAGCCAACATAAGGTCATCTACATATTGCAGCAGGATGACCTCTGGGTGGCGAGTCCGATATTCTTAGAGGTCCTCACTCAGAGTCTCATTAAACAAGGTAGGGGAGTTCTTGAACCCCTGTGGGAGGCGGGTCCAAGTTAATTGTACTACCGGTTGGCCTTCCCCCTCAGTCCACTCAAAGGCAAATATCTCCTGGCTCTGGGCCGCCAGGGGTAGGCTGAAAAAAGCATCTTTCAAGTCCAGCACAGTGTACCAAGTGTGCTCAGGCAGTAAACTGCTCAGGAGAGTATATGGGTTAGGGACAGTGGGGTGTATGTCACTCACCCGCTTGCTGACTTCTCGCAGGTCTTGGACAGGTCTGTAATCTGTCCCCCCTGGCTTCTTCACCAGCAGTAAGGGGGTGTTCCAAGGGGATTGGCACCGCCTGAGAATTCCGGCATCCATGAGCCGTCGAATGTGGGGAGTGATCCCCCGCCGAGCCTCCTGGCTCATAGGGTACTGTTTCACCCTCACAGGAACTGCCTCTGACTTTAGCTCGATGACGATCGGATGTCTCTGCTTGGCCAGTCCCATTCCTGCCGTTTCTGCCCAGGCCAATGGGTATTTATGGACCCACGGTTGTACATCTGGTGCTATAACCTCTGAGGGCTTAGGCGCAAAAAGTCTGTATTCATCCCTTAAGGCTAGGGACAAGACATGTATCGGCTGTCCAAGTCCATCCGTGACTGACATTCCCCCAGGGTCAAAATGGATCTGAGCATTAACTTTAGTTAACAAGTCTCTTCCAAGTAGAGGGGCTGGGCATTCTGGTACCACCAAAAACGAATGGGACATCTGGTGGGTCCCCAGATTTACTTTCCGTTCCGTGGTCCAACAATATCTTTTTGTCCCCGTGGCTCCCTGCACCAAGCTGGTTTTATTAGACACTGATCCCAGTTTTTCATATAAAACAGAGTGTTGGGCGTCAGTATCTACCATGAAGCCAACGGGTTTCCCCTCCACAGGTATGGTTACCCAGGACTTGGGGAGGGGTGCCGAGCCTTGACTCCCCTAGTCACTGTCTTCCCCCGCATATAGAACTCGAGCTCCAGGGGAGATTCCCTCTCTCTGGGTTGTTCCTCTCTTTGGGTCCCTCTTAGGGCACTCGTTTTTCCAGTGCCCCTGTTCTTTGCAGTAAATGCACTGATCTTTCTTTAGGGCCTGCCTTTTTGGTTTCTCTTTTTCTCCCGTCTGGGGGTCTCGAGGCTCCCTCAATTCTGTTCCGTCCTTCAACCCCGCAAAAAGAATCTGGGCTAGCTCCCTCTGGTTCTTCCAGTTTTCCTTCACCCTGTGTTCCCTATCTTCCTTCCTGATCTTCTCAGCTAATTCCCTTTCCTCCCGTCGAATTCGCTCTTCCCTTTCTTCTGGGGTCTCTCTATTATTAAATACCTTTTCAGCTGATTTCAGTAAATCCTGTATTGTCTGTTCTCCCAATCCCTCTATCTTTTGTAATTTCCTCCTAATATCTGGGGCTGCCTGATTTACAAACGCTAACAGAACTGCAGCGCATGACTCCTCAGCCTGGGGGTCCATGGGTGTATATTGCCTAAAGGCTTCCATCAGCCTCTCTAGGAAGGCTGCCGGGCTCTCAGTGGGCTCTTGCCTTACTAAATTTACCTTCGCCAGATTTGTCGGCTTTCTAGCTGCGGTCTGCAGGCCTGCCATCAGAGTCTGGCGGTACACTCGGAGACGCTCCCTACCTTCCACCCGCTCAAAATCCCAGTTAGGCCACAACAGAGGAAACCCCTCGTCCACAAGATGAGGCTGGGCGGTTGGCCTCCCGTCGGCCCCCGGGACCCGTTTCCGCGCCTCTGCCAGGATTCGCTCCCGTTCTCCCGTGGTGAAGAGCACCTGCAACAGCTGCTGACAATCGTCCCAGGTGGGGTTGTGAGTGAACAAAATGGAATCTAAGAGGTCAATGAGGCCTTGGGGTTTTTCCGAAAAAGGAGGATTTTGGGTTTTCCAATTATACAGATCACTCGTGGAGAAGGGCCAGTACTGATAGGTTCGCTTTCCGTCCGGGTTAGCTGGTCCCACTCGGACGGGGAGCGCCTGTACAGTAGATGAAGGTAACTCTGGGTCCCCATGATCCTGTTCACCCCTATTTTCTCCATTTCTTCTCCGGGGTCGGGGTTCCCTTATCCCTTCTGATTCATGGGGGGGGGGGCTCTTTCCCCCGGGGGAACCTGCAATGGAGGAGGGGCATATGGCGGGGGCCTAATTTTTGTCTCTAAGTCAATCAGGTTCCGGTAAGACCGGTTTTGGGCCCTTATTCTTCTCGGCTTCCTCTGGGGGAGTGGGGGTTTCTATAAGCAGGGCCTGTACATTAGGAGAATCAGGGAGTTTGTGAACAAAAGGTTTTAACAAAGGTTTTAACAAAGGTTTTAACCTTTAACAAAGGTTTTAACCATTTAACAAAATGGTTTTAACCATTTGGGCGGATCTTTTATTAGATCTTGCCAGACCATAACATATGGGACTTGGCTCCGGTGGCCCCAGGGATCAGGAGTCATAACTTTTTCTTTTACCGCCCGAATAATAGAAGGTTGAAAAGTTCTCTCTGGAGGCCATCCAACTTGGAAGGTGGGCCACTCTGCAGAGCAAAAGGTTATTAATTTATTCTTTGTAACCAGTAGCGACAGATCATATGCTCTAGCCCTGACATCTGAGAAATGATCAGTCATGAGAGAGAGTGGGGTAGATTCTCCTTGCCCCATGGCGAGAGTCAGAAGAAGGTCACCGAGAATTACCACCAAAAAATCTTATCGGGAGTGGTGGCGGCCAGGAGGTTGGGCTTGTGGTATGCTTCGTGGAACTATTTGAGTGTCTTAGTCGTTGCACGGAAGTTTTCTTGTTGGGGGCGGGCACCCTAAGGGTTTCTAGCCCTTTTTGTGACCCCCTTATCTTTTCACGGGAGTTTTTTAGCGGCAGGCGCCCTATCGGCTCTTAAGTGCCTATCCCGTGCCCACACAGACGGGTTTTTATTTGGCCAGATTCTCGGTTTAGAATACGAGAAAAAAGAAAAGAGTTTCACCCTCTCGGGCTCCCGTTACTGGGGCTGACTTGTTGGGAGGCCTTCAGAATCCGCCCGGGAGTAGCCCTGGCCGGGACTCGTCAGTTGCCCCGAAAACTGTCTGCCTGTTCACTGAAACTCTCAGAAACAGAAATGAGGCTCTAAGGCTTTATAGGAGGAAGTACACAATGACACACCAGAGAACGGACAGGAGACAATGTCGGCAGTTATACAGACGCGAAAGGGCGTAGAAAAACACATAGACACACATCGGCTGACAACATAGAACTGGGGGGCAGGACCCCCTGAGTCTCCCTATCCTCTGGAACAAGGGTCACCTTACCGAATGGCGTCCACTGTTCCCCAGATTCGGGCTTAGGAGAGGAGGTCTCCTTCCCGCAGAGCCGGCTGCCTTCCAGCATGCTCGCTGGCCTCGGCCTCACGCCAGCCGGAACGGCCAATCCGTTCCCTCATGGAAAGCTTTCCCTCACGCCAGATACCTTCCTGCCTTTTAGCATGGCCCCAGATTTACACTGGGCTTCCTGCACCAGATACCTTCCTGCTTCACAGCAGGGCCCCGGATTTACACTGGACTTTTCCAGACCTGCCTGAGCACCGGTGCTGTTACCTGTCCTTTTTCCCCTTTGTTCCAAAGAGCATTCTTCCCTGGTCAAGGGATCCCGAACAAGCCCCCAAATGTTCTGCCCGTAGTCCGAGTCCCGGGTTGGGAAAGAAGACTCCTTGAAACAATGCAACTTGCAATAGGGGAATTTATTACTGACTCGAGCCAGGGCCTCCCACCCTCACCAAGGGTGTGAGGATGAAAAGGCCCTGAGCCCCAGGTCTCTCGGGTATTTATTAGGTCAAAAAAAGCAGCAGGTAGTTGGCACAAGCAGATTGGTTACACAGTTGCAAGGCAATTTTTGTAGGCCCAACGTGGGGCTTTCAGCTTTCCCCTGATAGGTTCCCTTTTTCTTGCTAGGCACATGTTGATTGGCTAGCTCCAGGAGGCCTGTATAATTATGTTACCCCGGGAAACTAGGCCCACTCCTAAACTAGGTTGCCTGTCATGGCATTAGCCATGACAGCCTTACAATCACCTCAGTTTTAAAGAGAGAGAACTGAAGCTCAGAAAAGAGTGGCTACTTGCTTAAGGTCACCCTACAAGTGAGGGGAGGAACAGGGCAAAGTTCAAGACCCAGCCAGTCCATTCCTTCGCCTCATCTCTTCCTCTGCCAACCACACCCAAGAACCAGTCCACGCAATCATCACTGGCCACATGTGGATCACGTGGAAGTTGGCTGTCCTGGTTTTCCAGTGCAGCATAGGGCAGAGGTCACAAAAAGGCAGCCTGCCACTCAACTCCAGCCCACAGATTTGTTGTTGGTGGTTTTTCCATTTTGTTTAAGATACGGTTTACATGCAGTTAAGAGTCACCTGTTTTACCGAATGGTTCTGGAAGCTTTGACAAACACGCAGTGCTGTAACCCGCACCGCAATCAAGACCTGGAGCTTCTCCATCTCCCCATCAACCCATTTCCCCTGCTGCCCTTCTCGGTCAACTCCTCCCCACCCTCGGCTCCTGGCACCCACTCATCTGCTTTCCGTCCCTGCAGTTTTGCCTTGGCAGGATGTCCTATAAATTGGGTCATACTGCGCGTGGCCTTTTAAAAAACCCTGCTATCTCATTCATGTTTGGCTGCGCTGGGTCGTTGCTGCGTGTGTGCTTCTCTCGTTGCAGAGAGCAGGGCTGCTCTCTAGTTGTGAGGCTCAAGCTTCTCATAGTGGTGGCTTCTGCTGCAAGGGAGCGCGGACTCTGGGTGATGGAGCTTCAGTAGCTGCGGTTCCCGGGCTCTAGAGCACAGGCTCAGTAGGTGTGGCCCATGGGCTTAGTTACTCTGCGGCGTGTGGGATCTTCCTGGATCAGGGATTGAACTCGTGTCTCCTGTGTTGGCAGGCAGATGCTTTATCACGGAGCCACCAGGGAAGCCCCCAACATGTAGGGTTAGCGGCGGCTGCTTCCGCTGGTCTGAGGCACATGTTACATGTATCTCTCCTCCCATGTGAGTACCTCCCATTAGGGGATCGTGTGTTCCCAGCCCTCCAGTCCCCACCAGGCCTGCATTTGCTTTGCCTGCCTGTCCCAGAGAGGACTTAGAAATCTGAGTCTCCCTGGCAGAGTGCTTAGAGGCAGTGTGGCGTTTGGAAGCAAATGACCCCGGCTAACTGTGTGCCCTTGGGCCCTGCCTGACTGCGCCTCTCCAAGCCTCAGTTTCCCCAGCGATAAAATAGAGGTATGCCTACCTGAAAGGCTAATTGGTGAGAGTTAAAGAAAGTAATTTGATCCCTGGGTTGGGAAGATCTCCTTGAGTAGGGAATGGCAACCCACGCCAGTATTCTTGCCTGGAAAATCCCATGGACAGAGGAGCCCAGCGGATCTTCCCCACCCAGGAATCAAACCCCCATCTCCTGGGATTTCTGCATTGCAGATGGGTTCTTTATCTTTGAGCCGCTTTGGAAGCCTGTGAAGGCTTAGCTACTTACTAAATCATTCAGTGCCCTGTCCCAGGGGGATGTTAACACAATTGCTATATGCCAAGCCCTGTGGGCACAAGTGGGATCTTAATGGTTAAAAACAAAAACAAAAAACCTCACATTGGCAGTGTCATTTATCACATCTTGCTGGGCATCCAGGTCTGGCCCTTGTTCTAAGTCACTGAGAGTCTGTTGAGAAAAACCTAGAAAAGTCTTGGGTCTCTCTGTTCTGTCTCCTCCTTCCATCTCAGCCTTTGTTAATTGTCTCCCAAAAGACCTTTAAAAAAGAAGAAATGGAGAACAGTCTGGCTGTCCCAAGCTGCTGGTCCTTTCTAGTGTTATGTGATCTGTTTGCTTTTTTCAGAAGATAGAATTCCACGGAGGTTGACGTGGGGGGCGGTGAGGTGAAGGGAGACTCTTGGAGATTTATC
The DNA here is from genome assembly GCF_023699985.2 of Odocoileus virginianus. Lineage (NCBI taxonomy): Eukaryota > Metazoa > Chordata > Mammalia > Artiodactyla > Cervidae > Odocoileus > Odocoileus virginianus. Next base: position 73,897,935 of record NC_069682.1, read on the forward strand.
CGGAGAGGAGCAGGGGTGGGGGTAAACTGGGCCCTGCCTCTTCTGTGTGGCCAGACTTGCAGAAGGAAGAAAGCTCAGGTGTTGGGGGAATTCCCAGTGGCAAGCCTTTACAGGACGTCAGGTGGCATATCTGTTATTGTGGGTTCCGGGCCCAGAGGCAGATATGGCCATTAGTGAAATGGTCATATTCTGCCGCTTGATAGTGAGCTAAGTGTTCATCACTTGCATCATCTCCCTGGACTGTCAGAGCCACCTCGATGAGGGAAGCAGAGCCAGTGTTAGCATCTCATTTTACAAATCAAACTGAGATTCAGAGACACAAGGTAACTTGCTCAGAGTCACTCAGCAAGCAGGCAGTGAGTGGTCCCGGGACTTGAGTCATAGTCTTTGGACTCCTGTTTTTCCTGCGGTAGCACAGATGGGCCTATGATGGGATGTGACTACTGGGGGAAGCGTACGGGGTTATCTCCTGCCTGTACTGCAGCAGGATTGCCAGGAACCTCCTTGGGGACAGAGACTGCATCTAACCCATTGTGTATCACTCCCCTTACTCGTCTTCCAAGTAAGGGGAGTCTAATCTCGGGCAAATGGCTTCTCTTTGTATCACCTCAGTTTCCTCATCTGTAAAATGGGTGTAATTGTCACTGTTAATGTGCTATGCATGTAGGACATACTCTGTAAAAGGAAATGATCCACCTCCCCTGTCGCATGCTCATCAGAAAGACCTTTGGCCCTGGGTCCCACTGGTTTGAGGTTGTTGAAAGCATTGTGCTTGGCATCATTTGATTCTAACAATCACTTAACTTTGACAAGCACTTAACGTTTTTGACTTGAGGAATTCTTTTATCTAGAGCCCTGTCTGACTGAGCACTCCTGGATTCTGAGGCATTTTTTTTTTTTGTCAGTTCACAGCCCTCTGGGGGCACCCATCCTATTCAGTTCAGCTGCCATAACAAACTAGCAGAGTCTGGGGGCTTAAACCATGACATGTATTTTCTCACAGTTTTGGAGACTGCACATCTGAGGTCAGGCCGTCAGCATGGTCGAGTTTTCATGAGAATCCTCTTCCTGATTTGCATTCAGCCCGCTCCTTTCTATGTCTTTCTGAGGGCGGAGAGAGAGCTCTGGTGCCTCTTCCTCTTCCTATAAGGACACGAACCCTTTGGGATTAGGGCCCCACCCTTATGCCCTTTTAATTTCGATTTCAAAAAATTAAATGAAATTAAAAAGACACTTGCTCCTTGGGAGAAAAGCTATGACAAAAGCTATAACAGCATATTAAAAAGCAGAGATATAACTTTGCTGAAAAATGTCCATATAGTCAAAGCTTTGGTTTTTCTTATAGTCATGTACAGACTTCTTTATGTATGGACCGTAAAGAAGTCTGAATGCTGAAGAATTGATGCTTGCAAACTGGGGTGCTGGAGAAGACTCTTGAGAGTCCCTTGGACAGAAAGAAGATCAAACCAGTCAACCCTAAAGGCAATCAACCCTGAGTATTCATTGGAAGGACTTTACTGAAGCCAAAGCTGCAATACTTTGGATATCTGATGTGAAGAACCCACTCATTGGAAAAGATCCTGATGCTACAAAAGATTGAGGGCAGGAGGAGAAGGGGGTGACAGAGGATGAGACGGTTGTATGCCATCGCTGACTTAATGAACATGAGTTTGAGCAAGCTCTGGGAGATAGTGAAGGACAGGGAAGCCTATTGTGCTGCAGTCCATGGGATCGCAGAGTCGGACACAACTTAATGACTGAAGAACAAGTTATGACCTTGGTTAACTGTTAGAACCTGCTCACAGGTGAGCAAATATGGTCTCATCGAGGATTAGGGCTTTGACATGAATTTAGAGGAGACACTTCAGTCAAGCATATACTTTTCTTTTTTAACCTTTATTGAAATGTAATTGACAAATGAAGATTACATATGTTTGAGATGTGCAACCAGTTGCTTTGATGTATGTATATCTTGTGACATGATAACCACAATCAAGCTAATTAACACATCCATCACTTCCATAGTTACTAATTTATGTGTGCAGGTGGGATGAGATCACCTCAAGATCTACTCTTTTCACAAATTTCAAGGACATGGTGGAGTATCGTTAACTATGGTCTCCATGCTGTACATTAGATCCTCAGAAGGTGTTCATCCTGCATAACTGAAATTTATACCCTTCAACCAGCATCTCCCCATTTACCCACCTTCCCCACCCAGGCACCCGCCTCTTTGTTCCATGCTTCCGTGAGTCCTGCTGTTTTAGAGACTCTGCATGGAAGTGAGTCCACGCAGTATTTGTCTCTCTGTGTCCAGCCTATTTCCCTTAGCAAAACGTCCTCCAGGATTTCAAGAGAGACGAGCGTCCCCCTGTGCCAACGTGCTGACGGAGTGGGGTTGGTTACGTGGAGGCCCTTGTGGCCTGCACAAAAGCTGCCTCCATGATGCTGGGAAGGAGAACCTGAGTGGAGTGGGCTCAAGAGATGGGGGGAGAGTGGAGGAGGAAGCAGCCAATACAGTCGGCTTTGCCCAGCTGTTTATCTGTAAAGAGGAGCGGAGAAGTGGGATGGCAGAGGGGTCTAAATGGTGACTGAGGTCATCAGCTGAGAGTGGGGACAGAGGGGAGGAGGCATGGAACAGTCCTGGGGCCAGCCCTCGTGGGAGGAGAGGAGGCAGCCCACAGAGGCGTCTAGCATCGCGGTACTTGGTCAAAGGTTTTACCTGGAGAAAGGAATCGCCTCGGATTTTAAATCACATTGCACAATGTGTCAGGAAACATTTCCATCCAGGGTTCCCCTGTCTCACCAAAGGATGCTTCCAAGTAATTGAGAGACTAAGAAAAAAAAATCTTTATTTCATCCCAGCATGCCTTAAGTTTCCTTAGCTTATGGGTGGATGCATGCATTTTGTTCCCAAAGGAGACGTGAGAGTCTCTGTTTCCAGCTGTGTCTGAGTCTGTCTCCCACCCCCTCCCCGGGCATCTGGAACCTTCCCCTGCGCTGTGTGATCAAGTCTGCGCCCGGCTTGAGTTCCTCCCAGTTGTTGAACGCACTCTGTCTTCATGCTCCGCCCCTGGCTTGCCTTGCATCCTGTTTGTTGGCGCCCACACCCGGGTCTCCGTCAGTTCATGTGGTTGATCTAATAGAAGCTTCTCCCCAGCCTGCCTGACTCCGGGCTCCACAGCCCCTGTTCATCTTGGCTCAGAAATATTGGAATACTGCCTTCCCCACGCTGCTAAAATATGGCAGTGTCTTGGGTTTGGCAGCATAAAATATAAATTACCTGGCCTGAGCTCACCTCATTTCCCACCTCATTTCCCCAAGACACGTTCTGTGCTCACAGAAGGCCGATCTCACTGTCCTCTGGACACCCCAGGTTCCTTTCACTCTCTCCTGCCCTTCCTTGCCTGCCGACCGCTCTTAGGATAAAGCGCAGTTCCTCACTGTGCCCTTCAAGGCTGTGTGCCTGTCATCTGCGCTCCGCGCACTTCTCTCACACTGAACAGCCCCGTTCCTCAACAAAGGAGCACTTTCCCGCCCCAGGACCTTCGCACTTGCCAGTTCTCCAGACCTGGGTACTCTGTCCCCCCCCTTCACAGGCCCACTTCTCGCTGACTCTTCAGCTTTTCTGTCACCATTGGAAGGACCTCCCGACCTTTCCGCCAAGCTCTCCCGCCCCACCCCGCCATCTTATTTCCTGTGATGTCACTTTGTTTATTTGCTTCATGGAAATGGCCACAGTCTGAGTTGGTGTTGCTGATTTATCTTCTGTCAGTTCTATAGGGTGGGAGCTCTTCCCATCCATGGTCACCGCTGGGTCCCCCAAGCTTAGGGCACATACAGTTGTTCACCAGATAGCACTCACGAGAGCAGTTGGGAAGATCCCCTGGAGGAGGAGATGGCAACCCACTCCAGTGTTCTTGCCTGGGAAGTCCCATGGACAGAGGATCCTGGTGGGACATGAGGCCCTTATGTTAATTATCTGACCCATCCTGTGGGGCATATTTTTGACTCTCAGACACAATATTCTGTCTTGATAACAACTATTTTATAACATCCCCTTTGCCATCCTAAACTGATATTCATAGATAAAGCAACTTATCTATACACATAATTTTTTAAAAGTGTAATACCATACCGTAAAATGAATAAAAGGAAAATAGCGTATATAATATCATATATGTAAGTGAATGTGCTATGACTAAAGAAAAGCATAATGAAGTGGTCATATGCTTTCACCTAGTACATAGAACAACATCCACTGGAGTTGCTTCGGCACTTTTTGTTATGTTGTGACTCAAATACCACAGGTGACGTTTCATGCGGGACGTGGGGCAGTTCTTTCCCCTGCTGGACTGTGCTGTGCATGGCAGGGCAGCCAGCATCCTTGGTCCTCACCGTCTAAAGGCCAGTGGTGCTTCTGAACTGCCCCTTTCCAATTTCCCAGTGCCTTCCTGGGGGCAGTTCCGACTCCATCAAGACTCTCAGGTGTGCGGGAGGGGCTGGGCTTAGTTTGAACCCTACACACAGGCAAAGATCTCCTCATGGGGTCCCTGAGCGAGCTGGCTTCACTGAGACTCTTTTTACTAGAATGGGAGATAACAGATCTTCCCTCTGAAGAATGCCTGAGGAGGAAATGCCCAGATGTGCCTGCTGTCCCTAACAGTAATTCCGTGCAGAGCAGAGCCTCAACACCTGCTCGTTCTTTTCTCTGTACCTGGAAGAACTTGTTCTACAAAGGGCCAGATAAGAAATCTCCTAGGCTTTGCAGGTCATACGGTCTCTGGGTCTCTATTGCAAATACTTAGCTCTGCCACTGCAGCAGGAAAACAGCCAGAGGGCATCACAGAAAGAAACGGCATCACTCTGTTCCAGTAAAACTTTATTTACACAGACAAGTGGGGGGCTGGATATGGTCTGTGGGCCGTAGCTCTCAATCCCTGGTCTTTCTCCATAAAATGCTGGATTGCCACATCATCTGTCTGCAAAACTGGATCAAAATTTCCTAGCAGTCATTGTTTTTATGTTTTATTATAAGTCAGGAAGGAGAGGGTTATCCGACGAGGCTGGAGCAGGCAGGCCCCAGAGGCAGCTGCCAGAGATTATGAAGTATCTACAAAGTGCACCAATGTCTCATCTCCAGCCAGGGACCCATGTCGGGGGAGGGAAGCAGGGCTGCTAATGACCAAGCTCAGTGAAGATGAACTCTCAGGGTGTGAGAGTGGGTGAGGCCAGACGAGACCCCGATGCAGGGGCCCACGCCTTGAATGAAGTGGGAGGCATGTCCCCAGGATTCCTAAGGATCCCTAGCATTTCAGAGGGAAATCCCAATTCCTCCCTTGCATTTACTTTCTAAAATTCTCTTGTCCATCCCACACAAAAGAAAAAAAAAGGAAAAAGAAAATGTGGCCAGAGATCATCCAGCAAGCCGATTGAAACTCTGGTGGTGTTAATCTGAAAGAAGCGTTATCTGTGCTAACCCCCTCCTGCCACCTGTGCCTGTCCTAGAATTTCCATTTAAAATGGTGGTGGTGGGCCTGGAGAGAGGAAGCCAGAGAAGGAAGATAAGGTAGTTCAGAGGCCACACGCTGGCAGCCTGCCAGGCAGCTTCTGCCTGAGGCCAAGTTTGTTTTGATGTTCACAGGAAGGGTCTGCCCGCCTGAAAGAAAATTGTGTTCTTACACAAAATCCATCTTTTGAGCTCCCCCTGAAAAATTAGAAGCCCCGGGGACTCCAGGACTGTGTCTAGACGAATGGGCAGGGGCTGGGCTGGCTGCGGCCTGTGGCGAGGGCCTCACTGGCCGGTTGCCGCTGCCCCAACCTCCGTCTTCCCCCATCCCTGCTGCCTCCTCTGCTGGGGCCTCTGAAGGCGTCTGGGCCCGAGATGTCAGAGTCCCTAAGACACAGCAAAGGAGACCTCTCATTAGCTGAATGGTGCATGGAAGATGGGGGCAGCCTGGCTGAGGCCACCCGGCCTCTGGGGTGGCCTCCCGGCTCCCACAGTGGGCTCCCTGCAGCCAGTCCTTTCTGAACAGATGGAAGAATTGGTCCAAAAGGCCCATCTAGCCTGCTACTGCCGGGCTTCATCTCCTTGGCTGTTGCCCAGTTCTTTTTGGATAACAGCCTGCAGGGCTCCAGTGGTCTCATCCACCTCCCCGCTGCCTCTCTCCCCGGCTGCTCCCCACTCGCCCCCCAAACACCATATTCCAGACACATTGAGCTTCTAATTCCTTAGGCAGCTTGTTGAGCTTCTTTGTGCCTTTACGAACCTAGATTTTAAATGTACAGCTTTCCTGAGATGTACTCGTTTCACCTTCCCTGGTAGCTCAGAGTGTCTGCCTGCAATGCAGGAGACCTGGGTTTGATCCCTGGGTTGGGAAGATTCCCCTGGAGAAGGAAATGACAACCCACTCCAGTATTCTTGCCTGGAGAATCCCATGGATGCAGGAGCCTGGTGGGCGACAGTCCACGGGGCCGCAAAAGAGCTGGACACGACTGAGCGACTTCACTTTCACTTTCACTCATTTCACTTAAGTCTGGGGTTGGGTTAAAGCTGACAGAAACTCAAAACGAGCAAGAGGGATGCTTGTTTCTTTCGTGAAATGATGGATGTGGGTACCCAGGGCAGAGAGGCATGGCAGCGGGGTGGTGTGGTGGTGTAGATGCCCCATCACTTGATGTGTGGGTGCATGGCCCAATATGGTAGCACACAGATTCCAGGCACAGAGAGAGGAAGGCAGGCAGGATCCAAGGGGGTAGAGTACAGTGGCTTAAGGAGGCTCCTGGAAGGGGCCTCACAGCATTCTGCCCAGTGGGATGAAGCAGGGCCACCTTAAGCAGCCAGGAAACTGGGAAATGGTGGCTCAGATGGTAAAGAATCTGCTTGCAATGTGGGAGACCCAGGTTCGATCCCTCGTTCGGGAAGACCCTCCTGGAAAAGGGCATGGCTACCCACTCCAGTGTTCTTGCCTGGAGAATTCCACGGACAGAGGAGCCTGGCGGGCTATATTTCATGGGATCGCAAAGAATTGGACTTGACTAAGTGAGTAACACACACACTCATAGGCTCATAGGCTTCCCTGGTGGTTCAGATGGTAAAGAATCTGCCTGCAATGCAGGAGACCCAGATTTAATCCCTGGAAAGGGAAGATCTCCTGGAGAAGGGAATGGTTACCCAGTCCAGTATTCTTGCCTGGAGAATTCCATGGACAGAGGCTATACAGTCCATGGGGTCGCAAAGAGTCAGACATGACTGAGCAATTAACACTTTCACTTTCAAGCAGCAAGGAAACGGAAATATTGTTCTCAATCCAGGAAGCCATGTGCCCTTGGGAGGAGGGTTAACTGCCTCATACCTGCGAGGACCTTCTGCAGTCTCCATGAGTCTTTATGTTCTTTGCCAAAAGCACTGTGAATAAAAGCAGGATTTGCATTTAGAATCATCTGCCCCCCAAACTGTGCTCCTAACAGTTTGGCTGCGTTGCTTCCTGACAAGCAGCACACACAGTCAGCCTTTCATACGTGCTCATAGAGGAAAGAGAGGTGGATTTGGGTTTGGGTGTGCTTGGAAAGTGTGGGTCTGGGGAGGCCGGCTGCTTCTGTAGTTTTCTTAGAGGAGGATGTGAGTGAGTGTTGGAATTGATAAAATTTGAAACCAGAGGACATGGTTCATCTATTTTTTTTTTAAGATTTATTTATTTTTGGCGGTGCCGGGTCTTCATTGCTGCGTGCAGGCTTTCCGTATTTGCAGTGAGCAGGGGTTACTCTTGTTGCAACGCGTGGGCTTCTCATTGCAGTGGCTTCTATTGTTTACGAGCACGGGCTCAGTTGTGGCGCAGGCGCTTAGCTGCTCCGAGACATACGGAGTCTTCCCAGACCAGGGATCAAACCCGCGTCCTCTGCACTGGCAGGCGGATTCTTAACCGCTGGGCCACCAGGGAAGCCCCTCTTCTTTTTAAATTTAATGACTTAATTTGATTTGATGCAGATGTCATAAGATGCACGTGTTTTAAGCGTGGAGCTTAACAATTTTTTTTTTTTTTTTTTTGCTTGGGAGGTTTTGACACCTGTAAACTCTCTTGCTACAGTCACTCAGTTGAGACAGAACATTTCCATCATTCCAGAAGGGCTTCCCAGGTGACTCAGTGATACAGAATCTGTCTGCCAATGCAGGAGACACAGGAGATGCAGATTTGGAGTGGAAGAGTCCCCACTCCAGGTTTCTTGCCTGGAAGATCTCATGGACAGAGGAGCCTGGTCGGCTGCAGTCCATGGGGTCGCAGAGCTGGACACGACTGAGCGCAGCGCACGGCATCACTTCAGAACATTCTCTTCTGTCCCCTGGTAGCCAGCCTCCAGTCTCACCCCACTCCAGGCAGTTACCACGCCATGTTCTATCATTATATATTAGTTTTGCCTGTTCTCAAACTTCACATGAATGGAATCACACCATTTGGGCTCGTTTATGTCTGATCTCTTTAGCTCAGCATTTTCTTTTTCTGTGTGATCCATGTTATTGCTTATGACATTGGTTTGTTACTTTTTATTGTCAAGTACTATTCTGCTGTATGACTGGGCCTCAAATTGCTTATCCATTTACTTGTTGTTTGGTGAATTTGAGTGGTTTCCAGTTACTGGCATTCATGTGCAAGTCTTTTAATTTTTATTTTCTTGCTTAAATACATAATAGTTGGATTGCTTAGTTGTATGATTGGTATACATTTACCTTTGTAAAAAACTGCTAAATGTTTTCCAAAGTGGATCAACCATAGTACATTTCACCAGCTGTGTGTGAGTTCCAGGTGCTTCACACCTTCACCAGCACTTGATTTTATCAGGTTGTTTCATTTTTTAACTTGCCCTGTTCTAATGGATTTGCAGTAACATCTCATGGTGGTTTTTGCATTTCCCTGATGACAAAAGATGTCACATGTTTACTGCACATTTCTCTATCTCCTTTTTGAAGTGTCTGTTTGACTCTTTTGTTCACTTTATTATTGGGTTTTTGTCTTTTTATTGAGTTGTGAGAGTTCATCGGAAAAGACCCTGATGCTGGGAAAGATTGAAGGCAAAGGAAGAGAAGAGCGGCAGAGGATGAGATGGTTAGATAGCATCACTGACTCAATGGAAGTGAATTTGAGCAAACTCTGGGAGATGAAGGACAGGGAAGCCTGGTGCGCTGCAGTCCATGGGGTCTCAAAGAGCCAGACACGACTTAGTGACTGAACAACAACAAGAAGAGTTCATTATATATTCTGGATACAAGTCCCTTGTCTGATATAGGGCATTTTGAATATTTTCTCCCAGTTCACGGCTTGCCTTTTTATTTTCTTAATGGAGTCTTTGGTTGGGCAGAAGCTTCTAATTTTGATGAATTTGTCCAACTTTGCTTTTATGAGTGAGGCTTTTGTGTCATATTGTAAAACATGCTGTGTGTCTGCCGTATAGATGGTCATCAGGAAGTCTTTGTTTGGGTGGTTAGCTCTTTCAGAGCAGAAGTTGCTTGAAAATTTGTGAAGACATGACTTCCCTGGGCTCTCTCTGGTTTGGGGGTCTGTATTGGAAGCCTGCTCCCCATTCCTCAGACCCTCTTAGAGCCCAGGGGTGAGGCTAATGAAGGGCCAGAATCAGCGAGTGTGTGTGTTTGTGTGTGTATGTGTGTGCATCTGTATGTGTACACTGAAAACAAGCAATCATTCTGATTTTTGATCTTCACTGGGTGAGGTTTCTCCAGGCGCCTTGCTGGCCTGATGTTCTCGGGAAATGTTGCTTCATAAATATTGAATTGTGTCGTTACCTTCTGCACACGCCTCTGGCGACTGCTTCCTAGAAATGAATTTGGAGTCTTGCGGTAATTACCCCTGGAAGTGTTCATTCAAGTCTGAGACCAGATTAAATAATAAATAGGAATGTCATTTCTTCGTTCCAATTTAGAACCCTTGTCTCATTATTTTTCTGGATGAAATTGAATGTCTTGGCAGAGGAACTTGAGGGGAGGGGGAGGTGGGGATCGAGCATGAGGAAGTGTGAAGACATAGGACATGATGCTGGAGGATGGGATTCTGGAGGGCGAGCAGGGCCTTCTGCTCCTCCAAGGTCTGGGCCGGGTAGTGGGGCGCTCGGGCTGGTAGGGACTGGGAGGGTCAGGTGGACTTAGGGACATGCCCACTTGGGCCGCTGTCCTTGCCCGGGACCATCTCCACTTCTCACCTCTTTAAACTTTTCCCCACACAGGAAACTGTAAGGTTTTCTTTAATGCAGAAAAGCATTAAAGGAAAAAAATAATCCATCCATTGTCCTGCCACCCAAAGTCAACTGCTACTAGCATTTTGGAGCATTTCTTTTCCTAAGCTTTTCTCTTGGCTGAGTTTTTTTTTTTAATATAACTTGAGACCATACAGTAAAAGCAATCGTATCTCCTGCTGTGGGTACTGGTTCACCTTTAAGAGGAACAGGATTGCTATTTCCTTGCAGTTTGACTATGAACTGCAAGTCCAGTGGACTCCAGGGCCCTTGTCTTTTCCACCCTTGCATCCCCAGCAGCGCCCACCCAGCACACAGCTGGGGCTCAGCAAGCATGTGTTGGAAGGATGGGTTACTTTTAGTGCCTGTGTGTCATGCCTTAAGAAGAGCAGCCAAGGTTTCCCTGATGGTCCAGTGGCTAAGACTCCGTGCTCCCAATGCGGGGGGCCCAGGTTCGACCCCTGGTCAGGGAACTAGATCTCACATGCTGCACCTGAGACCCGGTACAATCAAATGAAGAAATGGTTTTTTAAAGATTGGCCAGCAGTACAGTGTCCACACCACACACAGTGTGGTGTGCCAGACATAGGCTTACAGCTTTCCAGAGCTTATCTCACTTGCCCTGCACATCGCCCTCCTAAGAGACCATCCTTTTCATGCTGAGAGCACAGACCTTGGAACATGTCTGGCAGTGCAGTGTTATGCTGCAGAACATGTGATATGGAGCTGAACTGTCTGTGTTTGTATCCTAGATCTATGACTTTCTGCCTGTGTGACCCAGGATAAACCACTTAACCTCTCTGAGCCTCAGTGTCTTCAGGTTTAAACAGGCTCTAATACTAAAATCGAGTTGTCAAAAAGATGCAGTAATATAACTCAGAGCCTGGCAGAGAGAAAGTGGTCTGGACTGGTAGCTCTAATTACTACTGTTCTTTATCTGGGTGACCATGAGCAAATCATTTTACCTCTGAGTCTTGGATTCCTCATTAGGAAGATGGAGAGAGTGGTTGCAATTGTTGAAATGAGATAAGACATGTAAAAAGCTGAGCCCAGACCCTGGTTCGTCGATGGAGCGCAGCAGAGACTAGTTATTAATATGAACTAAAACTCAAGATCTTTGGAGCTCCTCCTTCCAAACTCATCCCAAGGGACACCTGCTCCAGACGTCCCTCCTGATTTCCCTTCTTGCCACCATGTCTCTCCCATATTCCTCAGTACTCTGTGCCAGCTCTGTCCTAGCACCTCCATGCTGCCCCATCATCTCAAACTTGTCCGGGATCCCCCCAGACCCTAAACTCTCTGAAGGCAGGGACCACCCACTAGTCATCACTGCATCCCCAGATTCCAGTGTCTGGCACACCGCCAAGGCCTTACAAAGCATTTGTGGAGTGGAACCATAACGGGAGCTGTCTGGGAAGATCATGGGGGGCAACCAGAGGGAGGGTGAGAGCTTCTGTTGTGTCATCTCAGAGGGGAGATGTTAGCAGAGGCTTCTGGAAAAAGTAGCTGCTTGTCATAAATTCCAACTCTGTTCGGTAATGTTTGGCCAATCTGTTTTTCCTGACTTAATTCAAAATTGGATGGGAGGGAAAGAAATTTGTCTGAGTGACTCCAAGTTAACAAGCTGTAATGACACGCTAGGAGCTGTGTAGCTTGGAGCCATCAATTTGCCGAGAGAGAAGCAGGAAGTGGAAAAGTAACAACTGGGTGTTGGGCGAGGCTGAGAAGACAGAGGACAGGGAGATGTCCTCGCTCTGGGACAGAGGGAGAAAGGAGGCAGGGAGAAGGAAAAGGGGACAGAGGAGAAGGGATTCTAGGTTTTGTCGATGCTTCTGGATGGCCCATATTACTCATCTTTAAAATAAACTTTACTTCCCTGGGGTTCAGGTGGTAAAGAATCTGCCGGCCATGCAAGAGATCTGGGTTCGATTCCTGGGTCTGGAAGATCGCCTGGAGAAGGGAATGTCTACCCACTCCAGTATTCTTGCCCGGAGAATTCCATGGACAGAGGAGCCTGGTGGGCTACAGTCCATGGGGTCACAAAGAGTTGGACACTTTATGGAGTATAATTTATATGCAATACAATACACCTGTTTTACCTGTACAGTTTGGGCTTTGACAAACACAAACAGCCATGTAACCACATTTGGTATCAGGACATAGAGCTTTTCTGTCCCTCCAGAAAGTGTCCTTGTGCCGTTCTGCACACAGTCCCCCTAGCTCGTGCCTTTCGAAATGACTGATCCTCTTCCTGTTGTTGTAGATTGGTCTTTCCTGTTTTAGAATTTTGTACAAGTGGAATCATACAGGACAGACTCTTTTGTATCTGGTTTCTTTCATTCATATCACAGTCAATACCCATGCAATACTTTTTAAAAAATTATTTATTTGGCTGCACTGGGTCTTAGTTGCGGCAAGCAGTATCTAGTTCCCTGATCAAGGATCAAACCCAGGCCCCGTACATTAGGAGTGCAGATTCTCACTTACTGGACCACCAAGGAAGTCCCGAGATCTACACTATGTTTTTAAGGTAAAATTTGATTCTGCTTCACAGACAATCCAGTGCAACAAGTGTGTTCGTTGTGGGTATATTCTTAATGCTTATTCTTTAATGTTGGTTTAAATGTCCTCTCCTCCAAGATTCCATCCCTGATTTCCCCCCAGCAGGGCTGGCAAGATTGATGAGGTTTATACTTTATATAAACTTTATATAAACTACCATACTTTATAGCATTTGCCTTACAGAGGTTATTCTCTTATCACAACCCTTGACTAAGTTAGGTATTATTGTCCCCATTTCAAAGAAAAGAAATTTAAGGGTCAGAGAGGTTGAGCAACTGTGCTAACATCACATAGCTAAAACATAGCAGAGTCAGAGTTTGACCCAGGACTCAGACCCCAAGCCCTGTGCTCATGACTGCTCAGGGGGACTGTTTTCTTCACCTACAGCCGAATAGCTCCTTCTTACAGCCCGTCATGCTATTTTATAGTTAACTGTTTGACCATCTTTGCTCCCTTATCAGCCTGATTTCTTACTTGCAAATGACTGAATCCACTCTAGACATTTTAATAGAAAACTTGTTAAAGGAGATGAGGTTGTTCAAAGAATCCCCAGGAGGGCTGGAGGCAGCTCGGAGGCTACACAATCAGGAATAAAGCTAAAATCTCGCTGAATGGAGCCCCTGATGCCTCCCAAAGCCAGACACCCAGAACTAGGTTCTCTGGGCACCTGTGTCGCTCAATTTAGAATTGAAATTTCACATGATGATGTCTGATTGGTGGAGCCTGTCTCACATGATGATGCCCTGGGTGCAAGCGATCCTGGGAGATGGAGTCTCTAGCTTCTGCCGTGGAAAGGCAGAAATTCCCCCAAACAAGGGCAAGGGGATTGAAAAGGAGCTGGACAGTCAGAAAACACATGTGTCCATAACTTTTTCTCCTGTGACTTCCTCCAGGGCAGGGAAGATGTCTGATTTATTTCTGCATCTTCAGGACTTAGAGTATGGCAGACACAGTGTAATTACCAAGCAAGTAGATACTTAGCAAATGAATGAACAAGGGGATGGACGAGTAAGTATGAATTTTTGAAATGGGGAAGACCTCTTGGCATCGGGAAGAGCTCAAGGCATCTTAGAGGAGGATGTATTGAGTCATTTTGAGATGTAGTGTCTTGGCTTCAGACTCCAATCATTCCTTCAAGAGTTGAGGATAACTCAAGCCTGGGGACATCTCTGGTCCTCAGACCCAGAACCTTGAAGGCCCTTCAAGGTCAGATCTGATCTAGGCACAAAAGGAGGAAGTCACCACTATTTACCCAAAGAAGCGGCGTGTCAGCCTTAAGCAGAGGGCTGTGTACCTTGCCAGTGACAGGCCCGAAGGGATGAGGAGAAGGTGGGACTAACATTTCTTGGACACAAATGAACACCTACTCTGCCCCAGGTTCTCTAGTATTCCCATTTTACAGATGAGGAAACTGAGTCTCAGAAACTGAGTAACTTGCCTGAGACAAACTGGTTGCTATGGTTTTGAACTGTCTTTGCTCCTAGACTTTTTGATTGAAGTCTGGCCCTGCCACACACTAACTGCCTTCAGGCAAATACTTGGCCTCAGTGCTCACATCTGAGCACTGGAAATATTACCAATACTGATTTCACAGTGTTTTGTGCAGATTAAATACAATTATACAGGGAGAACACTTAATACGGTGCTTGACACTTTGTTTAGTCACTGAGTCATGTCTGACTCTTTCGTGACCCCAGGGACTGCAGCCTGCCAGACTCTCTTTCCGTGGGATTTCCCAGGCAAGAATACTGGAGTGGGTTGTCAGTCCTTCTCCAGGGGATCTTCCCAACCCAGGGATCAAACCCACACCTCCTGCATGGGCAGGCAGATTCTTTACCATCTGAGCCGCGTGTAATGGGAGCAGTGGCTAGCCGTCACTAGTAATGGGAAGCCTAGTGCTGGCTCAGTAGGATGTCCAGTTGTTTCAGCACAATTTGTGTAAAAGGTTATTCTTTCTCTGTTGAATTGCCTTTGCATCTTTGTCAAAAATCAGTTGACTATATTTGTGTGGGTCAATTTCTGGGCTCTCTATTCTATTCCGTTGATCTATGTATCTATCCTTTCATCAATACCATATCAGCTTAATTACTATATCTTTATACTAAGTCTTGAAACCGAGCAGTGAGATTCCTCCAACTTCATTCTCCTTTTTCAGAATTGTTTCAGCTATTCTAGGTCTTTTGTTTCTCCACATAAATTTTGGAATCAGCTTGTCTGTATCTACAAGAGTTTGTGGGGTTTTAAATCTGTAGATTAGATTATAGTAAATGAACATTTTAACAATATTGAGTCTTCCAATCCATGAACACGATATGTCTCTCCATTTATTTAGACCTTCTTTGATGTCTTTCATCCGTGTTTTATAGTTTTTTACCTTGTAGATCCTGGCTCCTCCCTTACCTCTTCTGAACACGTCCTCAGAGCTAGCTGAGAGGTTGTATTCCAGGCTTCAGTCTCCAGTCTAGTCTGCTAAATAAAACACAATTCTCAACCTTTGGGGTGTGCATTTTTTAAGTCAACAACTTCTAGTTTAATTTTGTATAATCATAACTTAATTTTGCAAAAACATAGTTTGTATGATTGCTATTCTTGTAAACTTGTTAAGGTTGGTTTTATTGACCAGATTATGGTGCATCTTGGTGAATGTTCTAGGCACACTTGAGAGGAACATGCCTTCTTCTGTGGTTGGATTAGAGTGTTCTGTAAATATTGACTAGGTCCATGTGGTGGGTAGTCATATGTCAACCTTCTGTATCCAAACTGATTTTTTACCTACTTGCTCAGTGAATTACTGAGAAAGGAGTGTTGAAACATCCAACTATTAACACACTGATATATTAATATATCTCCCCTTTTAGATCTATTACTTTCTGCCTTGTCTATTTTGATGTCCTATTGTTAGGCACAGATGCAGTTAGAATTGCTATGTCTCCTTGGAGAATGGGCACTTTTATCATTGTGTAATACCTTTCTTTATCCCGGAAATGGCCTTTGTTCTAAAGTCAGCTTTGTCTGAAATTAGCATAACTACTGTTGCTTCCCAGGTGACGCTAGTGGTAAAGAACCTGTCTGCCAATGCAGGAGACATAAGAGATGTGGGTTTGATCCCTGGGTTGGGAAGATCCCCGGAGGAGGGCATGGCAGCCTACTCCAGTATTCTCCCTGGAGAATCCCATGGACAGAGGAGCCTGGTGGGCTACAGTGTGTGGGTCACAAAGAGTTGGACACAGCTGAACGCTAAGCACGCGCAACATAGCTACACAGGCTTGTTGCCTGGTGTTTGAGTTTCTGAAACTGAAGAGGGTACCCACTTGGGGTCAGGAAGAAACAGGGGGAGGAATCTCTTTCTCTAAATACTCAACAGTCAATGTGTCTGCACAGAAGCAGGCTCAGTGCAAGACGGGAGTCTGGAGTGAGAGTGCTGGGAGGCCCGGCGTTGGTGGGAGAGCAGGTCCCCGCGTGAGCCCCCCGCCCACTGCACCCCGCGTGTGTGGCTCCGCTCCTCAGGCGTGGCGGGGGGCCATCACGGCCTCCCAGGCTCCTCTGTCTCGGTCTGTCTTGGGAGCTTCATCCTTCTGCATTTCTAGTCTCTCTTCACAGTTAGAAGCACTTGGTACCCCCAGGAACTCACCTTTCAAAATGATGCTTCGCGTGTGCATTGGGGGAAAGGTAGAGGGATTAGCTAGAGATGCAATTTCAATTAAAAAAAAAAAAGAAGCTCTTTCATAAACCCCACTGCTGTGTAACTTTGAAATGGGTGGTGAGGGGAAAGAGAAGCTTCCCAAGGTTTAACAGGAAACACAAAAAGACTAATTTGGATATTAGGGAGCAAGGTCATGCCTGCAACAGCGAAGGTAAATTCTGCACTTGGATCCCTGGCCAGTTCCTAATTATTGGTATTCTCTTGAAGTTTTAGCTTCAACAAGGGTGGAGAGGGTGGCGGCGGTGGGAGGGGGCGGGGGTACGTTACCACAGCCCTCACCTATATTCCTCACCAAAAATAGCTTTCCGTTTGTAATTGAATATAATTGGAGACAGAGGGCTGGCTGGAGGCTAGCTCCTTGTCTACCTTCAGAGCCGTGCGGTGGGGAAAGGGGAGGCCAAGAGTGTGGAGAAGGAAGTTCCCGTCTGCTCCAGATCTGCTTTACCCCTGACTGTGTTGACAAGAAGACCAGGGTCAGACTAGGCCTGAGTTCAGACCCCACCTGCTAGCTGGGCAACCTAGCTGGCCTCTGCCTCAGTTTCCCTATCTGTAAAATGAGAATAATAGCACACATGTAGACACAGTGGTGAGGGTGAAGTGAGACGATCCATGCAAGGTGCCTCTGTCCTCGCTTCTCACCACGTCTGGTGCCTGGACAGCAGCGTTGTCTTCCGCAGGGAACTTGGGGAAAATACAGGATCTCAGGCCTCTGCATCATAACAAGATCACCAGCGACTCTAACACATATGCAGTTTGAGCCACACTGCCTTGATGCCATCTTCCTCCTACACTGAGCTCATTACACTTTAAAAAAAATTTATTTTGTTGGCTGCACCAGGTCTTCCAAAATCTTTGTGGATGGTGACTGCAGCCATGAAATGAAAAGACGTTTGCTCCTTGGAAGGAAAGCTATGACAAACCTAGACAGTGTATTAAAAAGCAGAGACAAAAGTCTGTATAGTCAGAGCTATGGTGTTTCCAGTAGTCATGTACAGGTGTGAGAGTTGGACCATAAAGAAAGCTGAGAGCCAAAGAACTGATGCTTTTGAACTAGTGTTGGAGAAGACTCTTGAGAGTCCCTTGGACGGCAAGGAGATCCAACCAGTCCATCCTAAAGGGATCAGTCCTGGGTGTTCATTGGATGGACTGATGCTGAAGTTGAAACTCCTATACTTTGGACTGGTGCGAAGAGCTGACTCATTGGAAAAGACTCTGATGCTGGGAAAGATTGAGGGCAAGAGGAGAAGGGTTGGCAGTGGATGAGTTGGTTAGATAACATCACTGACTCAATGGACAGGAATCTGAGCAAACTCTGGGAGATGGTGGACAGGGGAGCCTGGCCTGCTGCAGTCCACGGGGTCACAAAGAGTCAGACATGACTGGGTGACTGAACGACAACACCAACCAGGTCTCAGGGGCAGCACGGGGGATCTCTGATCTTGGTGCAGAATATGGGATCTAGTTCCCTGACCAGGGCTCAGATCCAAGCTCCCTGCATTGGGAGCACAGAGTCCCAGCCACTGAACCACTAGGAAAGTCCCCTCATTACGTTTTTAGGGTATTGGGTTTTCTGTGGTCTCTGCTTTCCATTCTTAAAGGGTTTACCCTCCACCCACGTGAAACAATACTCAGAACATGAACAATTGAACATGGCAGATGACCTCTGTCTACAGTATTACGGCTGAATTCCCACCTCCCATATGGACTCCCCTCCAGAACCAATAAGTCACCAACACTTTGTGCCTCTATTAACATTTGCAAATACATAGCCTTTTGTCAACTTGATCCCATTTTTCAAAGGTACCTAAGGGAGTCCGCCGTTTAAAGGAACCCCACAGTGAACACTTCTGCAAAGCAAATAATTGCCAACTAATTCATCCCTCCATTTTACAAGGCACGATTTTTTCACATATGGTTTTGGAACAAAGCAGGCTGAGTTGTTGGAAGCTTTAATTAGCAATATTCAGAATAAAAACCTTTTTTTTTTTCGGTGTGGGCGAAATAGGTCTCTTTTCCCAACCTCAGTGGGGCATCAGAATTACCTGTGGGGCTTTATATTTTTACATTTTAAAAGTGCAAGAATCTGAAGTTCCTGGCTTGGTGGTGTTTACATATGTATACACCTGAGTAGATAAGATGTGGAACAGTCTAACACCCCCAAAAGCTCCATCCTTCCCTCCCCAGTTAGTTTATAATGCTTCCCCCCAGGGTAACCTTTCTCTGATTTCTATTACATAGATTCATTTTTCCTGTTTTTGAATTTCATATAATGGAGTCATACAGTAAGTATTCTTTCAAGCCAGAATCTTGGCTTCAATCAAGAAAGACATGGAAAGTCAAACAAAAGCTACATGTTCTCAACAGCGGTTTTCAAGCTTTGGCCTTCATCAGAACCCCCTTGTTCAAACACAGGGCTGGTTAAGACTCGGCTTGCTGGACCCCACCCCCAGAGTTTCTGATTCAGTAGGTCTGGGATGGGACCCAAGAATTTGCATTCCTAACAAGTTCACAGGGGATACTGATGCTATTGGTCCAGGGGCCATATTTTGAAAACCACTGCCCCAGAGCAACAGCCAATCCTTGGGCAGAATTGTTCTGATTTTGAGAGAGTATGCAGTATCTTTTGCCTTGTATCCAAGGTGTCAATAATTTTCTATAGATTTTCTTCCTGAAATGCTGCTCACCTCTTCACTGTTTTGCCTGTTTGGGGCAAGACAGGAGCTATTGCTGTCAGCATCTCTCAACAGTCTTGGCACCCGCATTTCTTTGACAGTCTTGGATAAGGGGATAATTAATTGAGACATTTCTGTTTTCAGTGGATTTTTTAATGAAACAAAACACCGTATTTCTACAGACAGCAGTCCTGAGGCAAAAGAAATAAAAAGAACATGTTTAAGTCTCTGAACGGGCTTCTCTACAAAACTCCCTCCTTGAATCGCAAGCTCCTAGCTCACCCCGGACCCCCATGGACGTCGTCTCCAGGTTATCCTGACTCCGTGATGAAACATAAAGAAATTAGATGTGTTCCTTTGTTGCTTGGGCAGGGTGGAGACCCCAGGCAGACCTCGAGGGCTGTGTCTAAGGGCCCTGAAATCTCCCAGGAGCGGAAAGCTTGCAGGGTTGTTAATTCTCCTTTGAAGAGGAAGATGAAAACCCAAGTCTGCTGACTTGGAAGGAAGTCTCTTCTTTCTAATTTTTTGAACAAAGATCATTTCAACATCAAAGATTTTTTCCCAGTGTTTCCTGTTTCCTTATTTTCTAAATGCCTTCTGGCTGCAAGCTATCTGTTAATTTTTCACAGTGGATATTTCTTCTCAGGAGCCCACATCACCCCCACCCTCTCCTCTCCGTATCTATTTCCAGAGATTTCTGTTGAATTAATGGTTTCCCATTCTAGCAGATTCAATGATTTCCTTTATAACACGTTTTACAGTGCCTCTTTTACCATCGTGAAATAAAATTAATAGACATACAACCTAGCTATACAATTTTAAGTAAGCATGTGCGTGTTGCCCTAAGTGTAATTTAGTTTATTAGTAGTTTATTTAAGATAAATCAAAATGAAATTAATTTCTAGCAAAATATTACATATTGTCAATAAGCAAACACTCCTGTATAACTGCTAAGAAGATGAAAAAGTGCGCTGACACTTACATGCAACCCCAGAGAAACAGCAAACAACAGCTGCAAATGGAGAATGACCCAGATTATTACAGCGGCCACCTGATTAATGCCACTGGCATTTCTGTAGGTGATGTGATTTTTTGAAAATGGCAAATAACTCTTTGTATAAGTTTAAAATAGAGAGGTTCATTCTTCTCTTAATTTTTTATTTATATGATAGTTGCTTTCCTGGAAAATCCAGGATTTGTCAGTCATGGAAAAAAGTCCTTTTTTTTATATGTAAACAGGAGTTGAATTCTAGGGGGAATACTTTGAAACACATTTTTCTCCTATGCGCAGTTCAGGGGGGCTTTCTCAGCCTGACCAGTTTGGGGACAGTCCTTTCTGTGGGGGCTCCTGCTCACTGCAGGTCGTCTGGCATCGCTGGCCCCCCCTGCCCCCATCACCGATGGAGTGAACCCACCACCGGAGCAGCCAACACGTCTCCAGATCTCCAAAGATCTCATCTAGGCTGCAGGTGGTGATGGAACAGGGAAAACTGTTGACATGACTGTTGAGAAAATCAAGGCGAGACGCCCGGCGGCCTGGACTAGGTGCTGGCCGTGGAGACAAAGAGAAGTGCACAGATTCTGGAAGTAGCGTCTGTTGGGCTTGGCTCAGGCATGGGGTCGGCAGCGGGGAGAAAGCAAGATGCCGGGGATCACTTGCAAGTTCCTGCCTGGAGCAGCTGGGTGGTCCTAGTTACTGCTAGAGGAAAGGGAGGAATGGGCAGATAGCCCAGCCTGGACATGCCAAGTGTGAGCTGCCCGTGAGGGATCGAAGCGGGCCTGCCCAATGCCTACTTGCTGTGAGTCTGGGCTTTGAAACTAGACACCGGTGTAGAGACCCAGTCTGAAGCCCTGGGGAGAGGTGAGGCTTCCTGGAAAGAGGGTCCAGAGGGCTAGCTGAAGAAGGCACAGCCTGGGCCCCAGTGAACCCCACATCCAGCGCTTGGGCGGAGAGAGAGAGCCTCGAGGTCCTCCTCCTCCCGCCGTTGGCCCGGCCCGACCCTGGGCTCTGACGTGGGTCTGTGATGACTACATCGCTGTGCCTTGTCGGGCACCCAGCACGCTCTCCCTGAAGACGATCAGGGCCCCGTGTGCCCTGGATGACCGGCTGTCGAGAGATGCACATTGATCACATTATACGGATTCCATCGAGCATTTTCATATTGTATTTGAAAACAAGATGAAGCCCATCTGTGCGTGCCATTTGTTTCCCCAAGCCTGATGACATTCAGAAATCCTGAACAAGCTGCCTGACTGGGACCAGGTTGGTGAGCTCCAAATTAAGATGCTGGAGGAGTAGCAGCTGGGGGTCTGTGGGCTCTGACAGAAAGACCTACAATTAACCAGATTCATCTCATACCTCATGGAAGGGAGATACTATTCAAGTAAATAACCCATACCTGCAACATTGTGAGGTCTCAAAAAGGAAGAGATGGGCTTCCCTGGTGGCTCAGGGGTAAAGAATTTGCCTGCCAACGAAGGAGATGCAGGTTTAATCCCTGGAGAAGGAAATGGCAACCCACTTCAGTATTCTTGCCTGGGAATTGCCACAAACAGAGGAGCCTGGTGGGCTACAGTCCATGGGGTTGCAAAGAGTCAGACATGACTAAGTGACTAAACAATAACTAAAAGGAAGAGGGTATTATGAGATTCTATGGCAGCAAACGTACCAGTCACCTCATGCCATAACACTGCAGCAAAATAAACCATTTCCAAATTCTGTGACCGATAAGAATTTCTAATTTCTCATTGCTCACGTGTTTTGGGTTGCCTGATCAGGGCTGAGCTCTTTGGGATCGTGGCTCCAAGCTGTATTCTTTTTGAAATAGAGGCTACCTGAAGTGTTGCCGCTTCTCATGGTCATGGGAAAGGTCAGGAGCACAAGCCTGACTTCCCACAAGCCTATGTTTGTGATACATCTGTCCAAATCCCATGAGCCAAACAGGTCCTTTGCTTGAGCCCAAGGTGAAGGATGGGGAAGTACACTCTACCTCTAGTGGGGGGAACAGCAAAGTTGTATGGTCTAGGGGAGTGGCCTGAGCTGGGAACCATAATGCAATCTACAAAAGGGATTAAGAATTCCCATGCCTACCAGGACCTAGAAAGTCCTCAAAAACAAATAAAGATGTTGGGTTATAGTGATGGGGTGGTATTATTAGCCAAGAAAGATTTGGCTATATTCATCTCATCCATAAACTCATATGATCTATCCATATTTCTTGGAACCATTTGGCCATCAGCCTTACATCTCCCCATTTCTGATAGAAACATGGGCATGGAGAATGACTTTCCTACCTTAAGATTGCTAAGAGCATTGAAAATGGGTGGTGCCAGAGGCAACAAAGAGGAGTGGGGACTGGGGCAAAGTGAAGAGCATGAGCCTTCTCAAATATGCCTCTTGCTTTCAGTCCATTGTTGTCAGATGGGAATGCAGGCTCCATGTGGCCTGACCTCTGAGATGTTAAGAGAAGCTGAAAATCCAGATTCTTATGTGAAATTTCTGAACTTTTAAAATGTTGAACACACAGAATCCGTTAAACAGTAGGAAATGGACTGTAGACCGCCGTCTTGTAACTTCTATTCTCTAAGTTTAGATTTAGGGGGTTGATGAGAGCCGTGGCAGGAGTTTTGTTTGTTATTTTCCTGCTCCCAAAGGGCCACCAAAAGAGCAGTGGTTTCTGGACAC
Source organism: Odocoileus virginianus (assembly GCF_023699985.2). Classification (NCBI taxonomy): domain Eukaryota; kingdom Metazoa; phylum Chordata; class Mammalia; order Artiodactyla; family Cervidae; genus Odocoileus; species Odocoileus virginianus. The sequence goes on from NC_069682.1 coordinate 73,920,799, forward strand.
GACTCTGAGGTCCTAAGAGCCATTTCCCTTTAGGAGTGAGGTCCGTGAATTCAGAGATGCTCTAGAATTCTTTCTGCTTAATTCTCTTGTTCCCATAAAAATGCAATTCCACCTAAACTGTAAGCCAGAGTGAGACCTAATTACTGTATTTATTAAAATTACATACAATTAGGGGTTTTAGGAACCAGGCCAATTCTTCCCCAGAACGCCCATTGAAAAGCACACTTCAAAAGGACACAGGATGCTTTGAGCAGGGTTGCTAAGGTGATATCTCCCAGGGCCATGTGGGTCATTTGTTTTTAGGGGCAGAGTCTAGCTTCTTCCTGGGCTCTTGGCTCTAGAACTTGGACCCCCAACTGCCTCTCAGAGCATCAGGGTGTCTTTTTGGAGATTATATGTAGAGTGATTGTATTTCCTCAACCAGAGTCAGGACACATGGACAGCTGAGGATATCTGCAGGTTGCACACCAGAGAGGCTGACCGAGATGGATTGGAAATTAGATGGATTGGAGGGAGACCAAGATGAGATGGTTGGATGGCATCACCGACTCAATGGACATGAGTTCGAACAAGCTCCGGGGGTTGGTGATGGCCTGGCATGCTGCAGTCCATGGGGTCGCAAAGCGTTGGGCATGACTGAGTGACTGAACTGAACTGAACCGAGGGAGATCAGAGTGCTACTTGGTGACTGGATGGCCCGGCGACGCTGTGGCCCTGGGATCCTCCCCAGGCTGGTGACTTTCCAAGAGAGAGGCCTAGGACACAGCCCTGATGGTGGAGAGGTCAGGAGATTTAGCCTGTGGGCCTCTGTAACCGGGGCTGGTCCAGATGAGACCCTTTCCTCAAACCCGAATCTCAGGGTTCACTGGTTTTCCACGCAAGGCAGAGCCCGTGGAACTCACACACAGGCCAGAGGAGTGGCACCAGAGGGAACATTTCCCCCAAAGCCGAGCATTCTCGGGGCTTCAAATGAGACCCTCTCCATCCACCGTGCGTCTCACCCCTCCACTTGGCCCTAGCGATCCAGCGCACTGGCAGTCTTGCATTCCCTGACTCCGCTGAGGCCCTCATCCTTCTAGCGCTCCATGGGGTTTGTGTCGTCCCCTGGGGCCACCATCGCTTCCTTGTATTTGTCAAGACCCCGTCACTGTGGTTGGATCAGGGTGCCCACTCCCTGCGGAACCCAGCAGGCTTGCCTCTGAGCTCTTCTCTCCAAATGCTTCCCTTAAGGCCCCAGCTAGAAGCTCCACTCATTCATTCATTTATTTAACATACACGTCTTGATGGCTTTTCACCTGCTAGAAACTGTTTTAGATGTGGGGAATTCAGCAGTGAACAAGACTAGTAAAAAGTAGTATACTTTTACCCTGGTAGAATGAAGTATCCATCCTATTTGTGGGAGAAAGATGTTAATAAAATAAAATAGAGCATATATGATGGATAATATGAAGAGAGGAAATTTTACTACCAGAAAAGAAGCAGGAGACACGAGTTCCATCCCTGGGTCGGGAAGATCCCCTGGAGACGGAAATGGCAACCCACTCCAGAATTCTCGCCTTGAAAATCCCATGGACAGATGAGCCTGGCGGGCTGCCGTCCATGAGATCTCAGAAGAGTTGGACACAACTGATCGTGCACACACTCAGCTCAGTTCAGTCGCTCAGTCGTGTCCGAGTCTTTGCGACCCCGTGGACTGCAGCACGCCAGGCCTCCCTGTCCATCACCAGCTCCCGGAGTTTGCTCAAACTCATGCCCATCGAGTCGGTGATGCCATCCAGCCATCTCATCCTCTGCCGTCCCCTCCTCCCGCCTTCAATCTTTCCACACTAACGACTCAACCATGTACTGATAACCCAGCAGTACAGTTCCTCCTCCTGCGGGGCGTGCCCCTGGCCTCGTGCAGGGCACCCAGCCTCCCGGGAGGGGACCAGCCTTGGACGCTGAAAGCCCGCTTCTCTGCTCTCCCGGGGGTCCTCCTGACCTGCTGAAGCCCCTGCCATGCCTTATCCAGAGCCTGGCTCATCCTTGAAGGTGGAGACAGTGCCTTTTATCTTCCACCACGGAGAAGCCATTTCTCCCGAAGTCTCTCGTTTCATTCATTTTCCAGAGGCAGAGGCTCATTTCTCTTTGCTTGGATTGAAGCCACTCTTGTCACTTCGTTTTTATTTCCTCATTTGAAATAGCAGGTGGTTCCAACATTTTCTTTTTCTTTTGGTTCCAGGTTTGACAGAGAGCTATCTGGCTGCATTACAGACCTCTCCTAATGTCTTTTTTCCCGGCCCCCGGCAGCCACGGCGCTGCAGCCTCTCAGCTGAAGCACAAGCGCCTACCTCATGACAATGAGATGAAACAGTATGTTAAGTAAGCTTGCCACATTCGGCAAATAAAAATGCAGGACCCTTGTGCCTAGTGTGCCTGATAAACAATTTTCCTCAAGTATAAGCATCTCCCAAGTATTGCGTGGGACATACTTACACTCAAAAATAGTAATAATTCTTATATAAAATTCAAATTTGTACTCTGCATTTAACCTGGCACGTCTCCTATGAGGAGCTTGACACAGAGCTTGGTATGTAGTCAGGGTAAGTGGTTTTGACAGTGATGGGGCTGTTGATGACTTTACTGTGTCCTGGTAAGCGCCTCCCCCACCTCGGGGGTCGGGGTGGGCATGCCTCAGAAGGGATTCCTAGAGCGATCGAGGGTCAGACTGAGTCTCGAAGGTCTGTATTTATTCAACAAAGGTTTATCGAGCAATTATGGACCAGACTTTGCTCTAGGTGCTGTGGATTTGACAGAGAACAAAACAGATAAGAATCACATCCCCCCACATTTGAAGTATTAGTGGGGAAAACAGAAGAAGTTAAAGAAGTTAAGCAAATATCTAGCATATTGGGTAAAAACTAACGAGAAAATATAAGGCAAAGGCGGGGAGATGAAGTGTTGGGGTGAGTTGGAGCTTTGAGATGAGAGGGAAGAAAGCTCTTATTGAAAAGTCAAGTTAAGGAAATATGTGAAAAGAGTGAGGAATATGAGCCACGAATATACTTAGCTGAAGATCGTTCCAGAAAAGGGAACTAGCAAGTGCAAAGGCCCTGAGGTTGCAGTGGCCCTGACAGACCCAAGAAGCAGTGAGGAGCCAGGGTGGCAGGAACGAATGAGCGAGGCGGTGAGGCAGGAAATGCAAGTCTGGATCATGACGCATCTCGGGGGACACCTGACCCTTCCTCTGAGTGGGATGGGCCACCGGAGAGCTGTGAGTGACGCAACCTAAACTACATTCAAATAGATGCTCTGGCCACCTGTGGAGGGTAAGCCGTGGGGCAGAAGCAGAAGACCAGGGTGGAAGTGACTGCGGAGATCCAGGTGAGAGAGGTGGTTTGGCCAGGGCGGGAAGTGGCGGGTACATTGTGAAGGGAGGTAGGATTTGCTGGTGGTTCCTGCCGGGGGAGAGAGCAACGGAGGTTGAGCACAGTGTAAGTCAGACTTGAAAGAGCTGGCAAGATGGAGATGGGGAAAGAGGTAACCGGGAACCTTGGCCCGGTCAGCCGAGGGGCTTGTCCGCAGAGCCAGGGCCCAGAGACACCTTGGAGCAGAGACGCGGCGTTCAGTGCGCCCGGGACACCCTGCGTCTTCACCTCCCCCGTCTCCCCCTCCCGGGGCCGCTGGGAGATGTCTGCTGTACGTCTCGCCTCCCTGTGACGGTCCGGCTCTGGCCTGAAATCCCTCCGAGGGAGACACGTGCTTTGCCGCCCTGGACTTTTGCAGCTGGCGGACTGTTGAGAGAGAGCCGTGTTTAGAGCAGTGGGCAGGCCTCTCGCCGTGGGCAGAGAGGTCTCCTCCCCAACAGGAAGCTGATGAGGATTTCCTGGGCCAGCTGGGTCTAGCCACTGTTCTAGTTTTCTAGGGCTCGTCAATAAACGCCCAAACAGCGGCGTCAGCAAAAGCGGTCATTTATTTGGCCCACCAATCAGCCACTGGGGCCAGGTTAGTGTGGGAGGCTCCTCTCTCTCCCGTGGGACATAAAGCCAGGGGGCCATCTGGCCGGGATTGAAGGACCTGCTTCTGGAATGTGGCTGCCAGGCTGGTCCTGGCTGGGGTGGGGGCTCGGGAGGGCCACGAGGTCTGGGGCCTCGTCATACGGTCTCCCCATGCGGCCTGGGCTTCCTTATAGCATGGGGCTGGGAGCCAAGGAGATGTTCGGTGACCCACGCAGGTGCTGTGTTGCCTCTTATGACTTTGCCTTAAAAGTCACACAGTGTCACTTCGACACCGCCCTTGTTGGAGGCACTCACGAAGAGCTTTTGTTTCGAACACAAGCTCCAGCTGTGTGATCTTGGATAAGTCACTCAACATCTCTGTGTCTCAGTTGGCTTATCTGTAAAGTGGGGATAGTCATCATATTGATCTCACAGCGGGTTAACAGGGGTGAGACATGCAAAGGACGTACACCAGCATCTGGGCCATAGTTAACACTTAGTATTAGTTAGCACGGTTAGTATAGGGGATTTTTTTTACTGTAAAAATGAAAAATTCAGAACACAGAAACATAATGCATTTTGCACACGTCCTGTCTTCTGTCTCATGAGTAGGGCTTGAAAGCAGGTTTAAGAAACTAGCCAACTAGTAAAACTAGCTCTTATCTGTTAATGATAGCTATTTTAGAATTAAAAGAAGAAGAAAATTACCCACCTAATTACTTTTATTATCTTTGAACTGTTCCTAGTGGCGGTTCCTTTTTGGGGGTGGGGGGTCAAGTTCTATTAGCCTTTATTTCTATGTGTGAATAATGAGGGCCACACCAAACTGAGTTTGCATCCAGACTTTTCTCTTCTCTCTTTTTAAAAAGTTTTCTTTCCCCCAGCTTTACTGCCGTATGATTGACAAATAAAAATTGTATATGTTTAAGATGTGCAATGTGATGTATGTATATTGTGAAATGATAACACAGTCAAGCTAAACTAACTCATTCATCACCTGGAGAGTTATTATTTGTGGTGTGTGGTGAGAACTACCCCCTTGGCAAATTCCAAGTGTACAAGATGTTATTATTAGCTCTATATTTACTGCAGTCATAATGCTGTACAGTGGAGCTCAGAACTTCTAACTGAAAGGTTTCACAGCATCTCTTATGCTTTTGATTGATTACCAACCCCCCCACCCTGTTTTTTTGAGACACCAATGGTTTAATGGAAGGGGAGCTTATGCATCTGAAGCGAGGTCCTGGAGTGACAGACACCCCACCGTGTGCATCGCACCATAGGCAGGACGTGGTGACAATCTTTGCTCCCAGGGCGATGAGGAGATTATCAGTTACAGGGGAACTGACCTCAGGTGGGCTCATTCGTTACCAGGAAAACCAGCAAAGGGGCACACCCGTCCCCGCCCCGGATGAGTCAGCACTAACTGGGTCCTGGGACAAGTGCATGTGAGGAGGGGGTGAGGCAGGCCCTGGTTCCCCCTGAATCGGAGCAGTGTGCACATGTGCTGTCGTGTCCGACTCTTGGTGACCCCGTGGACTGCAGACCTGCCAGGCTCCTCAGTTCATGGGATTCTCCAGGCAAGGATACTGGAGTGGGTGGCCATTTCCTTCTCCAGGGGATCATCCCCACCCAGGGATCGAATCTGCATCTCCTGAATTACCACCCAGCCACCTGGGAAGCCCCATCGTAGGTCGGACTTAGAAGCATAAAGGAAACGGCAGGCACAAGAGCGTGAAAGAAATACGCCCAGCACAGAATCCAAAGCAAAAATCTCAGTACCTTTCAATCCACCTGGAAAAGAGACCTCTTGTCTTAAGGTTTGAAATTGCCCCCCTCCTCTCCCTAGGTTAGAATGATCGCAACCCAAGGGGCCCTGGCGACATTGTGGGTGGTCTTTACCCACCATGAGTATTGCGTGTGTTTGCAGTGGGAGCCTGTGCACATTTTACATTTCAAACGTTTTGTCACTCAAGAGTTTCATCCAACAGGCCCCTCTGCAGAGCCAGGCCAGAAAACTCAGAGTTCAGAGGCGGGTGTTGATTTCTGAGAGCATATGAAAGAGGTGTTTTTGATAGGAGAGTGATTCTCAGCTGCTGAATAAGAAATAGTCCTCATCCATAATGCATGGTCCTTGAGGAGAAAGGGAGAAGAGGAAGTCTAAATCTAGCCGAGGCTGGAAAAAGACGACGAGTGATTGAGAACCATTCAGAACAGACTGGCTGCCTTTCCCCTCCCGGTCCCCCTACCCCAGGGACGAAGCCCCCAAGTGGTGGCTGGCTGGCTAGGGCTGTTGCTCTCAGGAAGAGCTGCAAGGGAAACGCTTAGGTGATAGGGAAAAGGTAAGAAAAGACAGGCAGAGACCAGACACTTCTAGGGGATGTTTTCCAATTCAAATATTCTTGATCCTTAGGCGGTTCTTATTTTGAGACTTTCATTTTGGCTGTAGTTTTTCAACGAAGTGAAATACAACTCCAGAAACCGGGGGAGGGCACCATATGGGTTTGGGGGACCTTGACTGAATTACATTCCCACTGGCCTAAATATATCCCCCAGACGCAGGAAGGAGCCTGTTTGATGCGCTCAGTGGCGTTTCTAGAATGCTTCTGTCCATTCACTGGTGCTCTTTATTAGTTCAATCCTGATGACGGGGGTGGTGGTGGTGGTGGTGGTGTGTGGCTTCCCAGGGCCCTTGGCTGCTGGAAAAAGTGAGTTTTGGAAACATCATAAGAGTTGGTTTGTACTGGATTGAATAGTGTCCCCCAAAGAGACTCATTTACAAGTGCTAACCCTACTATCTGGGAATGTGAGCTCATTGGAGACTGGGTCTCTGCAGATGTCATTAGGTTAAGGACTGAAAGGATGGTTTTCTGGGTAGGACTCTACACCCAGTGACAGGTGTCCTTACAAGAAGAGAAGAGGACACCGAGGAAAGATGGCCACGTGAAGACAGAGGCAGAGATTGGGGTGATGTGGCCACAAGCCAAGGGCTGCTAGGAGGCGCCAGAAGTGGGAAGAGGGAAGGAAGGATGCTCCCCCTGGAGCGTGGAGGGAGCAGGGCTCCAGCGGCTCCACAGCTCCAGACTCTGGCCCCCAGCACTGCGGGAGAGCATGCTTCTGCTGTGTTAAGCCACTGAGGTGTGCTGACTTGCTCCAGCGGCCACAGGAACTCACCGCGTTCCAACCTCAGCCCCTCTGGCTCACTGTGCCCCACGCTCCGTCACTTTCATGCTTCAGCCACGTGGGCTTTCTCGCAGGTTCCAGTTCTTTCCCATCTCCTTCCCTAACGGTGTCACCCACACTGACACTGAAGAGTGATTCTTCATGAATCACTCTTGGCTACTTGCTTCGACCACAAACACTCTACTTTCACTTTTCAGAATTACTCTCTCCTTATCAGAAAAGACTTTCCAGACACCACCTACCCTGGAGTATATTCCATCCCCTAAACTGTACCATGGACTCACCAGAATGACAGTTTACCCGTGTGATTGACCTGCTTCCCCCACCGGACCATAGGTGCGTTCATCAGCAAATGTTTACTGAACCCCTACTGTGATGTGGGCACTAGTCTCAGCAGGGGCTGGTGGAGAAGTGAACTTTGTGTGAGAAATTTTCTTTCTTAAATAATATTGTCTTCTCATAGCTATTAACAGCCTGTAACTGATATGGTAGCCTTAAGAATTAGATGCAATGGGGACTTCCCTGGTGGTCCAGTTGCTAACAGCGCACCTTGCAATGCAGGGGACGTGGGTTCTATCCCCAGTTGAGGAACTAAAATCCCACATGCCATGGGGCAATAAGCCTGCATGGTGCAGCTACTGAGCCTGTGTACTCCGGAGCCCATGAGCCACACTGGAGAGCCTGGAACCCACAAGATGCAACGAGGATCCTGTATGCCACAACCAAGACCCAATGCAGCCAAAAAAATTAAACTAATTAGATGCAATGTTCATAGCAGCATTATTTATAATGGCCAAGATATGGAACCAATGTAAATGTCCATTAACAGATAAACGGACAAAGAAGATGTGGTACACACACACACACACACACACACACACACACACACATGATGGAATACTACTCAGCCATAAAGAAGAACAAATTTTTTCCATTTGCAGCAACATGAAGGGCCTTGGAGGGCACTGTGCTAACTTAACTAAGTCAGACAGAGAAAGACAAATACTGTATGGTATCACTTGTATGTGGAATCTGAAAAAATATGACAAACTAGTGAATATAACAAAGAAGAAGCGGACTCACAGAAAACAAACAGTTGAAGGTGCGGGGCGGGGGGTAGTGGAAGGCATAAACTATTGAGTGTAAAACAGACTATAAGGATGAATTGTACAACACAGAGAATATAGATAGTTTGTAGCTGTAAATGGAAAGTAGTCTTTACAAATTGTAAAAAGAATTAAAAAAATTTTTTTAAGAATAAAATTGATGAGAAAACATGTAAAATGTTTAGAACAGTGCCTAGCCCACACTAAAAACTCAGTAGTTTCTAGTTGTCATTATGGTTCCTGTTATTAAGAAGCCATTATTGGGAAAAACCTTTGCCGACAAATATCTATATAGTCAAAGGTATGGTTTCTCCAGTAGTCATGTATGGATGTGAGAGTTGGGCTATAACGAAGGCTGAGCACTGAAGAATTGATGCTTTCGAACTGTGGTGTTGGAGAAGACTCTTGAGAGTCCCTTGGACTGCAAGGAGATCCAATCAATCAATCCTGAAGGAAACCAGTCCTGAATATTCATCAGAAGGACTGATGTTGAAGCTGAAACTCCAATACTTTGGCCACGTGATGTGAAGAACTGACTCATTAGGAAAGACCCTGATGCTGGGAAAGACTGAAGGCGGGAGGAGAAGGGGACGACAGAGAATGAGATGGTTGGATGGCATCACCAACTCAATGGACATGAGTTTGAGCAAGCTCCAGGAGTTAGTGATGGACAGGGAGGCCTGGCGTGCTGCAGTTCATGGGATCATAAAGAGTCAGACACGACTGAGCGACTGATCTAAACTGGACAGCAAGGAGATCCACCAGTCCATCCTAAAGGAAATCAACCCTGAATGTTCACTGGAAGGACTGATGCTGAAGCTGCAGCTCCGATACTTTGGCCACCTGATGCGAAGAGCTGACTCACTGGAAAAGACCCTGATGCTGGGAAAGATTGAGGGCAGGAGGAGAAGGGGGGCCACAGGGAGTGAGATGGTTGGGTGGCATCACCGACTCCATGGGCATGAGAATGAGCAGACTCTGGGAGATAGTGAGGGACAGGGGAGCCTGGAGAGCTGCAGTTCATGAGTCCCAAAGAGTTGGACACGACTGAGCTACTGAACAGCAACAGTATTATTGGGAAAAAGCGTGTAGCTCAAACAGAGCCAGATCCTGCTCTTGTTCTTCTGTAAAGTGAGGGAAGACGGAAGGAAACACTGCCTGAGTGGGAAGACACACACCGCTCTTTACCTGTTTCCAAGTCTCAGGCTCCTGTTCTCTGCCTCACTGTCTGCCGCACACACACACACCCACCCCTGCAGCCTGCCATCTGCCACGTCACCCCGCATAATTGACCATGGCAGCCAGCTTTCCCATTCCTTCTGTGGCCCCAGGGAAAGTCTTCAGCATCCTTTTCCTTCCTGGGTGAGCTGGCAGGAGCAGCAGGGAGGCCACCTCAGCATAGAGCTGGTGCTTTAAGACCACACGGATTCATTATCTTAAGGTTTGGAGGTCACCAGTCCCAAGTGGGTCATCAGAGGTGTGTTCTTTCTGGAGGTTCTCAGGGAGGAATCCATTTCATGCCTCTTCCAACTTCTAGAAGCTTCCTGAATTTCTTAGCTCCTGGGCCAGCATCCCTGTGGCCTCCGCAGCTGTCCTCCCATCTCCTTCTCTGAATCCAGCCTCCCCTCCCTCTTGTAAGGACCCACGGGATGATGTTGGTCCCATCCAGACAATCCAGCGTTATCTCCCCATCTTGAGATCCTTAATTTACCCGCATCTGCAAAGTCCCTTTTGCCTTGTAAGGTAACATATTCACAAATTGGGGAGATTAGGACATGGACATCTTTAGGAGGATCATTAGGCTGCTCACCACACCCCACATGACCGTGGCACCAGCCTTCCCAGGGGACCTGGGGCTTCAGGGAAAGTTCTCAGAACCCACTCCACCTAGGCGTGAGCCGGCGGGGGCAGCAGGCAGGCCATGATGGCCGCTGAGCAGCTGCCTGCATTATACACCCAGTGATGCGTCTCAGGCACACTGGCTTTTTCATTAGAACTTGTCCGTGTTGATATATGGCGGATCAACTTCCGTCCACTCTGTATGTGTCTCTCTTATTTTCAAAAAAGACTTATTATTTTATTTACTTACCTTTGGCTGCACTGGGTCTTCAGGGCTTTTCTTGAGTTGCGGTCCTTGGGCTGCTTATTGCAGTGGTTTGTCTTGCTGCCGAGCACTGAACCTAGACGTGCGGGCTTCAGCAGTTGTGCATGGGCGCCCTGGTTGCCGCTCACAGGCTCTAGAGGGCTGGCTCAGTATTTGAGGCACACGGGCTTAGTTGCTCTGCAGTGTGTGAGATCTTCCCAGACCAGGGATCAACCAGGATCGATCCCAGACCAGGATATTTCCAGACTGTATGCCTTACATTGGCAGGCGGATTCTTTACCACTGGACTGCCAGGGAAGCCCTGTGTGTGTCTCTCTTATAAGGATACTTGTGATTACATGTAGGGCCCACCTAGATTCCAAGATAAATGCCTCCTCTAGAGAGTCTTAATTTAATCACCTTTTGCCATATCAGGTAATTTTTACTCTTGTACCATCTAAGGAAATATTCACAGGTTTCAGGGATGAAGATGGGGCATGTCTTTGGGGGGCCACTATTCAGCCCACTTAAGAGGGGGGTGACAAGGCCTCTGGGCAGAGTTGGAGTCAAATCCAGGTTCTGATGATTCTTGGTTGCATGGCCTTGAGGAAGTTATTTTATTCTTTTAACTCTCTGTCATTAAAATAGGATTAAGAATCCAGTTCATAGTGAAAGTGAAAATCACTGTCATGTCTGACTCCTTGTGACCCCATGGACTATATAGTCCATGGAATTCTCCAGGCCAGAATACTGGTGTGGGTAGACTTTCCTTTCTCCAGGGGCTCTTCCCAACCCAGGGATCAAACCCAGATCTCCTGCACTGCAGGCAGATTCTTTACCAGCTGAGCTACAAGGGAAGCCCAAGAATGCTGGAGTGGGGAGCCAGTTCATAGAGTCTTTGCAATGATCCCACCAGCTCATGTGTGGAAGGCACACGGCACAGCGCTTGGCACTTAGCAAGCTGTTGCATGTTCTCTAAAAAGACTTATGCATGTTAAACCTCTGGATCTTACATGAAAGACGATGCGTGTCTGCTGCCTCCCCAGGACAGGTACGTCTTCTCCCTTCTGGCGGAAGCTGCTGAGAGCGAGCAGGGAGGTCCACACGTGTGCTCCTCCCTGCGGGTTCCCCAGCGCGCGCTGCAGCTCAGAGGTGCTCTTGGGATTGACTCCCACTGTGGCTCCTCCCAGCTGTTTGGGCAGGTTTGGCTGCACCTGTCTTTTGGATGGGGACCCAAGATGCACAGAGGTGAGGTGGCAGCCCTGTCTCACCCAGCTGATCAGTGTGGGGAGCCAGGAAGAGACCCCACTCTCCCATCACTGAACCCTGAAACCAGTGGAACGTTTGCACTCAGCATCAGGAAATCGCTTCCATCTTCTCCCGATGTTGTACAAGCAATCTGGGGAAGGCTGAGCAAGTCTAAAGCTTCGCCTACTCCTGACTGTGATGAAAGCAGTTGGAGAGGGGTGCACGTGTTGTTTGGGGTCCCCTGGGCATGTTAAACCACATTCTCGCTGATAGAAGCCAGCACCGCATTGAAACAGCAACGGAACATTGATTCCCCTGAGCGAACCTGCATAATTCTGGAGGGTGGGGCTGCTGCACTGGCAAGCGGATTCTTACCTCTGAGCCACCCGGGAAGCCCCTCTTGGCTGGTTACCAGCCCTGAAATGAACCACCTCTGTCTTCCGTCTGTCTTGTTTATGTGATCTCATCATTTTTGAACACTTCCTCACCTGCACAGCAAGGTATTCAGGCTTACCTTATGTTCCTACTCTGACCCTGGATTCAGCCATTTCTCAAGGGGCCCTGGTTTCTTTCAGGGGGGTGGTATTTGGAAACAGTGTGGGGATCTGGATGCACCATTGCAACCAGGCTGTCACAGCTTCTTGGCTTCTGAGTGGACAAAGAAACCTGTCTGAGTGTGTGCACACGACTGTGTGTAAGCTGAGTTTATACTGATATCTGAGTTTATACCCTTGTCTTTAATGCCAACCTGATACCACAGGCCCCTCTTTGCCTCCCACACCGGGTCTCCCGTCTCCCATGGTGGCAAACCAGGCTTTCAGCACAACCAAGGTGTCCACTCACGTATTTCATCCTACAACACACGCAAAATCATTTCAGAATTGTCGTATCCAAACCTCTGCAACAACCTGACTGCTAAATAGAGTTTTAGATGCATTTGAGTCCTTTTTTGTCTTCAGTCTGAGGGTTGGTGACCCAGGTATTAGACCTAGAAGGTACTCGGGTTAGCCATCTCTGTGTGATTGAAATACAGCTAATGCCTTTGTTTTGATTCAGTTTTAGGATTTTTCCCTATTCTTGCGGGTATAATTTAATTTTTTTGTTATTTAAAACATGGACAAGATTCCCGAAGACAAGACCGTGTGGAGCAGTGACTCAGTAAAGCGTCGCCCCCCTCCCCAGCCTCCTCTACATGCTCTCACCATCCCCTACGGGCTCATTAGTCTTTGGTTGTCAGACCTATACTTTTTTCAAAAATAAACAAATACATATAAAGTAATAGCAATGTGTATCTAGGGAGGAAGGAAGAAAGGGAAAGTTCTGTGGCTCTGAAGGAGAATGGATTCTTGCAGCAGGTGGTTAAATGTTATTTTATTATTATTATTATTTATTTGGCTGCATCAGGTCTTAAATGAGACACCAAACTCTTAGTCGCATTGTGTGGGATCCAGTCCCCCGACCAGGGATTGAACCTGGGCCCCCCTGCATTGGGAGCGTGGAGTCTTGGCTGCTGGACCACTAGGGAAGTCCCACACATTAATTTTCAAAATAAATAAAGTGGAGGGATCCAAAATAAATAAAGTGGAGGGATCCTACATGCCACAGCGCATCTAAAAAACCCCCCAAAATTTAAAAAAAAAGTGGAAAAGAAGAAGTGGGTGTAGGCTAGACATTCTTCAGGTTTCCTTCCAGCTCAGAGCTTCCCTGGAGAAGGCAATGGCACCCCACTCCAGTGCTCTTGCCTGGAGAATCCCATGGACGGAGGAGCCTGGTAGGCTGCAGTCCATGGGGCCGCTAAGAGTCCCACACGACTGAGCATCTTCACTTTCACTTTTCACTTTCATGCACTGGAGAAGGAAATGGCAACTCACTCCAGTGTTCTTGCCTGGAGAATCCCAGGGGCGGGGGAGCCTGGTGGGCTTCCGTCTATGGGGTCACACAGAGTCGGACACGACTGAAGCGACTTAGCAGCAGCAGCAGAGATTTCCTGAAGCAGGGAGCCAGCCCTCCTCTGGGGTCCCAGGCTGCTGGTCCCCACTATTGTTTCTCATCCCACTTCACCCTGTGGAAGTTTGGGGGAGCCCCACGGACACCCAGCAAGCCCTCCACTACCCTCCACCCCCTCTTAATGAGGTCGTCACAGCTCAGACCAGCGTCGCCCCTCCTGCTCTTGGACTCCCCTGTTCCATCCCCAGAAGCCTTTTTCTGGTCCCCAGCACCCCAGCACAGGCGACGTTAAAAATACCTGTGAGTGTCCTCACTGGCAGACCCCAGTTCCTGGAGGCCCCGGGGCTTTCAGCCGTGCTGACTCACCGGCGGTGCCTGGGAAACAGGGCTGTCGGGGTGCATTTGGTTTGCAGCAGGGTTGACAGATTCTAAGTGAAGGGTGCTATAAGTGGATTCCAGGATACAGAGCTTCTTGAAGACATCCTGGACAATGTGCCACAGAGGAGGTTTTACATTAAGTGACGTTCAACGTATTGTAGCGGGACTGGGGGGCGGGGCTGACCGCCCTGCAAATATGCTGAGGTCTGACCCCATCTACCGGCGCCCCTCATCCCCTCTCTGCACCCTCCTTTGCCTTGAGCCAGCCGCAGAGTCCGCTCCGCCTGTTCCCCTCCCCGGGCCTCTGTGCTTGCTGTTTCCTGGACCCAGAATTGTCTTCCCAGAGATTTTCAGGAGGTGGGTCGTTCCTGTCACTCAGCTCCAATGTCACCGCCTCGGCAAGACCTTCCTGGTTGTCTCAGTCAGCTCAGGCTGCCGTCACACAGACCGGGGGCTTCAACAACAGAAGGTATTGTCTCACAATTCTCAGGGCTGGAAGCCCAAGGTCACGATGCCTGCCGTGTTGGTACCTTCCGAGGGAGGCCTCGCTCCTCGGCTTGCAGACGGCCGTCTTCTCCGTGCGTCTTTACGTGGTCCTTGCTCCGTGCGTTTTTACGTGGTCTTTCCTCTGTGCGTGTCTGCGTCGTGACCCCCTCTTCTTATAAGGCACTGTCACAGTGGATGAGGGCCCCCTCTAGGGACCTCGCTTTAATTTAGTGATCTCTTTAAAGACTCCAAATATCTGACTCCAAACACAGCCACATTCTGAGGTATTGCAGGTCAGGACATCAGAATATGAATTTGGGGGAAAGACTTCGGTCCGTAACACTGACCATCCTGTTTATTGATTCATTTAGCACATTTATTTATTTATCTGGCTGCTCTGGGTCTTACTGCCGCATATGGGATCTCTGAGGTGGGACACGCAGGGTCTTCAGTTGCAGCGTGTGAAGTCTTAATTGGGGCATGTAGGATCTTGTTTCCTAACCAGGGATGGAACCAGGTCTCCTGCCTTGGGAGCTCGGAGTCTTAGTCACTGGACCACCAGGGAAGTCCCTGCCCATTCTATTTAAAGTGAAGCAGAGGATGGAATGGTTGGATGGGATCAGCGACTCAACAGACATGAGTCTGAGCAAGCTCCGGGAGGCGGTGAAGGGCAGGGAAGCCTGGCGTGCTGCCGTCCACGGGGTCGCAACGAGTCGGGCATGACTGAGCAACTGAACCACAGCAACAACCTGCCCTGTCTCTCTTTATACCGTATCCTGCTGTGTCTTCAGAGCATCTGTCACCTTCAGAGATGACCTCAACCCATTATTTGATAACTTACTGTTTATCAGCTTCTCTACACCAGTGCTGTCCAGTGGGAATATAATTCCAAGTGCAAAAATTGCCACGTATATAATTTTAAATCTCCTAGTTCCCACACTGAAAAAAAAAAAAAACTAACAACAAAACAGGTGGAATGAATCTTACTAATACATTTTATTAATCCCCTATTATCATTTCAACATGCAATCAATGTGAACGTTATTAATGAGATAATTGATAGTTTATTTTTACCAAGTCTTTGAAATCTACTGGGTATTTTATACTTAAGAGCACATCTCAGTTTGGCCCAGCCACATGTTAAGTGCTCAAGAGTCACATGTGACTTGTGGCTCCATGTTGGGCCACAGAGCTTTAGAATGTAAGTTCCAGGAAAGCAGACCCTTATTTCTTTGGTTTGACACTGTTTCCCAGCCCAGAGTAAGTATTCAATATTTGTTGATTACCTGAGTGGATAGAAATGCTATGCACATGACTACTTCCCTTCCCATACCCAAGGCAGCATGTTAGTCACTCAGTTGTGTCCGACTCTTTGCGACCCCACAAAGAGTAGCCCGCCAGGCTCCTCTGTGCATGGGATTCTCCAGGCAAGAATACTGGAGTGGATTCCCTTCTCCAATGCCCAAGGCAGACTTCCTAAAAAATTAATTATTATTTTATTTTTGGCTACCCTGGGTCTTTATCGCTGTGTGTGGGCTCTCTGCAGGTGGGGAGAGTGGGGTCTACTCTCTCTCTTCGTTGCGGTGCGGGCTTCTTACTGCGGTGGGATCTTTTGTTGCAGAGCACGTGCCCTGGGTGTGTGGGTTTCAGCAGTTACAGTGCTCGGGCTCACTGGTTGTGGTGCATGGGCTTAGTTGCCCTGAGGCATGTGGGATCCTCAGGGACTAGGGACTGAACCCTTGTCCTCTGCACCGGCAGGCAAACTTTTAACCCTGAACCCCCAGGGAAGCCCCCAGACTTTGTTAACCAGAGCAGTCTCTCAAGTGCTAGAGTACTACAATAGATGCTCCCAAAACACTGGGATCGTCACGTATGTTGATCCTCTTCGCCAATTCTGATCTAACCCCTACCCAGGTTGCACATCCTTGTTTAGGACCAGTATTCTGGTTGTTACCTTTGCAGCTTTGTTGCATGTCTGGGGCATGTCCCTTACCAGTGTGAAACTCAGACCCAGTCTACATGTCCCATGAAGCCCCTTGACCAGGAGTGGTGGCGAGGGCAGTTGGGCCAGGGTCCATTTTGTCAGGCTGCTAGAAAGTTTGAGTGACTTTCTTGCTCCCATACATCCTTCTGCATCGAGAAACAATTGCAAATTCATTATTACTGTTGTTGTTGTCGTTTTTTACCTCAGAGAGCTTACCGTACTTCATTTTGCCAATTTCTTATTCCTCCGATGCTGTGTTGCTGAACTTGATGTTGTGTTTGAATCATGAATCGGCTCTTAACCATGCTTCCAAAATCCTATTCCCAGCTGAGCACAAGCAGACCGAACCCAACACATTATTTATAAGTCTAATTTAGCTCATCAGTAGTACCGCATTTCTGCTGGAGTCTGCAAGCCAGGACGGCTTGTTGGAGGTTGTTTGCATACAGAGTTGTTCATGTGTTTAATCGCCCGGAGAATGCACGCAGCTGAGGCAGGCCCTGCCAGTGCTGTTTCGTAGGCTCCATCTCTCCCGGGTTCCTTGGGAGCCCTAAAGAGGCAGCAAGGCTAGGCGGAGGTCACTGGAGGTCACTGGAGGGCTCTGAGCAGAAGGGCGTGGCACGACTCAAGCTGGACAAGGTCCTTTGGCTGCAGAAAGGCAGGGTGGGAGAGTCAGGGAGGCGTGAGGCTCCTGCAACGAGGAGGAGACAGTAGCAGCCTGGCTAGGATGCAGGTCCCTTGGTGCCTCTTCCAGCACCTCCACAGGAGGTGGGAGGAGGAACGCAGGTCTTCACTGAAATGCTGGGATCTTCTTAAGGAGTTTGAGGGGGCGCTGAGTGATCAAGTTCTTTCTGGAACACGCATAAGCATGAATGAGATGCCTGCTTGGAAGTTGGGAATGTATTTTGGAAGAGGTTGCTTTTCTACTGATCTGTAATTTGGGATGGGATGAGGATGGGAATGCCTGCAGTCTCTGTGTCATTCCTTCAGTCAGAACCCCAAGTCATCTCACGTTATCCACAGTGTAACTCTGTGAAGTCTTCACCTTGGTCTGAAAGACCACTGGAGCCCAGCCTTATCCCCTCTACTCGCTTGTCTCCAGTTTAACCTCGCTCTGACCTTTCCACTCCCCCGTGTTCTTACCTTTTTAAAAATACTTTTGGCTGCTCTGGGTCTTTGTTGCGATGCACGGGGGCTTCTCTAGTTGCTGTATGTGAGCTTAGTTGCCCCGAGACATGTGGGATCTTAGTTCCCTGAACAGGTATTGAACCCATGCCCTGCACTGGAAGACAGATCCTTAACCACTGAACCACCAGGGAAGTCCCCCCATGTTCTTACCTTTGACTTGGCTTACCACTCTCCCCATGAAATTATTTGAACCTAAAAAAATAAAACAAAAACCCCTAAAGGTGATGCCAATCCCCAAAGAAGGAGTGTGGGGCTTCCCTGGTAGTCTAGTGGTTAAGAATCTGCCTGCCAACGCAGGGGACATGGGTTCAACTCCTGGTCTGGGAAGAGCCCACATGTCACGGAGTGGCCAAGCTGGTGAGCCCCCACGACTGAAGCCTGTGTGCCTACAGCGCATGCTCCACAACAGGAGAATCGTGGCAGTGAGGAGTGGTGCGCCCCAAAGGAGAGCAGCCCCCCTCGCTGCAACTGGAGAGAGCCCGTGAGCAGCAGTGAAGACCCAGTGAGCCAGGAGTGGGCTTCCCTGGTGGCGCAGGTGGTGACGGATCTGCCGGCAATTAGGGAGAGCTTAGCAAATAAATACATACCTTTAGAAAAACAAATGCTTCTGGTTTTTTTTTAAAGAGTTAGGACTTCCCTGGTGGCTCAGATGGTAAAGAATCCACCTAGAAGGCAGGAGACCTGGGTTTGATCCCTGGGTTGGAAGATCTACCCACTCCAGTATTCTGGCCTGGAGAACTCCATGGACAGAGGGACCTGGCAGGCTAGGCGGCAGGAGTAGAGGAATGTTGCAGAATCCTCCAGAATGTTCCAGAAACCTGTTTGAGCTCCCAGGTCAGTGTCCTGCTGCTGCCTGAAACGTCACCATTAGACCCCTCAGGACCAATCAGTGCCCTGATCCTACTTCCTTTCTTCTCCACCCCACACCTCACAGCAGTTTTTCAGTGCAGACACTGCTGGGCATGTAACTGCATTTTCTATGATTTTCTGGCCACAATGATATGAAAGCGGTAGGACCAGAGCATAAGGAATCCCCAAGAGAGAAGGGCAGGCGAAAGGAGGACATTCCTGAGATTCTTTAAAATTGCTGTCAGACAGAGCAGGGCTTAGAACACTGTCCAGCACACAATAAGTGCTCAGTATTTGCTGAATGAATAAATAAACTCAGGGCTGCATGAGCCCCGAATCTCTTCATAGTGTCAGCATCTGTGAGTTTGATTCTCAGGTGAGAGATTCTGGCTGGTTCTCTTTTGGTCACCTGCCATTAATGGGACTTCTTGAGAAGGACAGAGCCTTTTTGATGGGATGAGGAGGGAATGCCTGCAGTCTCTGTGTCATTCCTTCAGTCAGAACCCCAAGTCACCTCCCGTTATCCACAGTGCAAATCTGTGAAGTCTTCACCTTGGTCTGAAAGACCACTGGAATCCAGCCTTATCCCCTCTACTCGCTTGTCTCCAGTTTAACCTCGCTCTGACCTTCCCACTCCCCTATGTTCTTACCTTTAAAAAAAAATACTTTTGGCTGCTCTGGGTCTTTGTTGCGATGCACGGGGGCCTCTCTAGTTGCTGTATGTAGGCTTAGTTGCCCCGAGACGTGTGGGACCTTAGTTCCCCGAACAGGTATTAATCCCGTGCCCATGCACTGGAAGACAGACCCTTAACCACTGGACCACCAGGGAAGTCCCTCCATGTTCTTACCTTTGACTTGGCTTACCACTCTCCCCATCTGACACTTTCCCCTCTCAAGCCATGTACCATAAACTGGGTATTCTTCCAACTTTTTGGAAGAACTTATATGAGATAGGAATTGACTCTTCCTCAAATGTTGGGTAGAGCTGAACCTACAAAACCATGTGGGTAAAGAGCTTTGGAGGAGGAGAACAGAAGTCCTTAAATACCATTTAAAAATTTTCTTGAACATACTACCAATGTGATTTTAAAACTCCCATCTGCTAAATTTAATATCTGGAACATTTGTGGGTCTGCTTCCACAGTCCCCCTTTCCCCTTGGTCTTGTTTCTCGGCATGCCTGGTGACTTTTGACTGAATGTTGGACATTGTGTATGAAAAGTTACCATCTCTGGATTGTAGTTGTCTCCAGAGGTGAGGTCCCCTGCCCTCTGGGAGGCAGCTGGTGTTGGAGGGACCGGGATGCCTCTGGTGACCTCCCCTTTTAGGGTGCCATCCTCCCGACACCCAGCCTGTGATGTTGTCTAGGGCTCATCCTCCTTGGCGGTTCTTGGACTCAGCGATTTGCCTCCTCAGTGCTCGGAGACAGCCCTAAACTGCTTTGTTTTCCAGGTGGTTTTCTTAGGGCTCTCATCACGTGCAACTCAAGAATTCAGAACGTACCCCAAGGGGAAAACCTCACAGTAATGGGCTCACTGCCCTGCCCCTTTCTCCTTTCAGGCATGTAGCTCCCTCAGCTCCTGGAAGCTTTAGCAACTCAGAACTCCAGCTTGTGACTCTCAGATTGCTTTTACCAATCTCCACCTCCATCTCCATCATCTGATTAGGAATGACCATGTGAGGATCCAGCGAGGACGTCATCTACGAACCAGAAAGAGAGCTCTCACCAGAAGCCAAACTGGCCAGAATCTTGATCTCAGGCTTCCAGGCTTCAGAACTATGAGAAATAGATGTCTGTTGTTTTAGACACCCCGTCTGTGGGGTTCTGTGAGAGCGGCCTGAGGGGACTAAGATACAAGTCCTCCTCTGCACTGAACACTTCCTGTTCACTGTTTCTGATTTCCCTCCTTCTAAACTGGGTTAGTGTGAACTCATTTCACAGAAGAGGCGCGTGGAGGCTCCATCAGGGAAACCCCTTCTCTGACATCAGACAGATTGTACCCTTGTTGGAGAGAGGGGCCAACCGGTGGTCCATGAGCTGTAGTGCGCTGAATTTTTCTTCTGATTAAAAATTTAAGTTTCCAACATTTACAAATTGAGGAATTTCATGTGAAAATAGAAAGTTTGGGTGGTTTGGGGATTTTTTTAAGTTGCGTTCTCCTGGATAAGTAATAAGAACTGGTGTTCCTGGATTGCTCTGGGGGTTTTGCTGGGAATGGTAGGATATCAACCACCTGGCCAGGCTCCCGTAGACCCCAGGCGTCCACCCACAACAGGCCTTGAGTCTTTTCTAAATCAGAGCTGTGTGCCTAGGGAGAGTCTGCTTTGTCACAGAGAAACCTAGAAGCCCTGGGCAGGTCCTTGCTGAAGATCAGGGATGCTCGATTCAGGCTGGGGGAAGTGGGAAGACAGGCTTCCGTCTCTTCCCTGTGTGGGGACTTCCTTGGGGGCCCGCCTCTGCCTGGTGACACCCGCGGGACCCCCACTGCCATGTGTGAGAGGCAGAAAGGCAGAGGGGCTCAGACGTGGCCCTGGAGCCAGGGGCCCGCCTGAGAGGCCTAGCTCTGCTGTGTCCGAGCTGTGGCCTATTGGGTGAGCTCTTGGACTCCCCAGCCTTAGTGAGTAGAAATAAGAAGACTTAAGATTAAATGAGCTGATTAGCAGGAGTCAGGCTCAGCGCAGCTCCTTGCAGCAAGGCGCCGGAGCGGGCAGGTTCCCGCCCCGGTGCTGGGGTTGCGCCGCCTACTTCCTGTGCTGGACACCCTGCTCTCAGACCCCGCTAAGTGCATCCTGAGACCCGTTCATGGAGGGACACGGTTCCTGCCCACGTGGGCTCCCTCCCTCTCTGGAACAGGCAGGGGCATCGGGGTGAGAAAGGGAGTGGTCTCTCCAGCTCTTAAGAGCTGTTTAAGCTCTGGGATTCTGCGAAAAGGCTCTGCCTTGCAAAACTAACTTCTTTCCAGCCCCGACACTTGCATCATAACTTCTTCCTGGGGGTCCCCGTCTGAGGGCTCTCCAGGGTTCTTGCAGGACGGGAAGTGTGAGTGATTCTCAGCCCGGACGCACAGCAGAGCTGGGCAGCCTCCCCAACCAGCGGAGGCCCATCGGTGGCCCTCCTGCAAATCGCCCTCCCACCCCCCTCATCCTCCCCTGCCCACCCCCAGCAAGAACGGCGGGGAGACGCTTCCGAGGCAGAGCAGCACGACACTCAAGCTTAGAAATGCAGCTTTTGGGGTTTTTTTTGTAAAGCTTCTGACTCTTTGGAAGCTGTTTTTATCACTTCTGGGTCTCTTTCAGAGCCTCCAGCAATGCTTGCTTTGTTTTGGGAGACAGTGTTTTCTGCTGGGAGGTTTGTTTTGTCACCTCTGTGTTGTGCGATCTGAGACTGAGAAGCGCTTCTCGCATCTGGAAAGTGTTGTTCCGGCTTCTCTGTGCCCATTTATCTGGAGGAGGAGGCAGTACAATGTGCTCAGTTCACCCATTTCACAGATGGCTAAACTAAGGTCGGGAGAGGAGGCAGCTGCAGAGGGGGGTAGCCTGCTGAGTTGTTTGTGCAGGGGTAGTTTTCAGTACTTAGCCACAGATAGCTGCGGGTTTGGAGCAGGACCTGAGGCCCCAGCTATGCCAGGGACTAGCCACTTACCTACAGGATCCCAGGAAGCTCGGGGCGGGGTATCAGGGACAGGTCTGGGGTGATAGGAAGGCATTCATATCTCAGGGCAGGAGTCACGTACCAGCTGGTGTGTGTTATCTACAACTGGGGCCAGTGCATAGCATTCAGGATTCTTGGGTTGCAAGCAACAGAAACCGCCTCTGGCTAATTTAAGCAACAGAGGACTGTCTTCGTGTGTTTAAGCTGCTACAACAAATAAACACGGGCTGGGTGGCTTTGACCAGCAGGCCCAACCTCTTTAGCACCAGGGACTGGTTTTGAGGAAGACAGTTTTTCCATGGACCCGGAGTAGGGGTTGGTTTGGGAATGATTCAGGTGCATTTATTGTGGACTTTACTTTCTATTATGATTACATCAGCTCCACCTCAGACCATCAGGCATTAGATCCCAGAGGCTGGGGACCCCTGGCTGAGAGAACAGACATTTCTTTCTCAGAGATCTAGAGGCTGGCCCTCTGAGGTCGGGCCGCCAGCACGGTCAGGCTCCAGCGCGGCCTCTTCCCGGCCTGTTCCCTGCATGCCTGCGCTGAGCAAGAGAGGGAGGCCTCCGGTCCTCTCTGCCGCCGCCGCACTGCGTCTTCATTGCGGAGTGCAGGCTGCTCCCTGGCTGTGGCGTGCGGGCTTCGCGGGCTGCAGAACACAGGCTGGAGCGCATGCAGGTATCCACAGTCATGGTGCCCGGGCTCTAGAGCAGGGACTCAGTAGTCGTGGTGCCCGGGCTCAGTTGCCCTGTGGCATGCGGGATCTTCTTGGACCAGGCATTGAACTGGTCCCCCGTTACAAGGTGTCCCCTGCATTGCGGGCTGGATTCTTAACCACTGGGCCACCAGGGAAGCTCCTCTCTTTTCCCTTTTTATAAGGGTGCTAATCCTACTCGTGGAGGCTTCACCCTCATGACCTAATCATTTCCCGAAGGCCCCACCTCCAAATACCCTCACATATGGATTAGGATTTCAATGTAGGAATCTGGGGGGCAGGGGTCACAAACATTCAGTCCATTGCAGAGACATCACTGAAGGACATGGGGTCGCTCACAGAGTAGACGGTTGGAATTTGAACTGTGGGATTTTGAAGGTGGGCTCTTAACTCTTTGGGGGGCCCCCACTGCGTGATGTTGTAAGTCACACAGAGAAACACCAGTTGCTGAACAAAGACAGGAATCCTGGCTTTGTGCTCACGGTCCTGTGATGTCAGCTCGGCACTCGGCTCCGCTGTTGGGGACAGTTACCCCAGGGGGCTGCTCCTTCCCGAGTTGGTGACGAGTCAGCCTCTCTCCCCAGCACCCACAGCAGCGCCTGAGCTCTGGGGGACGAGGCCACGTTTTCCACTTTCTGGGAATTTCACGTCCTGACGCAGCTGTCGAAGCCGAATGCCATAACTGCGATTTCAAAGGTGTACTGACGTCATTCCCAAGCTTTGTCATTCAAATGAGACTTGTCTGTCACACAAGGATCAGCTTCTCCCTTCATGTCGTGGCTACATTTCCACAGCATGGGGGGGCTCTGTGTTTTTATGCCTCCCAGCTCTTCTGCGTAGTTCTGAAATATCAGGCATGATGAAGGCAGACGCGACTTCCTCCCGGCTTTTCCGGCAAACGTCACCACCACTGTGCTATCATCACTGGGGCTGTCATCGCTGTCACCACACTGCTTCCATGAAGCTTCGTATTTTTAGAGCCTTTTCACACATATGATCTCATTTGAGCCCCACAATAAATCCTGAAACACGAGCAGAGCAGTGAACGTCCTCTCAGTGGTGAGGAAACAGGCAGAAGAGCTGAGCCCCAGCCGCGGGACAGCACAGGCTGCCTGCGGGATCAGATCTCACCCGCTGGTATTAAGATGCTCGAGCAGAGTCCGGTTTTTCAAACTACAAATGCAGGCGTGCAAAAAATTCATACTTTTGTTCCTACCGTTGACTTCAACTTCTCATTCTTGTCAACGGTAGAAATTGTAATCAAGTCAAGGGAATCATTTCCAGGTTTTGTTCTTGGTCATTTCAGGTTTAAAATCAGCTGTGTGGGGACTCCCTCCCCCCCACCCCCGGGGTGGCACGTGTGTTTGGAGGTGCTCGTGTTGAGATGAGAGGGAGGGAACGTCTGCTTTTCCACCCTCAGCACCCCTCCTCCCCATGAGGACCACGCACAGCCGCTGATTCTTACTAGGCTCCAGCTGATGGAACAACACCAGCATTGTTGCCCCATGAGCCCTTTTCTGTGTGCTGATGCGACCCCATGGACTGGAGCCCACCAGGCTCCTCTGTCCATGGGATTCTCCGGGCAAGAGTACTGGAGTGGGTTGCCATGCCCAACTCCAGGGGATCTTCCCGACCCAGGGATGGAAGCTGGGTCTCACGTCTCCTTTGTTAGCAGGCGGGTTCTTTACCACCTGCGCCACCTGGGAAGTTCACCATTAGCACCTACGCATGACTGATGCTGTAACCCGTCCTTGCTTTCCTCAGGGGCTTGGGGAGCGTCTGGATGCCCCTGCGCTCTCTGGGGCCACGGGAGATGGGAGCTCACATGCTCACTCATGCTGCCCAGGTGGTGGGGAGGGGAGCCTGCAGGACCTGGCTGGCCACTTCCGATCGTGCCCAGAAATCCTCAGGCGGTATCGTTCTCTACTGCGCTGGAGACAGGGGAAGGGAGCGTCCTTTTCCGTGACAAACTAGTTCTCTCTGAGCCTCCCCTTCTCCACTGAGCCTCTAGGATCATGTCATTTTAAAAATATTTATTTTTATTTATTTGGGCACTCCAGTCTTAGTGGCAGCATGCAGGATCCTCTATCTTCCTGTGGCTCGTGGGCTGTTTAATTGTGGCACGCAGGATCTCGTTCCCTGACCGATGACTGAACTCAGGCCCCCTGATTTGGGAGCAGAGTCTTAGCCCCTGGACTGCCAGGGAAGTCCTGGAATCATGTCATTGTATAGACACACTCAACTCCATCACACGTGTCACAGAAGGATTTTTTCCCCCTCTGATGAAATGCACTGCCTCTTAAATCACCGTTCATTATTGCTAAAGATTATTAGGGTTCATGTGTTGCTTATGTTTGTGACATGTTAGGTCATAAACGTTGGCTTTTGCCCCTTCTCCTGACCTTGGTCTCTGGCGGAACTCTTAGAGACTCCGAAGCTGAGATGGTTTCCTCTTCGCTTCTCTTGTCGTTGCTCTGTCTCCCTCTCCCAGCAGAGGCGGGGAGTTCAGTTTATGCCCCCAGACGTGGAGGAGGGTGATGTCTCCAGGCAAAAGTGGCTTCCTAGAAATGATAGATCACGGGCATTAATAGCAAGACATCACCTGCCTACAGTAATAATGCTGAGAACATTAGCAAACGTTTGACCTGCTGTGAAGTAAAACATGATTTCAGAGAAGGCTCTCCCTCCTGGTTAATTCTGAGATGGCTGAATGAACCTTGAGACATCCTCAGGATTCCAGCTCACCGGGAACGTAACAATAGGAATAACAGATGGGAGAATCACCCTGTTATTCCCGCGTCTGTGCCAAGTGCTTTTCCGTAGCCGTGTGATCTTTCCACCTGCAGGCAGAGCTATCGTTGCTCCTCTAAGGGACTTGATCAAGACCCCACAGAGAGGGAGCGGCAGATTCAACCCCAGTCTGACGGACCCTCCCTGGTTCCTGAGAGAGTCGGGTCCTCTCGCCTTGACGTTCCGAGAAGCTGGACCCAAGGACCCTCCCCAGTTCCCTCTCTGTCACTAAGAGGTGGGCATTTTTATTCCCTTTTACAGCCACTGCTTCAAGTATCACACGTTCAAGGTGAAAATGCTGTTCCCGGGCACTGTGGTTTTCACACTTTTTTAAATTAATCATCTTTTAAAAAAGTAAAGTGAGCAATGTGTGGTGGGGCGGTGGGGAGCTGGGTTCTTATCTCCAACAACAGCCTCACACCCTGCATCCCAGGGGTCGGCCTGAGCAGACGTGTTAAGAGAGATTGGAAAACGGGCAAGAAGGAGAGAGTCGTGCAGGCTCCAGGACGGCGAGAGGTTCTTGGTGTCAGGAAATTCAGCGCCACGTGGGGAGCTGGCCGACGGCGATAGAACTCGGGCCTCAGCCTACCGCTTTCAATCCCGCCGCTCTGCACTGGGTCTGGAAGTTGCTTTTTCACAAGCTCCCCCTGGCACTGCAGCGGAGGAGACCAGCAGGCCTGGTTCTGTGGACTCTGGCATCAAGCTTTCCTTCCCTGCCGTAACAGCCCGCGGTCAATCTCGAGGGAAGCCCCGACTTTGAACTTGCTTCCGAGCAGCTTGGTGTAACAGGACCTCAGGAGACCTGGGGCAAATTCCAAGCCTCATCTTAAGCAAGTCGCGGTAGCTTCTCTGAGCCTCGGTTTTATCACCCGGAAAGCAGGGATTCGCCCACTCATTCTCACCGTCAACCCTTGGAGCCCGTCTGTGGCCGGTGCTAGGCTGGCTTTGGAAATTCAGCAGCAGGTAATGCACAGAATCCGCCCCTCCCCATCCCCCCCACCAGGGAGCTCGCTGATGGGGCTGGGAGCACAGACAGGCCAGAGATGGGGAGCTGAGTGCCTGGAGGAAATCGCAAAATCAGAAAGGGCTTCCCTAAAGACCTAGAGCTGAAGTCGAAGCCTGAAAGATCTCAGCGTGAGGGACAGGGACAAGGCCAGCGTGCTGGGCAGAGGAGCCGCCAGTGGGCACTGTGTGAAGCCCACTTAGCAAATCCTAACACCTGCTAAATCGGGACGGCGTACACATGCAGTTGATTCGATTATGATTCTCTGTAGCTTTCTGTATGTTTGAAACCCTTCATAATGACAAGTGCCATATAGAAGTGAGC
Organism: Odocoileus virginianus; assembly: GCF_023699985.2. Taxonomy (NCBI): domain Eukaryota; kingdom Metazoa; phylum Chordata; class Mammalia; order Artiodactyla; family Cervidae; genus Odocoileus; species Odocoileus virginianus. The sequence goes on from NC_069682.1 coordinate 73,947,712, forward strand.
ATTCCTACCGTTTATCTCCATCTTCTCTGTCTCAGCCCGTTACTCATCGTAATTTGTTATCTGGGGCTGCAAATAACAGCATCTCTGATTAACAGTAACTGAAATAAGAGGAGTCAGTTTTTGCTGCTCAACAAGAAACCTGAAGAATGGGGCTTCCAGCTTCCCATCAGCAGCTCACTCGTGCCTGGACCCCTGTCAACTCGGTGGCTCTCTAAACCTTTCCTCATGGTTGTCACAGTCCAGATGTCACCTATGTACGCCACTGCCTCCGGAGCAGTTTTCTCAACCTTGGCACTATTGACGTTTGGGGCAGACTGGTCTCTGTCATGCCAGCTGTCTTGTGCATCACAGGGTGTGACCTCGACCCGCCGGATGCCAGAAGCATGCCCCGCTTAGTTGTAACAACCAAAAATGTCTCCAGGCATTGCCAGATGCCCCACGGGGACAAAATCACCCCCAGGTGAGAATGACTGGTCCAGACTAGGAAGGAAGATGAGGATATATTCTCTTGATGCAGCTTTTTCTCTCTGCAGTGAGAGGAACATTTTTGAGAAGCCCCAGCAGACCCTCCCCTTTAATGTCCACTGGCCAGGGGCGGGTCACACACCCACGCTTGACTGCAAGAGACCCTGGGACGGAGCTTCTGCCGTTTTCAGCTTTTCCAGGAGGGCGCGACTCTGTTAGGGGAGGAGGAGGGTGGAGGTGCTTGTCTGTAGCATCTGCATGATGGGCTTTCACAGGAGGGACCAGGTATCCTTCCAGAGCTCTTTAAACAGATAAGGACTGTCTATGGAGAGTCTGACTGGAAGGATGCTGCCTCTGATGATACGAGTGTTACGTGCTTTACACCATGGACACGATGAGCTGTCGTCTCACCTCTGCGTGGACAGACTATTTCTGTCCCTCTTACAGGGATGAAGACCTGGGGCTGAGAAGGATGAAGCCACCCGTGGCACGGCCTGCAGTTCCTAAATAGGGAGCTGTGTGCTATGTCTGTCTCCAAAGCCCACACGTGTCACATGTACCGCGCGTGCTGCTCCATCCTCCAGCCCCACCAGCCGGCAGAAGGTGGTTTTCAGAGGCACAGCCCAGCACCACAGGGCAGAGCAGAGAGGACAGGGGCTCAGGGACAATCCTTAACAACAAGCTCACCTGCCAACCTTCTCCCCTCCTGCCTGAGGCTGGGAACTAGCAGGGCTTCCTGGAAAGGTCAGATGATTGTTTGGAGAGATTGACCTCCAGGATCCTTTGGTGCTCAGAGGGCCAGCTTGAGAGGAGATGCCGGGGGGCCCCAGATGAGTCCGGCAGCTCCCCAAGACTGGTTGCTGGACTCCCAAACTCTCCAGGGCCTTGCTTGACAACACATTGCTCTCAGCTGTCATCATCCCATTGAACTTGCTTGTATTACATCGTCCTGTACTGCAGAGGCTAGAAGGAAGAAAAAAGAAACCACTTCCCCAATTCCTTCATACCTAGGATATTCGGGATGCAGTTCTGCTCCTCCAGCTGAGATGCGGAGGATGGTGAGGCCAAGGCTGTCTTCTTGCTGCCTCTGGTTTTCTGGAACCATCCAGTTTTTCCATACCTGCATTTCAGTGACCATTTGCCACCTATGTGAGAGGTTTAAGGGTCTGTGCAGAGGTGAAGAAAGCTTGTTTGCAGGATCACGGCTTCTGCTGTGTGTTCTTGAAGCCAGCAGTTCTGATGGCAGCCCTCGGTCTGTTTTTCCTGGAAAGCCAGCCCAGAGACTGCCCCTTTTGAAATTCCAGTGGCCTTTGTAAGCATCTATTGCCTTCTAGTACCTTTTTTTTTTTTTAAGTAGTTAGAGTGGTTCTTTGTTTCTGTAATTGAACCTGACAGCTTCGATCATGCCCGTAATCTTCACAACACTGACTCCATCTTACTGAGAAAACTGAGCTCCATAGTAGCTCATCGTCTGGCTTGAGATGTGACACTAGTTAGGCAGTATTAGCATCAGAACCACAGTATGAAACCAGGTCTTCTGCCCCCTAGCCCCGTGCCTTCCTATGTAATCCCAGGAAGGTGTGATTTTTAACCTGGAATGAAAGTGTAAAGCCCATATTTGACTTGCAAATCACAAAACCACTTTTCCACTGAATTAATCTGAACCTGCTTCTTGTTTGTTTCAATTGCGTGATTAAAAGGGAATAATGATTCTCCTGTCGGGCTGAGTGGCTGTGATTGGCAGGGCCCTGCACACAGTAGCTCCGTGGTAGCTGCAGGCGGGTGCCCTGTGCTTTGACCCTTGTCCCCAGCCTCCCTGGGCACGAATGCAGGACAAGATGGTACCGAGCAGTCACCATTTATCAGACACCATTACGTGCCAGGTCACACACCCTGGTGCAGCTCAGAAAACAGCATTCTTTTTTTTTTAAGGTTTACTTGTTTGTTTTGGCCGCGCTGGGTGGTCCTTGCTGCGTGTGGACTTTCTCTAGTTGTGGAGAGTGGGGGCTACTCTCCATTGCGGTGTCTGGGCTTCTCATTGTTGTGGTGCCCAGGCTTAGTCACCCCTCAGCACGTGCCATCTTCCCAGACCAGGGATTGAGCCCACGTCCCCTGCATCGGCAGTCGGATTCTTACCCACTGGACCACCAGCGAAGTCCGTGGCCATAGCTTTGACCTGCTCAGTTTCCTGTCCTCACCCTGCTGGAGGTAGGGAAACAGCACCCTTGTTTTCCTTCACAGGGGGCTTCTCCCTTCCCATCCTCAGCCTAGGTGAGGTTTGGATGGCACTGACCTTCCCCATCACAGGCTCCAGGGGGAAGGTCTGACTTGGGGCTGGATAAGTACCACATTCCCTCCCTGGATTTCAGGGATTTGGCCAGATGTTAGCCTGTGGCCCACAGAAGCTAAAGGAGACTTGTTTCTGCAACTTCTCTTTCATTATTAAGAAAGAAAAAGTGGTTCTTTCTCTTGGAGTAAAAGTTGCAAGTCTGGATCTGATGGGGTTGCCACAGGCAGACAGCCTCTCAAAGGCTGAAGCCCAGGAGGGGCGGTGGGGAAGGCAGGGTCAAAATACAGGAACAGACTCTCAGTGATATCGTTTACAATACTGGGTCCAGCCCATCTATTCTGAAACCGTCATCTATTCTGTGGAGTTTTCGGGGTGGGTTTTCATTTGAGACTACTTACGAATAGTGCGATGAGCATTCTTGCACATGTGTTTGGTGAACATATGTTCACACTTCTGCTGGGTATGCTGCAAGGAGCAGAATTGCTGCGTTGTAAGGTATACATATGTTTGGCTTCAGAAGCTACTGCTCTGCTCAGTGGTTTTGCAAAGTAGTTGTACCCGCTTATTCCCTGTCTACAAGCAGCCGTGTCTGGGCACCCCCGTTGTTTTACTTCTTTGCTAACGCTTGACGTTTTCACATCAGCCTTTCAGGTGGGTAAGCACTGGTATCGTTTACAGTTTCGACTTGCGTCTCCTTGATAAATAAGGCAGCTCAGCTCCTTTTCATATGTTTGTAGCCATTTCGGATTCCTTCTTTGTGAAGTACCTCTTCAAATATTCTTTTATGCCTTTTATTTGCATAAATTAATCTTCTGCCTTGATGATAAGTCTGGCTGTCTCCTTTGGAGAGTGTGGCTGTTCATTCTTTTCTAATCTTAGGAGGCTTCAGGAGCCCTTCTTATGCATATGTTATTAATTTGTCTTTAATTCCAGAATCTACCGGGAGATGTTTGCCCTCAAAGAATCTGCTGCAGGTTTTGCAGGTTCTTTTCCTGTAAGAAATTTTGATCTTATGCCTTGTATGTGTAAGTTCTTTCCCAGTTCTTTGTCCTTCAATACACAATGGCTGCCAAAATGTCATTTTCTTCTGTTTATCTACCACATTTAAACAAAATGAAAGAAACAAAAGGATCTCTAATTCAACCTTCATAGGCTCTTTGAATTTTTTAAAAGATTTTTTGATGTGGACCATTTTTAAAGTCTTTATTGAATTTGTTACAATATTGCTTCTGTGTTATCTTTCAGGTTTTTTGGCTTGCAGGCATGTGAGATCTTAACTCCCCAACCAGGGATCGAGCACTCATCCCCTGCATTACAAGGCGCAGTCTTAACCACTGGGCCACCAGGGAAGCTCCCAGCTCTTTGATTTTGATCCCTCTCCCAATTTCCCAAATCTATCCCTTTCTCCCCTCAGCAGTTCTCTCCTTTCCCACTGGAATCCCCACCTGCCCCTCCTCCTTTTATCTCCCTATTGATTAGTTCAATCAAAAAGCCCCATAGCCAATCAGACAAGTTTCCCCAAGCCAATCAGAGAGCAAAAGCGAAGCTGATAGAATTTTCTTTAGAATTTGAGATGAAAGAGGCTGTGAATACTCTCCTGACTGCCTATCTTTGTTCTTGCCACACTTGTAGGTTCTGGGTTCATGCCAATAAATATCTTTTTTGAACTTTTTTTTAAGAAATGGAAAGCAAGTTACTTTTTGAGGAGAGGAGTCTCTCTTATTTGATTCTTTTTTTTTTTTTTTTAACTATTTATTTGGCTACACTGAGTCTTAGTCACAGCATGTGGGATCTTTAGTAGTAGCATTTGAACTCCTAGTTGCAGCATGCAGGGTCTAGTTCCCTGGCCAGGGATCAAAGCCCAGCCCCCTGCATTGGGAGCTCAGAGTTTTAGCCACCAGGCCATGCGGGGAGTCTCTCCCATTTGATTCTTACAATTAAGGACATTGAGCCCATGACTGCCCCGGGAACTTACATCTGAGGACTCTACTTCCTGAGCACTAACCCTGGGGCAGACCCTCTGTGAATCAGGTCTCCGTAAGGTCATCCCTAAGCCTGATGGCTTGCTAAGAGGATTCAGCATATAGGTGAACTCATGGCTATGACTTCCTATGGCAAAAAGATACAGAGGGAAATCCACAAGGGAAAAGGCGCATGTGGTGAAGTCCAAGGAAAACCAGGCACGAGCGTGCAGAACCTCTGCCAGGGAGTCACAGGACCCGCAGAATTTCTCCAGCAATGAGCTGTGATAGCCACGCACAGTGTCACCTACCAGGGAGACTCATTAGAGACTCAGTGCCCAAGGTCTTCACTGGGGCTGGAAAATAGGCCCTCAGTTCCTGGCACCTAACAAGTTTCCCAGAAGGGAAGCAGGTGTTGAGCAGAAACCACATTGTCAGTACAAACAGTTTAGCTCCTCTTACTAGGGAATGGTGGAAGCCTTCCTGAAATACACCTTCCCCGATGCCGGCTGAGGGCCAACTTTGTAAGTGATATTTTAAAGGCTAGGAGCCAGATCTGCTATGGTAACTGGATTGTGCACAGTGAGGCATTTAAAATTCATGAACCCTCCCAGCAACCCTATAAAGCTACACAATCATTATTCCCATTTGAAGAAGAGACTGGGCTTAGAGGAGGTGGAGAACTTCTCTACTAGGAGCTAATAAGTGGTAAAAACTGGCCTTGGACTAAGTGAAATTACAGATCTGTTTTTCTCACCATGCCCACTGCCTCTCAGTTATTTTATTTTAATATTTAACTGCATAATAACCAACAGCTACTGAGTCTTTTTTAATGGGCCACGCACTGGGCTAAGTGTTTTTCCTACAGCAGCTCACTTAAGCCTCTTGACAGTGTGTTATTACTGTTCCCATTTTACAGATAAGGAAACTGAGGCACAGAGATATTGAAAATTGAGCATCATCAGGTCATAGTAATTGTGGCTCTGTGCTGGATGCTTCTGAGGTCCAGACACTGAAGTTAACATTTTGTTGTTGTTTAGTAGGTAAATTGTGTCTGACTCTTTTACAACCCCATGGCCTATAGCCCGCCAGGCTCCTCTGTCCATGAGATTTCCCAGGCAAGAATACTGGAGTGAATTGCCATTTCTTTTGCCAGGCGGTCTTCCTGACTCTGGGATCGAACCTGCATCTCCTGCAGTGGCAGGCAGGTTTTTGGTTTTTTTTGTTGTTGTTTTTTTAAGCATTGAGCCACCCAAGAAGCCCCTGGTAAATATTTAACATGCTCATGAATCTTCAAGATATCTTTATGAGATATGTCTGTGGCAGCTCCAGAATTAGGGGTGGGAGGGTATCAGGGATGGCAGTCTTGCTGGAAGGGGGCTTGAGGTTTATGTCCATGTCAGAGAGGAATGGGGGGTGCACCTCCAGGGGAGTAGGTGCCACCTTTGTCCCCAGGTTACGGATGACACTTAGGACTAGGAAGTTAAATGCTTAACCCACACAGCTCCTGTGGGGCCCCCGGCTCCAGAGTCCAGAGGCACATTCCTCCTGCTTCTGTCGGCCAGCTTTGCCAGGCTGCTTCTCCTCAGAGGCCTCTGGAGGGCAAAGGTGAACTGGGGGTGAATCTTGATGGAGTGGAGCTAAAGCGATGGGAAGAACCGAAGTTCCAGGACGAAGGGCTCCAGGGGTTCAGAGCAAAGTGGGGCAGCTGATTCCAGGAGAGCACCAGGTAACTCACTCACACAGTCAAGAAGGAGGGAGAAGTGGAAACGTCCAGACTCAAGGCTTCCGTGGGCTTCCAATGCCAAGAGCCCTGTTCCGTTTGGCAGCGATGGGCCCTGTGTGACTCCTTCCGCATTCTCTCCCCCACCTACCCTTGCCCCATCCTGGCCCCCACCCATCAGAAAAAGGACTTATTAGTGGAGAAAGGACTTCTTGGAACCCTCGCCTGCAGACCGCAGAGGAGAAGGTGTGGACCCAGCTGAGGCAGAGCAGCTAAGAGCTTCTCCAAGCCCAGGGAGCCAACTGGCGCTTCCAGCAGATAGGAGAGAGGGAAACGCGGTAGGAGAATGCAGGACCAGCCAGAGGGCTGCCTCGGGCTCTACGGAGCCCCTCTGTGCTCAGCATACCTGTCCTCAGGTGATTCAGTTGGTGAAATATGCCCCCTTCTCCCCAAAAGTCAGTAACAGTGTTGATTCTGCAGATTCTAGAAAGTGGTGGCTAATGTCATTGTGCTCATAACAGTGTAGCATGGTGTTGAGTTTATTTTCGTGGCAGAACTCACTTTAATTTAGAGCATCATGAGGCCTGAAGGGGATGCTTCAATTACATTTCCCTGCAGCTTGCAGAGAAATGAAATAAGGCAACAGAGCTCGCCGATTTGGGTATTTGCAGAGGGCTCTGGGGGCAGCCCTTGATTCGTGGGTAGAGTTATTCTAAACACAATGTGATGCTCGATGGAGAGGTGACTTCTATTTTCTGTCTACCCTGGAGGCCCATCTCCCAGCCAGGCGCTCAGCACACAGGGGTGCCTAAGCCTCTCCAAGTAGGAACCGAGGACGACAAGGTGCAGCCCTCACTTCTCAGCTCAGGCCAACAACTTTGGGCAGGGCACTTCGGCTCTCCAGGCTTCCTTCTCCAGACTGTGGTTAAATGAGACAATGAACAGCAAACGCGGGGCACTGTGGATCCTGGCGCTAGGAAGCGCTTCAGAAACGTGGAGTCCACGGGGAAATACTGAGCGCAACACACGAGGGCAGCGCAGTGAAGGCGGCGGGAGGAAAGGCTTCCGAATCCGCTCAGGGCAGTCGGCTCTGATTCCCACCTCTGAGAGCAGACAGTGCGAGTTTGCCACCAGCCCTTCCTTCCTTTCCACCTCCCTGCAGCTCCTGGAAGCTCCTTCGGGTACATACCCTACCTCCATTCAGCCAGCGCTTTGCGGAAAGCTGACTCCACCCCTGGGTCCAGTGCTGGGCCCTGATTGGCTTACAGGATCCGCACTGTCCATTTCGTGCCCAGGCATTGGTTCACAGGCAAGCATGTGACCTAGGAGGGCCCAATCAGGGTGCAGCTTGCTTGGACCCTTGTCAGTTCAGTTCAGTTGCTCAATGGTGTCTGACTCTTTGAAACCCCATGGACTGTAGCACTCCAGGCCTCCCTGTCCATCACCAACTCCCGGAGTTTACCTGAACTCATGTTCATTGAGTCGGTGATGCCACCCAGCCGTCTCATCCTCTCTCGTCCTCTGTTGTTTCTGAGATTGCATCCAAGTACTGCATTTTGGACCCCTTTTTGACTGTGATGGCTACTCCATTTCTTCTAAGGGATTCTCCAAGTAGTAGATATAATGGTCATCTGAGTTAAATTCACCCATTTCAGTCCATTTTAGTTCGCTGATTCCTGAAATGTCAACGTTCACTCCTGCCATCTCCTGTTTGATCATTTCCAATTTGCCTTGATTCATGGACTTAACATTCCAGCTTCCTATGCAATACTGCTCTTTAGAACATCAGACTTTACTTCCATCACCAGTCACATCCACAACTGGGTGTTGCTTTTGCTTTGGCTCCGTCTTTATTCTGTCTGGAGTTATTTCTCCACTGATCTCCAGTAGCATATTGGGCACCTACCGACCTGGGGAGTTCATCTTTCAGTGTCCTATCTTTTTGCCTTCTCATACTGTTCATGGGGTTCTCGAGGCAAGAATACTGAAGTGGTTTGCCATTCCCTTCTCCAATGGACCACATTCTGTCAGAACTTCCACTGTGATCCATCTGTCTTGGGTGGCCCCATAGTGGCTCATAGTTTTATTGAGTTAGACAAGACTGTGGTCCATGTGATCAGATTGGTTAGTTTTCTGTGATTATTTTCAGTCTTTCTGCCCTCTGATGGAGAGGGATAAGAGGCTTATGGAAGCTTCCTGATGGGATAGACTGACTGAGGGGGAAACTGTGTCTTGTTCTGATGGGCAGGGCCATGCTCAGTAAATCTCCAATCCAATTTTCTGTTGATGGTTAGGGCTGTGTCCCCTTCCTGTTATTTACCTGGGGCCAAACTATGGTGGAGGTAATGAAGATAATGGCGACCTCCTTCAAAAGGTCCCATGCATGCACTGCTACACTCAGCCCTGCAGCTGGCCACCGCCGCTGACCCACACTTCCCCCGAGACTCCTGGACACTCCCGGGCACGTCTGGGTTGGACCTTGGCTTGGATGCAGTTGTGTAAAGGTGTATCCCTGCAATGCAGGCAGCCTTGCTGAAGATGTTGCTGAGATGGCAGAGCCAGAAATAGAAAGCATCTGGGTCACAGGGGGCATTGTTAAACCTCGGGACTGTCCAACCCGGAAGCTTGATCTTACCTGCACTTTCATTTGCGAGAACCAGGTCTCGACTGTGCCAGCCAGCGCAGGTTGCCTTTCTTAGCAACCTGCCGCTGGAAACGCCCCGTCATGAGGCATTTTATGGGTGCAGTTCTGCTTTCACGTTTCCCTTGGAGAAGACAATGACCTTTTTTTATCCTCTACATTCACAGCCTCTCGCCAGAGTCCTGACCACCTCAGGCACGTCGTTATCATTTGTTACATTCAAAGGGCACACTTTCCTCGTGGAACTTGTAGTCTCCTTGAAAAAATGAGACACAGAGATCTGAATCTAAATATGACGTGAGACAAGCTGAGACCAAATCCCAGCGCCAGTTCTTCAGGCAATCGAGGCCGTCGTATTTGATCCTCCTCCTTGAAGCGAACTTAATAACACTTTTGTGAATGAACAGGACGAATAGCAGATGCTGAAACCATCTGTATGGACCAACCAGTCTTGGAAAAAGAGTCAGGGAGACGAGGGAAGTTTTTTCCTGAAAAGGTAAGTTGGAATTTATTGAAAGTAGGAGACAGGCCCCATACAAAGTGCCCCATTTGAACACTTTTGGTTCAAATGGGGCAGAAAGATTGGTCTCAAAAGTGATGTAAGCAAAAAAAAAAAGAGAGAGGGAGAGAAAACGTATTGGTGGATGAAAGAAAAACCCAGGGCTAGGTCCATCTTCAGAGACACACCTGGAGGCAGAACCTTAGCTTTCCTCTGTCACACTGAGCCGCTTCTGTGTTGACTTTGGTCTCTTGCTCTGCCTGGGAGCAAGAAGGCAACAGCTTCTGCCCCTGATCCATCCTCACGGGCTCCCAGAAAATGGAAAGAATGGCGTCTCCTTCTACCTCCTTGGCACAAGGGCTCATCCTAATACCTGTCCCTGTGGCTGGTGTGGGTGGATGAGGGCTATGCTTTGATTAATTTAGGCTTTGGTCAACGTTTTGGGCTTCCCAGGTGATGCTAGCAGTAAAGAACCTATCTTCCAGTACAGGAGACATAAGAGACAAGGGTTCGATCCCTGGGAAGATCCCCTGGAGGAGGGCATGGCAACCCACTCCAGTATTCTTGCCTGGAGAGTCTCATGGACAGAGGAGCCTGGCAGGTTGCAGTCCATGGGGTCACATAGAGTCAGACAGGACTGAAGCGACTTAGCATGCACATACATGCACGTGTTTTACCTCTTTGGGAGAGTTCCAGTGGCCAGTCCCTAAGACATTATTAGGGCACAATTGTCAGGAAAAGGGTGCAGAGCGCTGGCCACAAAACAAGAAGTGTGCACTGCAGGTGGCGATGAAAACACAAGTGAAAGGGAATAGATTCCTCCATTTTCCCAGCACAGCCTGGAAGGCCCACCATCTCCCAGACTCTGTACTGAGACCAGGGGACACGTGAGGGCCAGGGCCTGGCTTTGCGGTGCTCACAGCCCAGAGGACAAGTGAGAGCTTGTTCCGTCTGGCTTAGAAGGAGGCAGCGGCACAGAGCGGGGCGGGACCTCCGGCGATTGTAGCCGCGCACGCCTCCCTGCCCTGGAACGAGGGAGGAGAGCGCGCATGCCCGGAGAACACGGAGCCTAACACGGGCTCCCCGTGAGGCCCCTATGAAGGCTAACTGTTCTGTGTCGTTGGGGTGATGTCAGCGGCCATTTGGGACTGGTCTGCCTGGAATGTGCTTCTTTATAGTCTTTGTGAAGGATGAGTGGGGAAGAGACTGGAGTCAGATCGCCTGGCTTTGCATTTGTATCTCAGTTGGTGAGGGCTGCCGTCACAGAATACCAAGGCTGGGTGGCTCAAACAACAGACATTTCTGGACGCTGGAAGGCTGAGATCAGGGGGCCAGTGTGATTGGGTTCTGGTGGGTGCTCCCTTCCTGACCTACAGAGGGCTGCCTTCTTGTGTCCTCACGCGGCAGAGACGGAGAGGAAGGGGGAAGGGACAGGGTGGAAGCGGAGGGCTGGAGACACGGCTGTCCCTTCCTCTGCTAGAAGGTCACAGTTCTACCAGAGTAGGACCCCGCCCTTGTTGTTTCATTTAACCTTAATTACCTCCTACAGGACGCAAAGCTGAGCAAACTCCTGGAGATGGTGGAGGACAGGGGAGCCTGGCGGGCTACAGTCCATGGGGTCTCAAAGAGTCAGACCCAACTTAACATCCGAACAACACAAACCTGAAGATCTTATCTCCAAAGATAGTCATATCGGGGTTTAGCTCGTCAACATGTGGATTTTAGGGGGACACAGTTGAGTCCATAGCAAGCGATCTCACCTTTCTTGACTTCGGTTTGCACATCTGTGCAATGAGGGTTCTTACTGGGCATATCTCACGGGTCTGTTACATATATAGAGAAAGTACCAGGGTGTCCTTATTGCTACTCTTTTTTACCTCTTACTAATTGGCAACCAAGGATGTTGACTCATCTCAGTAGCCCCCTCCGGCATCCGGTTGTGTTCCCAGCACACAGTGAGTGTCCAGCAGGTGTTGGTGTACTGAGTCCATAATGTCCTGCTTTGTTCTTCCAGCGCTGTGTCCACTGGTGAGATAGGCACATCAGGCCAGTCCGTGTGATGCGTTAGCTAAGATTCAGACTCAGCTGTGGTTACGAAGAACCCAAGAGAACGGTAGCTCGGCCAAGGCAGTCTGTCTATCACATGCAGTCTAGATGAGGCCCTGCAGAGCTGGGACAGTGGCCTCGGGGACCCAGGCACCTTCCCTGGTGTGGCTCCGTGAGGCCCCGGGTATTCCTCACATTTGGGTAACTCAAGATTGGCTCCCCCTCAGCTGCAAGGCCCCCATCCCCGGTAGCAGGAGGGAGACATAGATGAAAGAAGCACACACCACTTCCTCCAGAGGCATCCTGTTGAACACACTTGGGCGCACAGTCCTGCCTAGCAAGGGAGATGGGGCAGTATGGTTGCCAACTCCCCATGTCCCACCAGAAAGCGGGGGTTCTCTCACTCTCAGAGATGGGTGGGCAATGGGTACTGGGGCCTAGTCTCTGCCCTCTCTAGGGAAGAAGGCCAGAACTCTGCCTTATGAATGAAAAGGAGCCTGGATGGGAGGTGAGCTGGGATTTATGCAGAGAGAGATGTCCTCGGAAGAGACAGGCCAGAGAGACGGTCTTGTTCGTGAACCAACGTAGAATCTTCAGTCAGCCAGGACCCAGGACGCCCCTCCCCTCTTACCCCTCAGTGCTGGGACCCCTCTAAGCCTCTGCCCGGGAGAAGGAAGGAGCCGGTTTCACTCAGTGTCAGATCCCCAGGCCCCATCAAAGAGATGGAGGGCACACAGGCCTGCCCTGCCAAGCTCTGGAGAGACCCAAGGCGAAGTGTGCCTCTTCCTTCCTCTGAGTGGGAGACGTGGCTTCAAGGATCGGGAGAAACCTCAAGGTCAGGAGGAAATAGCTTCTCTAGGCGGTGCTTTTTCTAGAGACAGAGCTTGCTTCCCATTCCTCTGGATAGCCTTGGTGCTACACGAGGCCTGACACATAGTAGGCATGCTCGTTTGCAAATAAGTTCTTGAAGCTTTCCCTCCACTTCTTTAGGCTTGGCCTCAGGGGGTGAATATTGCCTTATGATTTACGGTGATGACTCAGCAGCATGAAGCCCAGTGCCCAGCACATAGTAGGTGCTCAGCTATGTGGTTTTGCAGCACGTGTGTAAATGCATCAGGTATCATCATGCTTTTGGAGAAGGAGTGCAGTCAGGACTGACCAATGCTTAAACGTGCAAAAACGGAAAGCCGTGATGAGTTTTAATGACAGTTATCACCAACTGAGCACCTACTGTGTTCTAGACTCTATGCCAGGCACTTGATGAGTTCTTTTAAAGCCTTCACCAAATCGTAAATGTGAGGATTATTATCACCTGTTTTCTAGAGGCATCTGAAATGTGGAGACGGTGAGAAATGAGCTCATCCCTTTAGAGCAGAGATTGGCAAACTATGGCCCATGGGTCAAATCCGGCCCACCACCTGTTTCTGTAAATAAAGTTATATTGGCCCACGGCCACCGCCATTCATTTATGTAATGCCTGCAGCCGTTTTCCCACTACAAAGGCGCAGCAGTTGCGACAGAGACCATATGGCCCACAGAGTCTAAAATATTTACTATCTGGCCCTTTCCCGAAAAAGTTGGTTCGCTTTAGAGAAAACACGTGAATACTTTCTTTTTGCCAGGCTGGAAATGAGGTCAGGAAAGGCTTTGTAAGCCAGGGTGAAGATCTGAGCCTTGCTGGGCTGGCGAAGGATTGCCCCTGCAAGAGTTTTAGTGTGTGTTCGGGGACCATCAGTCTGGCTGCTGAGGGGAGAATTGTGAGCAGTGAGCAAGGGAAAGCTGGCAGGAGTCTGCTGAAATAACCCCAGCGAGAGGAGGCTGGGCTGAAAAGTCCTGGGGGTGAGAGATTTCAGAGGGAGAACCCACAGGAGAGAGGCTGGTTGTCTGGAGGTGAGCAGGGGAGAGAGGAATCAGGGAGAAATTCAGTTTGGGGAGGGCTTGGAGGGGACATCCGCTGAGGGACGCAGGAGGAGGACGAGCCACAGCTGGTGTGGGAGCGGGGACTTTGGTCTGGGAGGCGCTGTGTTTGAGGTGGGCGGTGGCCCTGCGGCTCTGGAGCTCAGAAGGGAGGGCCAGGCGTGCCCTGGACGGCAGACATTGCCTGGTCCCTGGCAGAGAGAGGCCCATGGCTGGCCCGCCGGGCGAGATTCAGACCTGGGGCTGGGTCTTTGCGAGCGCACACTCTCGCAGCCCTGTGCTCTTCCTCCTGTTCGCAGACCACCTCTCTAGTCTCTGCAGCCAGGAGGGGCATCCAGAACCAAACAGGGCCCGGCCCATCTCCCATGCAGCCAGGCCCTCCTCCTGGTCCCAGCAGCAGGGAGGGAACTGTCTGCCTGCCTGCAGTCAGAGGTCCCAGGAGAACTAGAGGCTGTCACTCTTCCTGAGAGCCTGACTCCTGTCACTTGACATTGAGGAGGCCTTTTCTGGGGCCCCACGCCCCCAGCTTGCTTCTGCGCCGAGGCGGGGCTCAGGGGAGCTGGGCTGCACCCGCCTGGGGCTGCTTTGTCCTGGAGCTCTAGCCGCTGTGGGCTCAGGTGAGCACTTGCCTGTTGAAGAGAGCTGGACCAGGCCCCAGCCGGCCCCCGGGTACCATTTTGAGTGCAGACAGCCTCCAAGAGGCACGCCTGATCCAAGCCTGGGAACGGATGGCAGGTGGGAGGCCTCCTGCCTGCTGGAAATTCTTTGCACCTTCAGGAAGGCTGAGCAAGTCTTTTTCCTCCAAAGACATGACTACTAACTCCCTCCGATGTATTTTTCGCCTTGAAAGACTTGAAGGCTGTCTGATTCTTGGAGAGAGGGCAGCAGGGCACTCCAGGCAGACCGGGTCCCTCCAGCAGAGAGCCGCCCAGGAGCCGGGGGCAGTGCTGCTTCTCCGGGTCAAATGCTGCCCACGGTCCCCCTGACTGCTCAGGTCTCGACTATCCCATGACCAGCTAGTGCTCTATGGGTCAGAACCATTTGGTGACAAGTACAGCTCCAGCTGGCTTAAGCACAAAAGGGAACTGATTGGCTCGGGCCCCTGAAATTTTCAGGGGTGGAATCTGCCTCCTTCAGGTAAAGCTGGATCCAGGTGCTCAAACGACATGATCAGACTCTGTCTCTGGGCTCCGCGGCCCTCAGTGCTGGCTTTATTCTGTCAGGCTGTCCCCCCATGGCGGGGAGACGGCTGTCAGCTCCAGACTTATATCTGCCTGGGTTGGCATTTCCGGCAGAGAAAGTGCCTCTGCGCTAGTTAAGGTGAAGGAACAGTCCTGGATTCCGAGTCAGTGGCCCCAGCTGGAGTCACGTGACCGTTCCTAGCCAATCACTGTGGCTCGGAAAATCCTCCCGTGGTATCCGCCAGACCTGGTCACCCGTCCAGCCCTGCAGCCGGGGGCCATCGTGACGCCATCAGAGCTCGAGGGGCTACGGGTGGGGCAGGCCGGAGCTCCTGACGTGACACAGGTGTCTGTTCCCAGAAGGGGATGTGCGGGGCGGGCAGGCAGGGCTGACGGAGCGATGACCTTCCGCTTGCTGGCTCGCTCAGGACGTGACGTGGAGGCGTCATCTGCGAGCTGGACTGGCCCCCATGACACGGAAGGAGAAGGCGCTCGTGGCGGAGTGTCTACTCGGGGGAAGAACCAGGCGCTGGAGTCCAGGGGAGGGCGGGGTGTGTGAGGGGGCTGGCGAGGAGCGGAGGCTCTAGAGGCGGGTGAGGCCACGTCTCCAGCTTCCTCCCCCCACTCTCTGTGCCTCCTGCCTCACCCGCCCCGCTTCCTTTCTTTTTTCCTTTCTTCCCCCCCTCCTCCCCGAATGTTCGCGTGCCTGCCCTGCGCCAGGCAGACCACTGGACCCTAGAACGTGGAGATGAGCAAGACGGGGAGGTGCCCTGCCTCTTAATGCTCGTATTCTCCTGGGGGAGGGATGATAAGCAGATTAACAAATAAACGAGACTGCTTTTGAGAGATGAGCTAGAAAGCAACTGAAGTCTAGACAGCCGCTTTCACGGGGTGGTCAGGGAGCGCTTCTTGGAAGAAGTGACATTTGAGCAGAGGCAGAATGATGTGAAGGAGCTAACCCTGGAAGAAGGAGGGGTGGGAGAGGGAAGGCCTTGAGTGCACAGAGCCCCGGGGAGGGCAGAAACAGCCCACCCGCCCGCGCGGGTGGAGCCTGGGGATGGAGAATGTTCTGGAGGTCACAGCAGGGCCAGGCGGGAGCAGGAGGAGTCGGCCTGGGAAGCTGAGCCGCTGGGTCTCAGGGCCCCTGGGTCTCAGGGCCACTGGATGGGAACTGAGCCGCTGCTGGCGCTGGCCTCGACAGAGGGGGGCGATGCTGATGGAGCCCCGGGGGCTGCGGCCCCAGCTTGCAAGAGGAGAGAGAGACGATCAACGTCCTTCAGGCCACCCTGGGCCAGCTGCCATGTACCCTTTAGACTGACCCCATGAGAGGCACGATCCCCACTGTACAGATGAGGAAACTGAGGCTCCGCGGGGTGAGTGGCCCGGGGCCTCCTGCCCGCCTGCAGTGAGGCATCTTCTGAACTCAGGTCCTTGCGACTCCCAAGCTCTTCCTGCCACCTCGCTCTGCCCCTCCCCACGCGGCAGGCGGATGAGGCAGCCATCCAAAAGTGATTCATCGCTTCTCCTTCCTCCCCACCGCCCCTCCTTGCCGTTCTGGATCTCCACGTTTCTGAGCTGAAACAGGCTGGTATTTCAGTCTGTGGGGAGCGGAGTAGCAGATGGGGGTGGGGGTGTGGGCAGCGCGAGGCATGGAGGCCGAACCCCACCCCCCAGCTGCTGAGGCTGGCAGCCCCCGCCCCCCGCCAGATGCTCTCATCGCCTCAAAGACGGTGGGGGTGGCATCCACCAACAACGCCCCCCTTCCCCAGCTCCTGAAATGGTTTTGGAGTAGGAAAGAAAATATGCTTCTCCTAGCACGTAAATGTCACTTTACTTCATGTCTTCCTTTTTTATCAGTGCAATTGGAAAATAGCTGCTATCTCCAAAGGAACGGCGTTGGTTTCATCTTCCAAATGCCACTGCATTTGGGACGGCGCAGGGCTTAATAGAAGATTATTTTTTACAGCTTCTGCTCTCCCGGGTCTTTGAATTCTGATATCATCTTAGCCAGACAAACGAAAGGGCGCGTGGAAAGTCGCCGTCATAAATGAGCCAGGCATCCTGCACGTCATGTCACTTTTCGGGCCCCTTCACGAGAATCCTGAATTCTGGGGTCCTGGGGTCCCGGGCATGGGCTCAGGCTTGAGAAATTTACTGCAGAAGAAAGACTTCTTATTTCACCAAGACATTTTGTCTTAAATGTCTGTTGATTTTTTTCTGCCCAGTCACTGCTGAAAATAAGGCCTTGATTCCCTGCAGGGACATTGCTGCCCCCTCTCCCCTCGGATCTGGCATTTTGGGTGGGGACAAAATCCCCCTCGACCCCCTGGCACACACACACTGTAGGAGTGGCCGAATCACCCATGCCTGGCCAGTGGGTGTTACTCTGTCTCCGACCTACCTTGATGACTCAGGCATGGGCGGGAAACCTAAGTCAGTTGGTTTAAGGACTTATATAAGAATAGGAAAGAGGAGTCCCACGAGGAATAGGCTGAATGGGTTAGAGGCGAACTAGGAGCTGCTGGCAACCAGAGCTGGGAGAGTCTTTTAAATGGTGAGACCAACACAGAGGAAGGCAGAGCTAAAACTTGAGGGGGAGAGAGGGCAAGATGGAGTTCTAATGGCACCACTTGAACGCCTGGATCCAGCCATTCCTGAAGCCGATTAATTTTGTGCTAGATAGTTACACGGATTCATAAATTCAGTCTGATGGCAAGAGTCCTGACTGACACCTGTGGGCATGGTCCTGGCTGCATAAAGCAACTGTATCTCTGAGTCGCCCCACCCTCACTTGTTGCTGCAAAGGTTTGCCTCATAGCAAGGAGGAAGGGCAGGAGCAAGTCATAGACACCACTCCTTCCCACCCAGGCAGATCCCGTGGGGGCCATCTCTGCAAGGTTCAGCTACTGCCTGGAGATCCCCGAGAAAGGTGTTCAAAGTATAAAGGGCAGGGCTCCCTGCTAGGACAGAGCTGGCAGTTGCGGGGGATGGCAGCACTGCGGGAACTGCAGCGGGAAAGGCCGCTCAAGCCCCCTCCCTAGATTTAACACAGGGCATCTCGGGCTACACTCAACAAGACGCTTTCACGGAGACCTTCGTTCTGCTCATTCACTCCCAGAATTGCACTTTGATTCGTAGACGTTGGCTAAGGACTCTGCCAGGTGCTGGGGGTTGATGGACGTGGGTCTGACTTCCCCTGTCTTTGTCCCTCAGTGACTGAGTAGTGTTGACCGGGTCCCTGACCTCTCAGATCAGGAGTAATACTACCGCCTGCTTCAGAAGGTAGTGAGGGGGACTCAGTGGTCAGCCTGTGTGTGCTCAGTCACTAGTGTGCAGACCCCATGGACTGTAGCCCACCAGGCTCTTCTGTTCATGGAATTTCCCAGGCAGGAATACTGGAGTAGGTTGCCATTTCCTTCTCCAGGGCATCTTCCCTACACAGGGGCCAAACCCACATCTCCTGAGTCTCCTGCATCGCAGGCAGATTCTTTACCCAGCCATCGGGGAAGCCCCGTGTTCAGCCCTGGGTCTGGCAAACAGTAAACAACCAATAAGCATTTGCCAGCAGTACTGTTCCAAAGAGGATTATACCTAGTCCCCGTGTGTGTGTTGGGGCTGGGGAGGAGAGGACAGAGGTGGCTCAAATTTTAAAGAGAGAGTTGAGTAGCTGGATTATTTCTAGCTGTGTAGTTGATGGTAAGATGAACACAAGTACAGGGAGAGGTGTTCAACCCGTGAGTGGGATTCAGGGAAGGCTTCCTGGAGGAGGTGAGCACTGAGCCGAGTCTTGAGGACTGAAGCAGAGCGTGGCAGGGCCAGGCGCTGAGAGGTGTGGCAGGAGGGGAAGTGTGCCCGATGTCCTGTGACTAGACAGTGGGATATGATGGAACACGGGCAGCAAAGGGTGAACTCGGAAAGACCGCAGGGAAAGACGACAGCAAGCGTTTGGGGTAGAGCCTCGGAGCAGCGGCAAGTCCTGAGGGGGTTTCTAATGAGGGAGCAGATGACCAGATTTGATCTTTAGGAGGTGCACCCCATCCTCTGTGCAGGGGAAAGATTTGAGGGAGAGGCGCCCTTTGAGGGGGGAGGTCGTCGGTGCATCTGGAGGTTCAGGTCCAGGCAGAGGTGATGGTCTGGAGGTGACGGGTGGAGCCTGGCAGCGGGGGAAGAGGACTCAGCCGGACCAGACATCTGAGCACCGAGTTTCCCTCTGGTCCTTGCTTTGCTATGGTTTGAAAACACATCGTATGTGCCTTATAGAGTGATGGGTTGTTTACCAGGATCTCTAAATGCTGATATCATCTCTCCCCTGATTATCCTCATATTTCTCAGCCAATCTGCCATAGCTGGACATGTTTCACCTTGATCATCAGTAGTCTTATTTTATTTATTTTCTACC
This sequence comes from Odocoileus virginianus, assembly GCF_023699985.2. Taxonomy (NCBI): domain Eukaryota; kingdom Metazoa; phylum Chordata; class Mammalia; order Artiodactyla; family Cervidae; genus Odocoileus; species Odocoileus virginianus. The sequence goes on from NC_069682.1 coordinate 73,966,834, forward strand.
CCCCAAATACCAATCCCATCTCTTAGCTATAGATCTGATTCTTCCAGTTCTTTATACATGTATGGCCCGGGAAAGTGAAAGTGTTAATCACTCAGTCATGTCCGACTCTTTGTGACCCCATGGACTATAGCCCGCCAGGCCTCTCTGTCGACAGGATTTCCCAGGCAAGAATACTAGAGCGGGTTGCTATTTCTTTCTCCAGGGGATCTTCCCAACCCAAGGATCAAACCTGGGTCTCCTGCACTGCAGGCAGATTCTTTACCATCTAAGCCACCGGGGAAGGCCCTGGACCACTTACCAAATGCTCTCCCGTGCGTGATCCCAGTTTTCACAGAAAGCCCAGGTAGTAACTAGGATGGCTATCGTGGCGCCCACTTCAGAGATAAAAGAACAGAGGAGCTGGGAAATTAGCTGACTTGCTCAGGATCACACGAGAAATACCTGAAGCAGGTATTCAAATCCCAGTCTTTTTTTTAAAAATAAACTTTTTAACCTTGGAATATAAACCTTTCACTACTGTCCAGTATTATATTATTAAACTAAATGAAAACTTAATACATATAAACCACATAAAACAACAAAACTATATTAAATATCACATGTAGGTTAATGTCTTCAACTTGAACACCAGTTAGGGAGTTATTGACACTATGTAGAGTTTTGGGCTTCCCAAGGTGGCTCTGTGAGTAAAGAATCCATCTGCAATGCCAGAGATGCAGGAGACTCAGGTTTAACCCCTGGGTGGGGAAGATCCCCTGGAGGAGGGCATGGTAAGCTGCTCCAGTGTTCTTGCCTGGACATGTCCTCCCCATGGACAGAGGAGCCTGGTGGATCACAAAGAGTCAGACACAACTGAAGCGACTGAGCACTCACGCATAGTTTTTGGCAATGAAATTTTCTACTGATGACAAGATGTAAGCAAGTGAGAAAGTCCAAGCCATTCATCAGCGGCTCATGGTCTAGACAAGAGGCCAGTGGTCCTTCCTGCAGCCGGCACTCTGCTTAGTGGCGCAGACACACGGGGGCTTCGCCATCTGTTGAGAAAAGCTTTGTTTTCATCGCTCCCTGGGTTCGGCCGGGACGGCCCGAGCCCCCATCACTCCATTTGAACAGGAGGTCACCAGGCATACAAAGCAGCGATTATGGCAGTTTACAGCCATTTCAAGTGTAAAACCAGGGACTCGGAAGATGTGGGTTTGAGCCCTCTGTCAGAAGATCCCCCAGAGGAGGCGATAACAACTTACCCCGGCCTTCTTGCCTGGAGAATCCCATGGGCAGAGGACACTGGTGGGCTGCAGTCTATGGGGTCGCAAAGAGTCGGGCACGACTGAGCAGCTGAACAGGCACAACTGTACAAACTGATCAAAAGCTACGCACGCAAAGCAAGTTCACGAGCCTCGGGATTCTGCGATGGGGACGCGTCAGCTCAGCTCAGCGCTGGGGTGGGTCTCGGGCGTGAGGCTTCCCCCTGACGCTCGAAGTTATCACTTCCACACGGCTCTGACCGTTTCACTGCCAAGTGGCCCTTGTCTGTGCCTGTTTCCTGATCTGGAAAGCGGGTGCACCCTAACTATAGGATTGATTTCCTCTGGCCAAAGTCCCAGGGGCCTGTGGTGAGGCTCCAGTGGGATAAAGCACATTGTCTCTTTAGCCCAGGGCCCAGACCTAGGTGAGCGCTCATGGCCAGTGTTGGGCACGTGCAGATGGAAGAGCCCCTTAGATTCAGCGACCACGGTGTGCAAGGAGCATTCACATCCGTCATCTCCTTTCATCCAGCCTGGCAGGTATCGCCACCTCTGCGTCGCAGGTGAGCTGCTTGGAATTCAGAGAGGCCACGCAGTTTGTCCCAGGTCACACAGATCTGTAAGCAGCTGAGCCAAGACGGACCCCGGCCCTCCTGACTGCAAGCACCAGGGCGGGGAATGGGGTAAGGAGAGCGAGGCACTCACCTTGAGCGCAAGATGTAAGGGGGCACCCCGACTTTCAGTGATCACGATGTTAGATTTGAATGCAATGTATTTTTTTAAAAAATCAGAATCAATGCCCAAAACAAACAAACAAAAAATCTATGGCAAATAGCCACAAGGCAAAATGTCAGATTCTGAAACAAAGCCGGGATCATCCTGAGTGATTGTTTTTCTTTGGCTCAGACTCTGGCCGACTGGGCACAGGCTGTGAGTGACCCTGTGCTGACCACAGGCTCCCGCCGCTGGTGGCCGAGGTGGTTCCTCCATCCCCAGGCCTTCATCCTCCTCCATGAGAGGCAGACAGAAGCTGTGAACCAGGGTCCCACCCACCCAGACGGGCGGGCCTGAGCCTCCCACTCATCTGGGAGTGGAACCAGCCCCAGCCAATCGCATACAGCGACAGCGGGGGTGGGGTGGCCCACCCAGATGTTGGGGTGCTGTTTCCCTTCTAAAAGGAGGGCTGCGTGTTACACTTGAAAAGGGGACAAATTCTGCTGCAGGGGAGCCTAACACAGAGGACTTGCGTCCCAGTGGTGGGAGAGCAGGCTTGGGGCGGAGCCGGATGGCCTGGTATCCTGCCTGGCGTCCCCAGGTTGGCATGGGTCTTCAAGGCAGCGGGCACTTGGGTCCTTTCCCAGCTCCGACCCCCAGCGTTGCCTACTTCTGCTCCAGGCTGTTTAATCTGTGGTTAACATTTTACTCTTGCCTCCTCCTCCTCCTACAAAGCAATCTTGCTGAACTTTCAGGCCAATTAGTGATAATTCAAATTTCTTTTGATCAAGCCTGTCTATTTTTGAACTAATAATGAATGGGTTTGTGCGGCAGTCCCTCCCCGCAGTGAAGAGTTCTAGGGGAGGAAGGCAGCCTGAGCCTCCTGGGTTTCGGGGGAAGGAGCCCAGCGAGGCGTAATGAGGGGCCTGGGGCCGATACCCAGCAGGGCTGAGAAGGTCTGTGTGCAACACAGCAAAAAACAGCAGGAAATGTCTCCAAGCGTGTTGCTTCTAGGAGCCTTATCTTTGCCTCGAAGGCCAGTGGGATGCCTGGGAGACAGGCCCAAGCCAGCAAGGATGGCCAGAGTTGGTGGAGATGTCACGCCACTGTCAGCAGTCTGCAGGAGCGGAGGAGCAGCTGCCAGCTGGGCAGGTCTGTGCGCTCCAGTTTGCCGCAGTCCCCACCGCTCCCTATTGTTTTCCATCTTGCCTGTGTGCCTCACTTACAGTGCCTGTCTTGCTATTGCAGAATTCCTGTCTTCTCTTCTCCCCCATAGAGACTAAGCATTTGGCATCCTGGTATCAGCGTATTTGAAAACATCTCAGGGAAGAGGGGGTCATTAGCACTCAGATCCTCCACATCAGCCTGTAGACTGGTTTTTAACAAACTTTCTCTTTCTCCCTGTTTTCCCAAACCTCTATTGAAGGAGTATATTCCTGCCCCATTGCTGCTACCGTATGATCTGTTTTAGTCAATGGAATGGGGTGAAAGTGACCGTGGGCCAGTTCTGAGCCTAGACTGCAAGAGTGATCTCATATTTCTGCTTGTCCTTCTGATAGCTTCTGGTTTTACCCGTGGACATTACAAACTCTTGGATCGTGGCTTCTCTTTTCACCCTGGGTCCCAGAATAAACACACGTGGAGAAAAGCCATGTCAGTTTTCCTGCAGACCTTTCAGTGTGAGGATAAATGTTTATAGTATGCCAGTGAGTTCTGGGATGTGTTGTTACACAGCAAAAGCTGACAGATACAGAGCCTATGATCTTAGAGTTTCAGGGAGACTGAGGCAGTGATGAGCCTCAGTGACACTGGGATAAAACCACTGAGTTGGGGCCAGACCAACCCTGGCTTGACCTTGATAGGATCTTAAACTTACCAAACCTCATGATCTTAAGCATGTTCTTCACCTCTGTGTTTCTGGGGTGTCCTCATGTGATAAATGGGTGCAGTCATCCCTACCCCCTGGGGCTGTCGTGAGACTTGACAGAGTTTGCATCAAAAGCACATGAGATGTAATAAGTCCTCAGTACCTTAGTTTCTTCTTTTTCCCCTTCCAATCGTTGGCAACCTGGGAAACTTTGAGAATGGCTTTGTGAATCGCCGTGTCCCCAGAAGCCACCTGATGATAAGCTTTAGATTTAAAGGCTCTGCAGTGAGGCTGCCTGGCTCCAAATTTAGCTGCACCATTCGTTTACTACCTGGATGACTTTGGACAAGCCAACTAACCCCCCTGACCTGCTGCACCTCAGGGGGGTGAATTTTCTAGCTCAGGACTGCGGGGGTGGGAGGATCCCTCGAGACAGGACAGTGTCAGCAAGGCAGGCAGGTGGCACCCAACGAGAGCGACCTGCAGCCCCGGCCACTGCGGTCAGTTCTACAGGACCGCAGCACTTCTGTCTCATCTCATCACCTCTGCCTGCAACCAGGGTTTCTCCAAAAATGACGTGGATGGGAGAAGGAGCTACTTGTAGAATGCAGACTCCCGGGCCCTGCCTCTGACCCGCAGTGTCAGATTCTCCCGGGATGGGTCCCGGAACCTGTGCCCACTTTATAGAAGTTCGCGCCTCAGCCTCTTGGGGGCTAAAGCTTGCTGAGCTGATCTGGCCTCATATGTATTTTGTAATTCAGGGGGGCAGCCGTCCTGGCTACCTGGCTTGTCTCTGATGGAACTCCTTCAGAGGATGCTCTGGTCCTGTGGTTCCCCTGGCCACGGGCAGGTCACTCCATGGAACAGTGCAGCTCGGGGGTGTCCATGACCCACCTGCCCCTGCAGAACACGCTGCAGCCCCGGTGCCCTTGGGGCGGGCCGGGGAGGACCTGGTCCTCATTCACCCCACCCCCTCCTGCTGCGTGCCCTTGGGAGGGCCGGGGAGGACCTGGTCCTCGTTCACACCGCCCCCTCCTGCCCTGGTCCTCGTTCACACTGCCCCCTCCTGCCCTGGTCCTCGTTCACACCGCCCCCTCCTGCCCTGGTCCTCGTTCACACCGCCCCCTCCTGCCCTGGTCCTCGTTCACACCGCCCCCTCCTGCCCTGGTCCTCGTTCACACCGCCCCCTCCTGCCCTGGTCCTCGTCCACGCCGCCCCCTCCTGCTGCGTGCCCTTGGGGCGGGCCGGGGAGGACCTGGTCCTCGTCCACGCCACCCCCTCCTGCTGCGTGCCCTTGGGAGGGCCGGGGAGGACCTGGTCCTCGTCCACGCTGCCCCCTCCTGCCCTGGTCCTCGTTCACACCGCCCCCTCCTGCTGTGTGCCCTTGGGGCGGGCCGGGGAGGACCTGGTCCTCACTCGCGCCGCCCCCTCCTGCTGCGTGCCCTTGGGAGGGCCGGGGAGGACCTGGTCCTCGTCCACGCTGCCCCCTCCTGCCCTGGTCCTCGTCCACGCCGCCCCCTCCTGCTGCGTGCCCTTGGGAGGGCCGGCGAGGACCTGGTCCTCGTCCACGCCGCCCCCTCCTGCCCTGGTCCTTGTCCACGCCGCCCCCTCCTGCCCTGGTCCTCGTTCACACCGCCCCCTCCTGCTGTGTGCCCTTGGGGAGGGCCGGGGAGGACCTGGTCCTCATTCGCGCCGCCCCCTCCTGCTGAGTGCCTTTGGGAGGGCCGGGGAGGACCTGGTCCTCGTTCACACCGCCCCCTCCTGCCCTGGTCCTCGTCCACGCTGCCCCCTCCTGCTGTGTGCCCTTGGGGCGGGCCGGGGAGGACCTGGTCCTCGTCCGCGCCGCCCCCTCCTGCTGCGTGCCCATGAGCACACGGCCTCCTCTTCCACATCCCAGCCGCTGCATTTTCACGATGCTGGGTGGGTTCTTCCTCCGGGTCTCAGCTGGCTCTGACACTCTGTGCCATTGTGTTCTGAGGCCAGTGTCACTGTAACGGCAAGTCACTTACCACTCTGAGCCTCAGTTTCCCCGCCTGTAAAAGCACTGTAATAATAGATGCTCTGTTACAGGGCTATTAAAAGATTATTGTTGTTGTTCAGTCACTCAGTCATGTCCGACTCTTTGCGACCCCATGGACTGCAGCACACCAGGCTTCCCTGACCTTTACCATCACCCGCAGATGGCTCAAACTCATGTCCACTGAGTCAGTGATGCCATCCAACCATCTCATCCTCTGTCATCCCCTTCTCCTCCTGCCCTCAGTCTTTCCCAGCATCAGGGTCTTTTCCAGTGAGTTGGTTCTTCACACCAGGTGGCCAAAGTCTTGGAGCTTCAGCATCAGTTCTTCCAATGAATATTCAAGACTGATTTCTTTTAGGATGGACTGTTTTAATCTCCTTGCAGTCCAAGGGACTCTCAAAAGTCTCCTCCAACACCACAGTTCAAAAGCATCAATTCTTTGGGGCCCAGCCTTCTTTATGGTTCAACTCTTACATCCATACATGACTACTGGGAAAACCATAGCTTTGAGTACACAGACTGTTGTTGGCAAAGTGATGTCTATGCTTTTTAATACGCTGTCTAGGTTTGTCATAGCTTTCCTTCCAAGGAGCAAGCGTCTTTTAATGTAGTGGGGGGGCATACAGTAGGAACTGACTAAATATGCATGTGAAACTATAGCCTTTTAGAGCATTTTAAAGCACTCAATAGCTAGTGCTGCTCCTGTCCCTAGATGATTTTTTTGGCCCCTGGAGAGCCCAGTAGAGACTGTGGGCTCCTTGCTTGTGTGATAGCCTGACTAAATTCCTGTTGTTTCTAAGAGACCTTGCTTCTCTAGATTTCTGCTTATTCATCCTCCAAACCATAGACCCCTTCTTTCTAATAAGAACATTACCTGGGAAGTCAGTTACCTAGATGCCTCATGTCCTAATTCCTTCATTCGGACATCTAATAAAAAGCCCACTGAGGTTCAGACATCTCCCAGGAATTCTTCCTGGAAATGAGGATCCACTCTGAACAAGAGAGACACAGTCCTTATGCTCAGAGCCTGGGATGGAAGTAGGGTAGGCTCACCCTCAAAGATCTACAGGGGCCACATAAATAGGCTGAAACCAGTCTTCAGCCTACTTTTGAGGCCACATCCAGCTGAGTACAGTCCAGTTGCTCAGTCGTGTTCGATTCTTTGCAACCCCATGGACTGCAGCATGCCAGGCCTCCTGGTCCATCACCAACTCCCAGGGTTTACCCAAACTCATGTCCATTGAGTTGGTGATGCCATCCAACCATCTCATCCTCTGTCATCCCCTTCTCCTCCTGCCTTCAGTCTTTCCCAGCAGTCTTTTCCAGTGAGTCAGTTCTTCGCATCAGGTGGCCAAAGTATTGGAGTTTCAGCTTCAACATCAGTCCTTCCAATGAACATTCAGGACTGATCTCCTTTAGGATGGACTGGTTGGATCTCCTTGCAGTCCAAGGGACTCTCAAGAGTCTTCTCCAACACTACAGTTCAAAATAATAGTAGTTCTTGCTCACTTTGCAGTGTTGTAGGGATTGAAAGGTAAAAAGAAACCACAGCCTGCAAACCAACTCCATCCACCTGCTTGTTGCTGTTTGGGCCCCTGACCTAAGAACGTTTCCTTCACCCTCATTTTTAAATAGTTACATTTTAAATAGTTATATAAGAACCTACACAGTAGCCTCAATTCTGCTGCTGGCCTGCAAAGCCTAAATTATTTACTATCAAGCCCTTTAAGAGAAAGCTACTGGACCTTCGATACAAAGCACCTGGGCAGAGAAAGAGTCCTCGGTGGTTATTAACTGGTGCTGCCTCAGCTCTCAAAGTGCAGGGGTCTCCTTAAAGGCCTCCCTATGTAGCCAAGCATGCTTTTAAAATAGCCGGAGATAAGGACAGAGCAGCTTGGCAGGCTACAGTCCATGGGGCCCCAAGGAGTTGGACATGACTGAGCGACGACCACCACACAGGGAAGCCTAAGATGGTACTCACTGGGTCCCAAGCATTGCTCCAAGTCCTGTGAATATAGCAACTCAATTCTTAAAACACCCCCATGAGGTAGGGACTCTCATTATCCCCATTTGAAAAGCAAAGCAAACAGAGGCGCAGAGAGGGTGGGTGTCCCTCTGAGCAATGGAGCCAGTGTTCAGATCTCACACCCACTCTATCCTGCTGCACTTGACAAAGCCGGGTCTAGCCCTAGAGGGTGCTCGGCAGACATCTGTTGACGGCACACGGGCATGGGGTCTGAGGGCAGAAAGCTACACGAGCGAATTGCCACGCTTGTAAGAGGGGAACTTAGACGTGCTGACTCAGAGCCGGGGTGCCCGATCCTGACAGATGGGCGCACAGATTCCACACAGCCACACGGGCTCCTGTTCTGACCCCCACGAAGAGATCAGTTATCACATTCAAGATGTGCCCACCTTACACATTCGATTACACATTCTCTGCAAGTCCATCGTGCCAAGTCGCTTCGATCGTGTCTGACCCTTTGTGACCCCGTGGACTGCAGCCCGCCAGGCTCCTCCGTCCATGGGATTCTCCAGGCAAGAACACTGGAGTGGGTTGCCGTGCCCTCCTCCAGGGGACCTTCCCGACCCAGGGAGGGAACCCGCATCACCTGCGTCTCCCGCACCGCAGGTGGGTTCTTTACCCGCTGAACCACCTGGGAGCCCCCACGTCCATCAAGTGGCTCCAGCTGTCTTGTCCACCGTCAGAGGACGCCCAGGCGCAGAGCAGCTGAGTGACCGGCAGGTACCACACAGCTGACATGGGGTCGTGCTGGTTCTCACACGCAGGTCCGCGTGGCGGCAAGGCCAGGCTCCTTAGCCAGTCGGGCTGCCTGCGAATGCAGTGGCCTGTGTGAGTTCTCAGAGAAAGCCCAATGAGCAAACTCTGAATCCGGCCGCATGACGGGGGCCCTGAGTCATGTTGCCTCGGTGAGCCTTGCCTTTTAAAAGCACGCCCTTTGAAGCACCTCAGCTCTGCAAAAGTTCACTGTTGATCTGCTTTTCCAGAAGCCATCGGCTGGGGAAGTCAAGGTTCACGTGTGAGCCCAGAGGCCTCATGCACAGCCGTCCCTTCATCCGTCTGGATGAACACCCCCGGGAGAGGTGCGGAGGCTCACGACCTAGTCACAGAGAGGGCTCCTGCCGGGGAAGGGTGTCGGTGCCAGGAAGGACACCCAGGTACGCAGGTGATGTCTGGGGAGGGCAGGGTGAGACTGGGATGGCGTGTGTGCTGGAGGCGGGGCAGACGTGGGGAAGGAGGAAGACGGGCTCCGTCTGCTGCATCCAGAGCGGCGTTGGTGCGTTGGTCTGGTGGTTCGTATTTGGGTGGTTTTCCTGCCCGTTATGTTGGTGGGGAATTTTATAATTGCCAAGAACAGAAGCCAACTCAAAGGGTGTTTGGCCCCAAAGTAAACATGTTCTTTCACTTATTGAGTGTTACTTGTGCCCCTGCTCTGTGCCTGCCAGGCGCTCATTGGGAAGCAGGTGCTTCATAAATCAACAAGGCAATGGCAGATCATGCTTCCAGCCCTGAAGGGATTGAACCAGGCTCCTGGAGGAGCAGGAAATCAGGGGGCGCGCCTCTGGGGAGGGACCCTCTGAGCTAAGGTGAGGCGGAGGAGAGCCAGCTATTGGCGATTTGAGCAAAGAACTTTTTCCAGAGGCGGGATTAGCAAGTGCAAATGCCCTGAGGCAGGGATGGACTCTGCAAGCTAGAGCAAGAGAAGAAGGCTGCTTGCGGCAGGATGGAAGAGAGGAAGGCGGGGTCAGGAGGCCCTTCCAGGAGGGAGGGAGGGCGTGAGGGGGCTCAGTCTGGGCTTTGTCCTCCGGCAGGGGCAGCCACGGGAGGGTGAGGAGGGCTGGCGGCATCAGAGCAGCCAGGAGGCACAGGGCGTCTGGGGGCGCCCTCTCTGCTCCATCACTTCGCGGCCTCCAGGTGGCCGCCAGCTTCGAGGCCGAAGGATGCCCATGAAGTGGTCAGGAAGCAGAGCCTTTTCCCGAAGCCCCCGCCCCACCAGCCGGCATGTTCATGCCCTTGACCGGAACCAGGTCAGGCGAGCATCCCTGCTGTGAGGCCAGCGTGGGAGAAGTGTCCAGTGAGGGAAACGGTCCCAGCCCATCGTGACCGTTAAAGCAAGTTAAAAATAATCGACGTGTAATTCATGATCCACGTGATTGTCCCCCAGCGGTAAGAGTTAGGTGTATTCCATAGGCCCCAGACTCACCCGCTGGAGGCACAGCCTCTGTGTGAGATGGATGTGGGTCCGAGGTGCTCGGCTGTAAATCAGAGGCTTGGCCAAAGTTCCGGGGAAACGAGGGGAGTGGGGCGCCGAGCCCCCACCGCCACCCCACCCCGGGCTCAGGAAGGTCCTGGGCCGGCCTGAGATACAGTCGAGGGTCTGCTCCTCGGAAGCGGGAGGCCGGCCGGGCTGTGTTAGGAAGGGCACGTGCGCCCTCTAGTGGCGGCCTGGGGCTTAGCCCAGCGTCCTCCCGGGGGCAGAGCGGGAGGTCAGCCCTGGGCTTGCCCCTAGGCTCAGGGACCCCGGAACGGGGAAGGCACCCCTGGTGCTGGTGAGAGCTAGCATTTGTGGGGCACTCAGGGTATACCTCCATGCACGTTACGGACACTGACACCTTACGGACGGATTCTCTTGGCAGCTCTGAGAGGCTGGTCCTTTTGTGTTTCCGTTTGAACGGCGGTGTTATTTCCTTAGATTGGACCCACATCCATCTCACACAGGCTGTGCCTCCAGCTGGTGAGTCTGGGGCCTGTAGAATACACTCAACCATTACCACTGGGGGACAATCACATGGATCATGAATTACATGTCTATTACTTTTAATTTGCTTTTTCCAAAAACCTTGTCAGAGGTTTCTGGGGGACTTACGTGGTCTGTGGATGGAGTTTGGGAATCTCTGTGCATAGACGTGAAAAGCTGTGTGCATCTCTGCACATCTCCCTGGAGAGAGGCCCCGAGCAGCCGTGAGACAGGCAGAAGGGTTGGGACCCAAAGAAGTCACAGAGCCTCTGTTTCATGTGGTTTTGATGCTGTGTTTACTCCTTTGAGACTTTTGGAGGTGGGTGGGGATGGAACTGATTAGAAGATGTTTGTCACGAAGGCTTGTCTGCGCCCTAATTGACTTGTGATGGGCTTGGGTTTTGCATAAACTGGCTTTTGTTTATCTCTGGAAGCATCTTGATTTTGACACCTAACCAGGGCCTCTCAGAAGCTGAGGAAGGCAAAAACCATTTTAAAACTTTCTGAATAATTTTGCTGACTTATTTTGGCTGTGCTGGGTCTTCACTGCTGCCTGGGCTTTTCTCTGGTTGCGGTGAATAGGGGCTCCTCTTCTTTGCAGCACAGGCTTCTCATTGCAGTGGCTTCTCTTGTTGTGGAGCAAGGCTTCTAGGGCGCAAGGGCTTCAGAATCCGTGGCTCCTGGGGTCTAGAGCACAGGATCAACAGCTGTGGCATACGGGCTTAGTTTCACGGGCTCAGCTGCCCTGCAGCACGTGGCATCTTCCCAGACCAGGGATCGAACTGGGGTCTCCTGCATCAGCAGGCAGATTCTTTACCACTGAGCCACAAGGGAAGCCCCTAAAAAAAATTTTTTTAATGTAAAACTAAAAGCTAAAAGGATTGCGGTAGATTTTAAGTTTTTTATCTTTAGGTAACCATATAAAGGTCGATGGTTACTCATCTAAGATACAGATACTGTCAGAAGTCTACACGGGGGTCTTCTGTGAGTAAGCAGCCTAGACCCCTTGGCCCTCCGGCCCGCCTCCCCGCGCTGTAAAGGGCACCAAGTATGTGAATTGTATCAACCCAGATGCTGGCTTTGAGCAGAGCTGACACAGCACCCACTAGTTTTCCAGTTTTTGGAGAAGCAAGGCCACCTCCACTACAGACAAATGAGGTCCCCTGGGTGGGGGCATCCTGGGGCCCAGGGGCCAGGTGAGGGTGCGGAAGGCAAGGAGCAGGAAACCACTCGTCTCTCCATGGAGAATTCTCCACATCTAGCCTCAGAGCCTGGGTTTAGCTTAGTTCCGAGCCCCCAGCCCTCTTTCAAAGGACACATTGAAGCTCCTCCCAAGATTGGAAAAATGACTGAATTTCCACCTGTTGGAGCAAGGACAGGAGGAGCGCAGCTTTGAACTGGGTTTGGGTTCCGCTCTGGGGCTGCATGACTTCGGGTTAACCTCTTTGAGCTTCTGATTCTTCCCCTTTGGGGCAGGGTTGATAACAGACCCTGCCCAGGCAGCAGGAGCAGAACGTGGGGTTCATTCAGCTGACGTCGAGGGTGGGCCTGTGAGCGCCTGGTGCTTGGGCCCTGGGGGCACTGGGATGCCAGTCCTGACCTCCGGGTCGTGGTGTCATGTTGGAGACACGAGAGGTGGTGGGGTTTCTAGGAAGGTGGGAGCAGGGGGTGAGGGTAGGGCCGTGGATCCCACCACCTGCGGCTCAGTGCACTGGCCAGAAAGGGGGAGTGGGGCCGTGGTGGGTGAGCCCCAAAGTCCTCCTCAGGCAGAGGGAGAGAGGCATAGACAGGGGTGAGGTTTAATGAGATGCATGTGGCTGACCTCACTCCTAAGTAAGTGTTAGGCACTCAGTCGTGTCCAACTCTTTGCAACCCCACGGACTGCAGCCAACCAGATTCCTCTGTCCATGGGACTTCCCAGGCAAGAATACTGGAGTGGGTAGCCATTTCCTTCTCCCCAGGATCTAGAAAGTCTATTTCCAGCCCCAGCCTGTACCTCAGGAGCCGTGCTGAAGATATTCATCTCAGGACTGTGTGTACACACGTGTAACAGGGAAATGTAGTGTCCTTCACCAGGAGGACAGGGACGGGCCTTGTGCCATACCTGCAGTGAAACGGGCCCACCGCTGTGTTTATTGACACAGACAGGTCTCAACTCATCATTTTAGAGTGAGGGAGGCATAGTCTTTCATTGTGACTTATGTATACCATTTATTCATATGAAGTTTGAAGCTTGAAAAGCAATAATGTGTATCATTTACATCCAGGATCATATGTTTTATAAAGGTAAAGGCAGCTATGGGACTGGTGGATGATTCAGGAGGTGCTACTGACATCTAATGGCTGGAGGCCGGGGATGCAGCTAAACATCCTGCTGTGCCCAGGCCAGCCTCCCAGCCAAGGATGCTGAGCTCCAACCAAAGGCCCGCGGTGCCGAGCTGGAGGGGGCGCGGGAGGGGCAGGGACTAGAAACCATCCCGAGAGGCTGACATGTCATTCAGGACATGCAGATGGGCCGTCACGGATGGAAGCACCTTCTAAAGCTCAGCTTCCCTGCAGTCCCGTCTGCAGAGAGACCTGAGCGCCACTCCCCTGTTTTTATCAGGGCTGCCATCTCTCAGCCCAGCCGGCTGCCGCAGGGTCAGAGCCGGTTGTGAGGGCCAGTCTGCAGCCCCTCCAAGGACTTCCGGGGACAAATTCCATCACTGGCTTTCTCACCCCTCTGAGGGCTGATTTCACACTTTAGTAAAAAGTATCATGTTAGGTCCTTACAGCTGGGCTGGGGTGAGCCCTCTCCCCACCCACCAATGACAGATGAGGAAACCGAGGTGCAAAGAGGCAAGGCTTTGCTGTAGGACACACCCCAGCAAGAAATGTGAACTTGGGCCTGAGGCTCTGGAGTACTGAGCCATCTCGACAGACACCACATCTCAGGCCCGAAGTCTCCAGGGTCTGGATATTGGGACAGCATCCTCTGAGCCAGGGGTTAGAGGAAGTGGGAGCAGATGAAGCCTGGTTTTTTTGCATGAGCTGATGCGTGATCCTCACAATCACTCTGTTTACAGAATCCGTCTACACACGGGGCATTACGAAACACGTGAAAAGCTAAGCACCACTATCTCCGTTTCCCTTAAGGAAATAAGATGGAACCTGCCCCCCGTGTGGCCTGAGTAGAAAGGAGCAGAGGCAGAATTCGAACTCAGGGCTCTGGTCATGTCCCTGGCTCTGCCCTACTGCACGACGCTGCCCTCACTTCTCAGCTGTTTCAGTCCCTCTCGTCTTCTCTCTTGGGCCAGTTTGGACATGGAAATCCTTGTCAATTCATTTTTTATATTTTGGGAAATAGAAGGGCCCAGGAAATCAAATTGAAAATTTCAGACTTTTAGCTGAAAGCATTTCAGAGGAACTGGCTTGTGTGTGTGTGTTTAAAGAGCAGAGTTGAAACAGTGTTTGCTCAGAGGGGTGTGGAAATTTTTCCGGCGTTTCCTTGGTTACACACTTTTCTAGGGTGCTAGCAATGGCTCCACCAAATCCCGTTGGAAGTATTTTGTAAATGTATGAATCTTTTTTACCTTAAACCCCCTCCACTCAAAAACCCATAGAATTGGAAATTGATCTTTGTTTACGGCAAGACCATTAACAGCTAATTCCTTCCCATAACCACCGAATCCATCTTCTCTCAAGGCCAGAAATAGCAGCGCCCAGGGTTTTGGTGGGCAGACGGGGGGAGCTCCCGCAGACACGCCGGGCCTGGCCCCTCGGGGTTGCCCTCACGTCACGTCTCGGACCCCAGCCACCGTGACGTCACCCGATTCCACGGTGCAGAGCTCCCCTCGCGGTGTCTGTGGTCAGCCCAGGACCCAGAAGTGTCGCCCTTCGCGGGATCCGGTGTCCCGATGAAGTCAGATTTCCTGGGCTGTGGATTCAGTTACCGATAATTGCCTTGCGAACTGGCTGATGCAAAAATAAACATTTTCTCGAGCCTGAAGGACGCAGAGCTCTGGGGGTGGGCCACCAAGCAGGCCCCTGAGAGTGCTGGCGTGGAAGCCATCTGGGGGGAGTTGGGGTGGGGGGATCGGGCCCCGGGCTCTGGGTCTGGAACATCCACGCCCCGGGGGAAACCCGGTTCCGGGTGAAGGGTGGTGGGCTCAGCTTTCCCTGACTTTTCGCCTGCGGGGGAGGGAAAGAGGCTCTGATGGAGCAGGCCTGGGTCCCTGGGGGGTGCGGGCCTTCCAGAGTCACAGAAAGCAGATACAGCGGAGGGAGGGGCCCTGCCAGGCCCAGCCGTGAGTCACTGTTTCCAGCACCTCTGTCCCCGGTCCAAGTCTGCTGTCTCACACTGTGGTTGCTCTGAGGGGTGAGGGCAGGGCCTGCCCTGGGGACAGAGGCGCATCCTGAGTTAAGGACCCGTGTCCTTCCCCCAGGCCAGGTGTGGGGAGAGTAGCGAGACCCCCACCCCTACCCCCACCCCCGCCAGAAAAAGAGCTCTCGTTGCATCTGAACGGAGAAGAGAATCCTAATTCCTACATGGTCCTGTGTCGTGTGGGCCCTGCCCAGCAACCCCCAACCCCTACCGCCTGCTTTCTGGGCCCTTCAGCCCTAATATCACCCCTGCTGTTTCCCAGGTCCCTGGGTTCCTTCCCAGCACTGGACCTCAGGGTGTCTTCACTGTCTGTGCCCTCTGACTGAAATGTTGGTCTCAGGTTTCTGCCCAGTTGTCACCGCCTCAAGGAAGCCCTCCGTGATCACTCCGTCTAAAGTACCATCCCCACAGTTTCGTCCCATCCCTCTTACTCTGTTTTTCCCCTCATAGCCTTTGCAGTTACTTGGTGTGATGTCACGTGGTGGATGATTTACTGACAGTCTGTCTCCCCCTCTACAACATCAGCTCTATGAAGTTGGGGGTTTTCGCTGGTCTTGTTCATTAGCATGTCCTCATGCCAAGAACAAAGCCTGGCAGAGCAGATGCTCCATAAAGAGAGGACAAAGGTGTGTATGAGTGTTGAACACCTGAAACCCAATTGGAGAGGAGGTCATGGAGCTATGAGCTGCGCACCAGGGCAGACACAGCTGTGCTCGCCTTGGCTTGGTGAAACTGACAAGGGATGGGGGTGGGCACACCATGAAGAACCTGGGAGAACTGTTCCCCACCTGCCCCCCTCTGCCCACAGAGAAGTGTGAAGAGGGAAGTCTCTGGAGTCTGACTACTTAGGTTTCAGTCTCAGCCTTACTCCTTCTCCGCTTTGTGAGCCTGAGCGAGTCAGACAGCCTCTCTGAATGTTTCCACATTTGAAAATTGGAGCTAAGAGTACCACCCTACAAGTGGTTCGGGATGGCTCTGATGCGATCATACAGTTCGTGCACTTACCCGCGTGCCTGGCAGGCGCCTGAGAAGGACAAGAAGCCCACTTGGGAAATTGTCAGCCCGGTGGGAGCCTGGGAGTCAAAGTCTGAGAGCCCAGGTGAGCTTTGTGGAGGACTGCCTCCGACAGGGCAAGTGAGCCAGCTGGACGTCTTCTGGATCCAGCAGTCCTAGCATCGTGTCTACCATCACGTCTGATCCCTAGGAGAGCCAGGGTGAGTGTGCACAGCCCGTGTTCCACAGTGACCCCTAGTGGCAGGAAGAATCAGTGCATGGAGCGCGTGGTCGCTCTCACCAGCTGTTCAGAAGTAGGGCTGGCCCCCTTTGGACCCAGTAAATCCCCGCGTTCTTGGACGATGGGAGTGTTGAGGAAGGTAGGGGCTCAGAGGAGCTCTTAGATTTCCTGCTAATGGAGCTCAGTTTATTTACTGAAAACAGGAAAGCAATAGGGAAGTGTTTGGGTACCTCCCTGCTCACAAAGATTATAGAATAAATCAGAGGTCAGCAAATGTGTATTAAGAGACGTCCCTCATGTGTGGAATCTAAAAAGAAATGATACAAGTGAACTTACAAAACAGAAAGAGACTCACGGACTTAGAGAATGAACCTGTGGTTGCCGGTGTGGTGGGGTAGGGGGCAAGGGATAGCTGGGGAGTGCGGGGTGGACGTGTACACACTGCTGTATTTAAAATGGCTAACCAGTGAGGACAGGGAGTGCTGCTGCATGTCCTGTGGGCCTGGATGGGAGGAGTGTTTGGGGGAGAAATGTATGGCGGGGTCCCTTTGCTGTCTACCTGAAGCTATCACAATACCGTTTGTTAATTGGCTATACTTCAATACAAAATAAAAAGCATTTAAAAAGACTATGTAATAAACATTTTAGCTCTGTTCCAACCAATGGGGGTTCTTTATTCATGACTATCTTCTCCTTGAGACTGATGGGAGCTGAATCACGGACGAGGTGGGAGGTGGGAAGCTTTCGCTTCTGCGATCTATCCTCAGTTCAGTCCTTTTCGTGCCTATATGGGTACGCACACGCACAAGCCGAGGAATGTACTATTTGCGGCTGTAAAAACGAAGTTGCTCATCTTCTGCTCTGAGTCTGGAAAAGTTCACGGATATCAAATAGTGCCCGCTGGCATTGTCCAGCAAGACACATCGCTTCCCAGAGAGCAGGCACTTCCCTTCAGTCTAGCCACGTGCTTACCATCCAGGCCTAAGCTGGCATCAGGATTTTCCACTAGACAGTCCGATCCGCGTGCTCCAACAGCCAGCTCAGAGATCCTCCTGCCC
Source organism: Odocoileus virginianus (assembly GCF_023699985.2). Taxonomy (NCBI): domain Eukaryota; kingdom Metazoa; phylum Chordata; class Mammalia; order Artiodactyla; family Cervidae; genus Odocoileus; species Odocoileus virginianus. The sequence goes on from NC_069682.1 coordinate 73,984,094, forward strand.
TCTAGCCACAGCCGAGTCTGGGCCCCCGGGAAAACCACCTAGTGAGTAGGGAGAGGAGTCTGGGTCACAGGCAAGGGAATTCCTCGCAATCCCAGCCTCCTCCTCTCTGCACAGACCTGCCACTTGTCTTGAGTGTCTTTCTTTAAAACTTTAAGCAGAGCTTTTAACCATGATGTGTAACATATGTAGGTATTCTTTACATGCTCATAGATTTTGGATACGGGTATTTGAAAACAGTGGAGCTGCAAAGATAGGCTTCGATTTTTAAATGTTAAAGTATATGAAATGAGAATTAGCCTCCAATTTGGGTATAAGGGCTTCCCAGGTGGCACTAGTTGTAAAGAACCCACCTGCCAATGCAGGAGACTTAAGAGACGCAGGTTCAATCCCTGGGTTGGGAAGATCCCCTGGAAAAGGAAATGGCAACCCTCTGCAGTATTCTTACCTGGAGAATCCCATGGACAGAGGAGCCTAGCAGGCTGTGGTCCATAGGATCGCAGAGTTGGACATGACTGAAGCAGCTTAGCACTAGCGCTAAGGTATAAGGGTTTGATCAGAGAAAGAAAGTCAGTGGGAGAGATTTCCCCTGGGAGTTTGACCTCATGCAAACATGAGAGCTAGTTCAGCAACATATGTGAGCCTGTTTCTTTGAAGGTGAGGCTGGATGTCAGCAGGGTAGCTGCCACAAAGAAAGGATGGATGAGAATTGGGAGCCCGAGGGGATGAGCCAGAAGCCACAAGGACAGACTCAAAACCCCACCCAAGCAACCTGCAGGAGAAGGTTCAGCGCAGACAGGCGCCTGCCCAGGATTTGGAGAGGCTGAAAGATGGTGCAGGCGCTAGAGGCCGGGGGCTTCCTGCTGCCCCAGGCCAGCCAGGTGAGCCCACAGAAAAGCACCTGTGGGGGCACCCACCCTTCAGGCATCAAACCTGCAGCTCTGCTTCTCTACTTCTGTCTTCAGATCTTGCCTTAAATGTCTCCTGTGGCCCATGCTAATCAGAAACTATTCAGGGGAAGGAATTCTGGGAATTCCAACTTCACTGAGTTGACACAATCCAAACCCACCACAATTATGACATCAAAAAGTACATGGTGGTGAGTGAATTAATTTGGGCTTTTATTAGAAATGTCCTTCCCAACTGTCAGTTTAAATGTAGACATTTAAAACTTTTATGAGAAAGTTCTGGTATCATGTGAAAGACTTGGAGGTCAGAAAACCTAGTTTCTGTTGTTTAGAGTTACTAGCTGTGTGACCTAGAACAAGTTACTTAACCTCTCTGAAACTGCATTGTTTCACTTGTAAAATGGGGGTTAAAAGTACCTACTGCAGATAGATGTTATATACAAGATTTAGTAGATTCTGAATTCATCAGGGCACGTGACAGTAGGTCAGATTGTGTGGTACTATCTTCAGATTTGTACCAACCCATCTGAGTCTCTCATTGAACTGTGAATCCATGAAGTCCAGGGTGATAATTTAGTGACTAGCAAGAATGAATAAGCATACTATGTCACTGGGTACTGGGCAGAATAGGTGTAGCTGCTCCCATTTAAAAATAACAAACTAAACTTCAGTAGTTTGTCAATTAAGTGTCTTAGCCAGGACTGGATGCCCAACCTTCTAATATCTAACCCAGCGCCCTTTACAACGCAGCGTCAGGTCTATCCTGCAAACTGGAACACTCTGGGCATACTGTGAGGAAGTGGCTTTGTGTTCAAAAGCTGTCGCTTTGCTTTTTCTTTTATTTCCCCCTGATTGTGAAGTCGTGGAGAGTGCTTGGAGTCCTTCACAGGCTGCCCCGAGAAAAGGCTTGTCGGAGGGGCCAAGCCCCACCTCCGCGGAGCAGCCTGTACATTCTGTTTTGGCTCAGGTCCACCTGGTCCTGTTCATCCATTGACTCAATCATCCAAAAAAATGGGTTAAGCCCGTCTTATGTGCCAAGCATTGTTCTAGAAGATGAAAACACAGCAGTCAAGAAAGCAGATACGATCTCCTGGTATTTACATGCTCCCAGGCTGTGGTAGCCGGCCTCCACGTTGGCCCCCGTGATCCTCGCCTCCCCATGTTCACACCCCGGCGCAGCCCCTTTCCACACTGGATGGGGCTGACTTACGTCACACGCACGCACGCACGCACGCACGCACGCACGCACGCAGAGAGGAGCAATGGCCGTGGCCCCTGAGGTGAGGTTGTAAAGACGTGGTATCTACCATCATGGTCTCTCCTGACTGTCTCACTCCGAGGGAACCCAGCGGCCGCCTTGTGAGGATGCTGAAGCACATCGGGGCGGCAAGCTCTGCGGCGAGGCCCGAGGCCTCCCACCCTCAGCCGGTGAGGGAGCCATCTTGGAAACAGACCCTCCGCCCCCAGTCAGGCCTTTGCGTCAAACTGTGGCCCCCGCGACATCTTGACCATGAGCTTGGAGAGACTGTGAGCCTGAACCAGCCAGCTAGGCTGCTCCCACGCTCCTGATACACACACACACACACACAAACTCTACGATAATCAGTGTTTGTTGTTTTAAGCCATAAGTGTTGAATTTTCATTTTATATTTGGCCGCATCGCAGGGCATGTGGATCCCTGGTTCCCCAAGCAAGGATCAAACCTGTGCCCCCCTGCATTTGAAGCACAGAGTCTTAACCATTCGACTACCAGGGAAGTCCCAAAGCCATTAAGTTTTGGAGTAATTTGTTAGGCAGCAATAGGTAAGTAATACACGGGCTGAGACAGAGGATGCTCAAAACCATGCCAAGTCAAGGTTAAGTGCTGTGGAGAAAAATAAAGCGGGCAAGAGGACTGCTGAGGTAGAAAGAATGGCAGTTTTTTAAAAAGGTAGGCAGGGAAGGTGAGACTGTGCAGGTGACAATTGATTAAGGACTGAAAGGAGGTGGATTTCACTGCATGGAAGAGTCTTCCAGGCAGAAGGGTCAGCAGGTGCAAAGGCCCTGAGGCAGAGCTCAAGTGTGTAGAAGGCTCAGCAAGGAGGGTGATGTGGCTGGACCACGTGATGTGAGGAAGATGAGGCCAGAGAGATGATCCAGAGCCCAAAGGTGAGGCGGGGACAGCTCTGTGATGAGGTGATGGCCACAGTGGCCTGTGACTCTGGATCTGTCTCAGAGCCAGGCAAGGCCCTTCCCAGCATTGCCTCCACCAATCGTCACCAAATGGGACTCTCACCATTCGCCAGATGAAGAAACTGAGGCCCACAGAGGTTGTACTACTTCCTTAAGGCCGCCCAGTCAAGCAGTGAGAGCCAGGAATCAAACCCATGGTCCGAATAGCCAGCTGGAATCCGGGTGGGGAGGGAGGAAAAGGGGGTCTCTGTCTGTCCCCCTGATGGCTCACTGCCCCTTGTGGTGCTCTGTGTCTCGTCGGGGGTCTGCTGAATCCATGTCGTGGGAGGTTAAGTGTGTGTGTTTCAGGCCCTGGGTTGAGCACAGGCCATAAGTGACCCATCGGGGTGGAATCCGGGATGGGCCTGAGGTTCTGAGGATCAGCAAAGAAGCTTGGAGGGGCTCCAGCCCCGGGGGAAGCAGGACCAGCCGAGGCCCACTTGGCAGCGGGGCGTGCCAGCCTTGGTGCTGGCTGCCCACAGACAGGCATGAGTCACCATGGGGCAGCACTGCGCGGTCTGCCTGGGACGCGCCGTTCTGCGGGGACCTCGGCTCCCACTGGGAGCCAGGGCCAAGTGGGCAGAGTCCGTGGAAAAATACTGTGGCGGGGTACACCCTGGCACTCGGTAGTGTTCTGTGCTGCCCCCAGTTTACCCGTGGCCTCCTGCCAACCACGTGGGATTCAGCACATTGGTTTTATAAAAAATAATTAAAAAAAAAAAAAGGCCAAGAGAGCACTTTTTGAAACGTCCCAGGCCCAGATGTTGGGCTTTGCTGTTCTCTATCCGGTTGGAACAGCAGCATTATGTGGGCTGAGTGCCGGGTGTTGGACCGTGATGTATGTTGTTCGAGCACGTTAAGTCCTCATCCCAGTCTTATGGGGATGTGCCTTTATCAGTCCCAAATTCCAGGTGAGGAAATGCAGGTTACAGGGAGGTAAAAAAAGCCTAAGGTTAAGAGAAAGTTTTCACATTGTGTGGTGTGATCCTCCTGGGAACCTCTCAGGTTAATTCAAGGTCACAGTGAGGGGCACGGCAGGAGCCTAGGGCACCCACCCCTCCCCACATCAGTGTGAGCATTGCGTGCTTATATGTGGGGCTTCTGGTTAATAGTATTTGTATAAATAAACAAACTTTCCCTTGTTTATTTGTACTAATAATGTAGAGTATATACAAGGCCAACTCTTAGTCTGCCAGTTCAGTATCCATTTTTCCCTTCTTCACTAACAAAAAAAACCCAGTTTTATTTAGTATGGCATTGGACCCACATCCCAGCCCTGCTTTATCATTGAGGTAGCCAGTGAGATATAAGCTGAAATCAACAGATGGGCTTTTAAAAAGGCTCTTAATAAAAAGTTTGCTCACTCACTGAAAGGTGATCCCTTTTGGTCTTAGTTCCCTTTGTCTTCTTTTTCTTGCTTGGAACTCCAACAAAATGGCTGGAGCTCTGGCAGCCACTTTGGATCATGATTCATCATTGAACATGAAAGCTTGTGCTGAGATGGTTAAGGCAGGAGCCTGAGATGTTAATGGTTGTATGCCAGCCTAGCTATACCAGACCTTACTGCCCTCTCCATGAAAGAAGGAAGCTCACCTTTTAAAGGCTGTATTTGGGCTTATGTTATATTTAGCTGAAGTTAAACTTATCCAGCAATATTTTTTGGGTATTTGCCTTATGCTGGTCACTGAGCTTAAACTGTATGCACATAATCTCATTTAACCCTTAAAATAACCTGATGTGTTAGGTGGACTATGGACCCAGGTAGCCTGGATTTGAATCCTTACCTCTTTCAACTTAGACAAGTGACTCTATCTCTTTGTGCCTCAGTTTTTTTTACTTCTAAAATGAGAGTAGCAGCAGTATTGCCTACCTCATCAGGTTGTTTAGCAGATTAAGTGAGATTATGTACATAAAATATGAATAATATCTGGCACATAGTAGGTGCTCAGTGAACATCAACTATTCTTAAAAATTTATTTTACTATAAGTAAATATATTTAAGTAATATATATTATATATAAGTATATATATAAGTAATATATAATATATAAGTAATATATTAGTAATATAATTAATTAGTATAAATAATTAGTAATATAAGTAATATATATAAGTAATATATTATATTATATATTAAGTATATATATAAGTAATATATTATATATAAGTATATATATAAGTAATATATAATATATAAGTAATATATTAGTAATATAATTAATTAGTATAAATAATTAGTAATATAAACAATATATATAAGTAATATATTATATATATAAGTATATATAATTAATATACATTATAATATAAATATAATATAAGTAAAATATATTTTACTTAAAAATTTATTGTTCAAAAATTTCTTGTTGGTTTACAGAGTTGTGCTGATCTCTGCCGTACAGCACAGTGATGCGGTTACGTACATGTGCACTCTTTCTCACGCTCTTCTCCATCGTGGTTTGTCCAGCATGTTGGGTGCAGCTCCCTGTGCTCTCCGGCAGGACCCTGGTGTCTGTCCGTCCTGTGGATAACGTTCTGCCCCTGCTGACCCCAGGCTCCCACCTCACCCCTCCCCTGCCCCTTGGCAGCTGCAAGCGTCCTTTCTGTGTCTGTGAGTCTGCTTCCGTTTCATCGGTAAATTCATTTGTGTCATATTTTTAATTCCTCATATAAGTGATGTCATTTGGTTGCATCCTCCCTGGGCCTGGACGGGGCTGCAGAGACAAGGAGCAGGAGCAGAAGGGGCGGTTGATGCAGGCCTGCAGGTCAGGGATGGCCTGGACCAGGCTGGCCAGCCAGCCAGAGGAGACACATAACCAGACCTGGGGCATCTGTTGGAAGCAGAGCCCACGGCACCTGCCCGTGGATTAGATGTGCGAGTGGAGGGAAGTTGGAAGGTCAAGGGACGCTGTTGTGGTCAGAGTAACCTGGTGGATGAGGGTATTGTTTTTGGTAATAGAAAATACTACAGCCGTGACCTTCGGCAGGTCACTTAACCTCTGCCTACCTCAGTCTTGGTCATCAGTAAAGTAAGTTTAGCAACTTCCTACCTAGGAGGGCTGTTGCAAAAATTAAATGAGATAATAGCTACAGGCACCTGGGGGGGGGGGGACAAGAAAGAATAAAACACACGCATAATTTACATGTAATATTTGATTTACATGGGCTTCCTAGGTGGCACAGCAGTAAAGAATCTGCCTGCCAAGCAGGACACACGGGTTTGATCTCTTGGATCGGGAAGGTCCCCTGGAGAAGGAAATGGCAACCCACTCCAGTATTCTTGCCTGGGAAATCCCACGGAGAGAGGAGCCTGGCGAGCTGCAGTCCCCAGGGTCACAAAGGGTTGGGCATGACTTAGCAACTAGATCGCAGCAGCAGGTGTATGTACTGCGTATGTGGTTTTCCGAAGTAGAGCTGATTTATAGTGTTACGGGTTTCAGGTGTGCAGCAGAGTCATGTGATATTTTTATAGATTATACTCCATTTAAAAGTTCTTACAGGATATTGGCTTTGTTCCCTGTGCTTTACATGACATCTGTGTGTCTTATTTATTTTATATTCTATTAAAACCTTGTAGAAGGAGCAGTTTGAAGTGACGTGGAGGGGGGCACCAAAAATTCACTTTTGGAATTTTTTTTTCCTCCAGTTCTATTGTTGGAAGAAACATGCCTCTCAAAGGAAATAAGAACCCTCTTGATGAAAGCTCACTTTTGCCAGTTGTGGCAAAGGCAAATGACATTACGTTTTTGCTGTCATCTGCAAAGGGCACCCTCCTGAGAAATGGCCTCTCCTCAAACCAGCAGAGCCTCTGAAATAGGACGCCTCTTGGAATGGTTAAGCTCGGGCCCACTTGCTTCTTGACATCACCCAGGGTCTGAACGTTCCGTCTCGCCACTACAGATGTATAGGTTTCAGGGTTTCGAGGGCTAGCGGGGAATTGCAGCATACTTGTGGGCTCAAGTCATTTCTCAGCTTTCAGGCCCCCTCGTGGTCGCTCACATAACAGATGGTTCAGGAGCTTGACGTAGGTACCAGCCAGCCTGTGTGTCAGATATGTGTTATGTCAGCCCCTCTGAGGCTCTTGGTTGCTGAACCTCAGGTGATTATGCCTGTCATCTGTGCAGTCGTTCTAACTCTCCGGATAAGGGTTTTTCCTCCCCCAAGAACATCTGGCAGTATCCAGAGACATTTCTGGGGCTTCTCTGGTGACTCAGCTGGTAAAGAATCTGCCTGCAGTGCAGGAGACCTGGGTTCAATCCCTGGGTTGGGAAGAGCCCCTGGAGGAGGGCATGGCAACCCACTCCAGTATTCTTGCCTGGAGAATCCCCTGGACAGAGGACCCTAGTGGGCTACCGTCCATGGGGTCACAAGGACTCGGACACAACTGAGCACAGAGACACTTTTGGTTGTCACGACCATAGTGCTTGGAGTTCAGAGAGGCTGCGCCTGTTACCTAATAGATGGAGGCCAGAGATGCTGCTGAACACTCTACCATGCACAGAACAGCCCTCTTCTCAGGGAGTGATCCAGCCCCACATGTCAGCAGGAATGAGGTTGAGAACCTCTGCTCTAGAGCTCCTTGTTTGTCAAACAAGCACTGAGTGCCTGCTGTGTGCCAGGTCCTGTTCAGCCCTGGAGGTGAGACTGTGAATGAGACCCGCGAGCTTCTTCCCCCGTGGAGTGAGCATTCTGGTGGAGAAGGCAGAGAAGATACCGGTGTACAAGTTACTAGGGCTTCCAGGCTGGGTCAGCGGTAAAGAATCCGCCTGTCAATGCAGGATACACAAGACACATGGGTTCCATCCCTGGGTCTGGAAGATCCCTTGGAGGAGGAAATAGTAACCCACTCCAGTGTTCTTGCCTGGAGAAGCCCATGGATAGAGGAGCGTGGCGGGCTACAGTCCCTGGGGTTGCTAAGAGTCGGACACGACTGAGCGACTAAACAACACCAACAGTACAAATTAGTATCTTTCCCAAGATAACCTCAGATGAGGGAAACTGCTGTGGAAACTGGGCCCATGTGTGTTTTCACACAATTGTTTCCCTTGTACCTGGCACCGTGCTTGGTGTGAAGTAGGGCTCAGCAACTTTTCCTGATTCCGCAGTGATTAAGACTCTGCTGGTGGTTACCTATGTGCCCTTGGGCAAGGTCATCTCTCTGTGCCTCAGTTTCTTCATCTGTAAGACAGGGATTATCGTAGGGTCCACTTTGTAGAATTGTGGGGATCAATGAGAGGATATATATAAAAGGCCTGGAACATGCCTGGCCCACAGTAAATGCTCAATAAATGTAAATAACATTTGTTCATTCATTCATTCACTCTTCCCCTTGCCATGGTCGGCAGAAATAATATTTGCTCTCACTGCTTATTTTCAAGTCTGCGCTTCATCTTTAGCAATTGTTGTTGATTACAAGTACAGTAGACCCTCCAGCTGGTATGAGAAGGATGGTGACTCAGAGGAAGTGGGCTTGATTGAGAGTGGTCCGTGTCACCACTGGGGAGGGCACAAACATACTTCTGTGTCTACCAGTGGCCCTTTCGGGGCACCATGAAGAATGGTGACCATTTTTTCATGTCCTGGCACCTTAGTAGCTTACACGGGTCCCCACCTGGCTTCTGACCTCCTGGTAAGGTTTTCTCCTCTTCCACTGTCAACTTCCACTGCCATCTGTGGCCAGGTCCCAAGGGGAAACTGTGGTCTAAGGTCTCAATTCTCTACCTAGATGAGTCAAGAGCCTTTTGGTCTAAGTAAGAGGAAATCGGTTGAAATGGACTTAAGCCAAAAATAGAAAACACAGCAGCTCGTGTAACAGAAAAGTCAGGGCATGGCAGGATTCAGGATGCAATGTTTCCAGAAATTTCTCTCCCTTGATCTCAGGTCTTCTACCTTGGCTATGTTCTCAGGCAAGTACTCCCCAAACACTAGCTCAGACTCTCCTCTCCATCCCCACCTATGACTCAAGTCATATTAAACAAGTTTAGAAACCTCAGCTGAAAGAAAGCATATCTTTCCAAATCCTTCCAGCAAAAATCCTAAAGTCAAGGATGATTGGCCCATCTGGGGTCATGTGCCCATTCCTGAACCAATGTAGCCATGGGGAGGTGGTGTTTTGATTGGCCAGGTCTGGGTCACATGCCTGCCCCCTGGTCTGGAATAGGAGTGACTCCATCCATACAATCTAGGTTGATAACAAAGGGAAAGTGTCCCCACAAAAGCAAATCAGGGTGCTGTTACAAAAGGTAACACCCAAACAACAGATGCCATCTGTACCATCTGATTGAGCTTAAAACCCAAAGGCCGAAGTCCCCAATCCTTCCTGACTTCACCAAATGTTGGGTTAGCGTTGTCAGCCAGCTTTCTTTTTTGGTGAGCAGATGTCAACGTGTGGGCCATTCCCATGAAAGACAGAAGGCTTCAGGAAGGCTATGTCAGGGTGGGCCCAGCCATCCCTCCAATGCCAACTGCTTCCTGATATCAACTAGACATCACACCACACCCATTCACCTATTCCCTGGAATGACCTCCTGGCCTATCTGTAGAGCAAAAGTTCCATGGATCCCCTTTCTCCATGTAAAACTCACCTTCATTTGGAAGCAGACTCATGAAACCAGGTTAATCATAAAGCATACTCAGGGTGAAACCTAACCTCTTTATTTTTTTTCTTTTAATGAGAGATTTGGGCGTGCCTGCAACTATTTTGCTGAGTTGTTTTAAAATTTTAAATCCATTTGTGTTTGATGTTTTTAAACTTCTTCCAGTGTTATCTGCTTTAAAATAAGAACAGGAGGTAGAAATGACTCTGAACTTTCTCCCTGTTCAGTTCTTAATGGAAGAAATATAATAAAAGTATGCATACTAAACATCATGCAAAAAAAAAAAACACTTTTGGGAGGACTAACTTGGAATAGAAACTGTGGAATAGACTTCCCCAGTGATCCAGGGGTAATGGCTTCTTCTTCCAATACAGAGGGTTGCAGGTTCAACCCCTGGTCAAGGAGCTAAGAACCTGTCTGCATCAGGGTCAAAAAACCCAAAACAAAATAGAAGCAATATTGTAACAAATTCAGTAAAGACTTTGAAAAGGATCCACATTAAAAAAATATTTAAAAAAAAATTGTGGCTAAATAATAGTAGTAGTGGTAATATTAGTTCATATATATTGCACATCTCCTATGAACTAAGTTGTTCTAAGCACTTTATCCATATGTGTTAGCTTCAAATCTTGTTCCCATTTTATAGATGAGGACACTGAGGCACAGAGAGGTAAAGTGACTTGGCCAGGGTGACAATGGCTGACAGATAATAGAACAGGGTTTAAAACTGGCTGGTCTAATTCTGTTACCCATAGGCCTGGGACAGTCTGGTTCCCAGCCATTTCATCTTAAGATGACTTCATTCTTTCTGGATGGCTAAGAGCTCACCCCACTTGAACCTATTTTCAGGTTCATTCAGCAAAGCCTGCATTTTATGACTGCTTGATGTTTTTGTAGTTAAGGCTGAACCCATATTGGTAAATGGACTCTCTCAAAATCTCTTCCTCTGCCAGAGTCCTGTTAGCCTGCAACCCTCAAAGCACTTCACATATACAAACTTCAAAGACAATTACATCCAGCCTGACGTGACCAGAGGGTGCCTCCCAAGGCCCTGGCAGAGATGACAATTGGCAATGGAACTGTTCTTGATGATGTCTCATTTGATCGAAGCAGAAAAAATGTGCGAACATTCAAAAGGCTATTTACAAACTCCAGCTATGCCTGCTGATCCGTGTCTAATTCTGCTAATCACATAAACACGAATTTTATCCCCACCCACGGAATACATTTCCAACTCATACCCACCTTCTGCCCTCCTCTCATCTCCATCTCCACCCTCAGCCAAGAAACCACTTTTGTTTGTTACTTACCATCACTGTAATTAGTATTGTCTACACAGCAATACCAGGCAGGTTCCCTTTCTTGCTCCTTGTCCCAAGATGTGCCATTAAAACAAAGATGTTAAGTTTTGTAAAATCTAAACAATCCCAAATGTGTAGGGCTGCAATTGTTTAAAAAATTCAGAGAAGGACTCCAACTTCAGATTTCCATCTATAGCCAATTATATGTTCGGATTAGGTTTCACTAAATATAACAGAAATCTCCCACCCCACACCCCTCAATACATTATGCCTTAAATCAGATCAAAGTTTATTATTCTTCCATAAAAATAGCAGAGATCCAAATGACTATCTTTCTGTTCTACCATCTTCAGCATGTGGCCTCTATCCTCAAGGGCATCTTATGATTCAGAGTGGCTGCTTCAGCTCCAGCCTTCACATCTACCTTCTAGGAAAACAGCCAGAAGAAACTGAGGAAGCCTCCCTTTTATAGAACCTTTCTGGCAAGAACCCCACCCAGGTTCTTTTTATGTCTCCTTGGTCAAGTCATGGCCATGTGGCCATATCCAGCTGCAAGGGATGCTAAGAAATGTAGTCTTTGGACATTGACTGACATTCAACAGTCTCTGTACCATTAGAGATGTAGTGTGACTAGGTCATCCCAAAAGAACTGGAGTTCTGATCCCCCAAAACAGTGCTTGGACCAAGAAGTCGCCTGGTGTTTCTCCCATCATGCATTGACCCCGAGTCTTCATTACCTGGGACAAACTGCCCTCCTCCAGATCTGGGGGTGGAAGTGACATTGTTTCTAGGTACGTTTGGTCAGCAAAACCAAAGGAGCAATCTCCTTGTGTTCTCAGGAGTGTGTCTGCACGCTCTGCCCAAGAAGCAGCCGTGATCTCTGTGGCTGAGAATCTGCCCCCCTCTTTAACCATCTACTTGCCTCTGCCCCACCTTCCCCAATAGAAAAGCATTTCAAGGCTCTGCTTTGGGTTTCTTCGTCTCCCTCAAGGTGGCATTACCGAGAATGAGCTCTTCTGCCCTCCGTTTTACCTTCCTTTTCTTATTCTTAATCCCTCATCGGCTCTTTCTAGAAATCCTCGAGGTTGGCTATGGGGTTGTGGGGGAGCTTAGAGGAACTGGGGTTTCCTTTAGTGGGAGCCCAGTGGGATGGGCATGGTGGGGGTGGGGTGGGCCATGGAGTTGATCGGGAATCACTGGGACTCAGGGACCCGAGAGAAGAACTTGGGTTAAGGCAGAGGGTCTCAACCAGGGCGGTTCTGCCATTAGGGGAAGTTAGATGCTATCTGAAGACGTTTTCGGTTGTCACGGGAGTGTTCCTAATATCTGAAGGGTAGAGGCCAGGGTGGTGCCAAACACCCTACAGAATAGAGCACAGGCCCCCACGGCAAAGCATCCTGGCCCAGAGTGTCGATAGCATTGAGGCTGAGATATTGTCTTAAAGGAAACGGAAGATGTAGCTCAAAAGAGCATGTGCTCTGATGTCAAAAGCTTGGGCTCAAATCCCAGCTCTGCCACGTGGCAACGTTGTGACTTTAAACAGGCCCCTGACTCTCTAACTTGTCTGCACATGGGCGGTATTTGAATGCCCTCCGGGGCATCCTGAGAGCTGGAGAGAATCTTCATAAAGTGTGCTGTCTGGTACCTGGTGCCTAGACCTCAAACAGGTTTACAGACTGGGATCGAGTCAAAGAAATACTTACATATACATTGGGATTGCCAGGCTGAGGTTTATAACATTTACCTCCTGTCCTGCAACTCAGAAGAAAGCAAACGGTTTATATTACAGTTGAAAAACAAGGGGGACTTCCCTGGTGGTCCAGTGGTTAGGAATCCGCCTTTGCAATGCAGGGGGCACAGGTTCGATCTCTGGTCGAGGAACTATGATCCCACGTGCTGTGGAGCAACTCAGCACATGTGCCTCAAGGAAAGGCCCCAAAGGACCCAGCACAGACCCTGCCTGCTCCCACTGAGACCGAATGCAGCCACATTAAAGATAAAGCTGAAGAAGAAGAAACAGAAATCGAATGGAATTGTACAAATACCATTGCAGACTAAAGCAAGAGGCAGGAAGAAGATGCCATTCTATGAGCCGCGTGGGGAGGACAGTGGGAACCCTGGCCACCTGGACCCTCTGCTGTGCTCACAAGTGTTCACAGCAGTGCTCCACTTAGCATCGTTGGAGGTGTGACCGGCCTTCTGCTGTTCAGATTTCTGGTTGGATTTGGTCTCACTGAGCTGGGGCTATTTAAAAGATGCTTGTTCCCTGGAAGGAAAGCTATGACAAACCTAGGCAGCATATTAAAAAGCAGAGCCATTACTCCTCTGACAAAGGTCCGTAGAATCGAAGCTATAGTTTTTCCAGTAGTCATGTACAGATATGAGAGTTGGACCATAAAGAAGGCTGAGCGCCAAAGAACTGATGCTTTCAAACTGTGGTGTTGGAGAAGACTCTTGAGAGTCCCTTGGACAGCAAGGAGATCAAACTGGTCAATCCTAAAGGAAATCAACCCTGAACAGTCATTGGAAGGACTGATGCTGAAGCTGAAACTCCAATACTTTGAACACCTAATACGAAGAGTCAGCTCGTGGGGGGAAAACCCTGATGCTGGAAAAGACTGAAGCAGGAGGAGAAGGGGCGACACAGAATGAGATGGCATCACAGACTCACTGGCCAATGGCTATGAGTTTAAACAAACTCTGGGAGATAGTGAGGGACATGGGAGCCTGGCGTGCTGCAGTTCACAGGGCCAAAAAGGGTCGGACACGACTTAGTGACTGAACAGCAACACAGGAAAGACTTGAGGCGGAGACAGAGAAGTCTGAGAAATGCTTCCAGAGAGCACCATCCAGGCAGAGGGAACAGCAGAGAGCAAGGCCCTGCGTGGAAGCGGAGCCCTCCTCGGGAGAGGCGCGGGGGCTGGAGCAGGGGCGGAGGGAGGAGAGTGATGGGGGTGCCTGGGCCTCCTGGCACGCCATCGGGAGCCTCGCCCTGCTCCTGCTTGGATGAGAAGCTACTGAACGTTTTGAGCCAAAAAAGGCCTTGATTGCCAGGGGTTTGACGGAGCCCTTCTGCTGTTCCACTGAGTACAGACTGCGGGGCCCAGGAGCCCTGAGGAGGCAGCTGTGAGGGCCCAGGTGGGAGGGCTGGGAGGAGGAGGAAGTGACGGAGATGCTTGGGGTGCATTTTGAAGCTGGGACCAGCAGGATCGGCCGATGGGTTGGAGGTGGGTTATAAGGAAGAGTCCCCATGGAGAGGTCACCATGTTCTGCCCTCAGAAGCTTGTGCAGTGGGTTCAATAGGGGCCTCCCAAGAAACACCCTAACCCCCTGGAACCAGTGAAAGTGACCTTATTTGAAAAAAAGGGTCTTTGTAGACATAATCACGGATCTCGTGATGAGATGATCCTGAAGCAGGGTGAACCCTAAACCCAATCACAGAGTCTCTGTAAGAAAAGGAGAGGATGGGAAGGCCCATGGAGGAGACAGGCACGGGGAGACGGGGGCAGAGACCAGCGTGATGCGTCTAGTGATCCAGGGAGCACCAGGGATGGCCAGGGGGTCCCCGGAAGTAAAGGGGACAGGACACGCTGGATTGGCCTCAGGGCCCCAGAAGGAATCACCCCTGCGGATGCCTTGATGTCAGACTTCCAGCCTCCAGAACTGGGAGAGAATAAATCTCAGTTGTTCTAGACACCTCAGTTGTGGTACCTTGTTTTAGCAGCCACAGGAGGCTCATACAAATTGGAGAAAGGGATTTGCCACTGATTGAGATGGAGATGCTAGAAGGAGCTTCGTGAAAAAGAGGGTGGAGGGTGGGGCCCTCATAAGCCCTGTGCAGGGAACCTGGCGGCTCAGCTGATAAAGAATCTGCCTGCAGTGCAGGAGACCCGGGTTTGATTCCTGGGTTGGGAAGATCCCCTGCAGAAGGGACTGGCTACCCACCATAGTATTGCCTGGAGAATTCCAGGGACAGAGGAGCCTGGCAGGCTACAGTCTGTGGGGTCACAAAGAGTTGGACACAACTGAGCAACCAACACTGTCAGCTTCACTTTTTCAGGGAAGCTGTGAGCGTCCAGCGGGGTGATATAGGTCATTGTCCAGCACGCCTGACCCTTGCGGTCATACTTGGAACCTTCTCCCCAGAGCCTTCTTGAGCCTGGTCCCCCTCCACTGCCCCCAGCAAGGCCTTCCTCCTCCACTGTCACGACCCCCTGCCTCTCACTGCACCCGCCACGCCGTCTCATTTCCCTACTAGCACTTAATACCCTCTGGAATAATCTTACTCTTTGTTAGGTTTTTGTCGTCTACATCCCCAACACCAAGACGCACACATGCCTTAAACTGAAATTTGCCCAAGGACGGGTGTTTCCTCTGTTTTTATTTCATTTCATCTCTCACCTCTTTGTTTTGCTCTTTAGGGTCAGGGCAGTGTCTGGCCTGCAGCTGGCCCCTGGGAAGCAGCCACCCAAGGCCCTTAGCCAGTGTTTGCTGACTGCATTCCCTTCTGCATCCTTGACTCAGTGCTCAGGTGCTGAGTCCTGCCCGACTCTTTGCAACCCCATGGAGTGTAGCCCGCCAGGTTCCTCTGTCCATGGGGTTCCCCAGGCAAGAATACTGGGCTGGGTTGTCATTTCCTCCTCCAGGCAATCTTCCCGACCCAGGGACTGAGCCGGGGTCTCTTACGTCCCCTGCACTGGCAGGCGGATTCTTTACCACTAGCGCCACCTGGGAAGCCCTCATTTTAGGCTGATGGGTGGGCCGTGGTACTGTGCTGAAGCCTCCCCAGGGTGGCTTACTAAAAATGTGTGACGCTGAGATTCTGACTCACTGGGTCTGCATTAGGACTTAGAAATCCACATTTTAAATAAGATCCCAGCATGATGCCAACGCAAGTGGCCCGAAAGGGCTCACACTTTGTCCAGCCCCCCAGTCCAGGCTGCCGGGGAATTGGGCCTGTACACACAACTGGGGACCCGGCGGTGTTATGATCGCCTCCCCAAACTCAGGGTCCTGAGCTTGGGCTCACACTCAGCTTTAGGGCCTTCTCCAGAGCCCTGCTGGTGGGGACGGAGCTTCCGATGCACACAGGGTGTTTCCGCACGCGTGTCTATCTGACTCACACCACACGAGGTAGAGCCAGGAGGGAACCTCCCGTCAGGACACCCACTTCAGTGCCAGCGCTGGGTAGTGTCACTGCAGATGCCTTGTGACTAACCCTTGGCCCCAAGGGCATCCCTGGGTGGGAAAGGGAGGAGACTTGGCATCTCTGGGGTTCAGCATCCCCAGATGATTTATGAAAGTGTCCGGTATACTCTGGGAAACTCAGATAAAGGCTTGTGGGGTGGAGGCGAGGAATGGTGGGCAAGAAGGCAACCTGCAAGCTTGACTATTTAAGGGTATGGCTTCCAGAGCCTCGGGCAACAGTCGACCTTCAAAACGATGCTTGACCTTGGAAAGCAATGAGTCACATGATGAGTTGCTGAGGGCAGAGCTTCCAACCTCTGGGAGCCCCAGGGCATTTGTGCCCTGGGAAGCCTGTCTGCTTGGCTGATGTCAGCCGCTTCTGCCAAAATGCAGTGAGCCAGTCTTGCTGGGGAGAGCTCAGCTTCCTGGGAGGGTGCTGGGCTGATAAACACTTGGAGTCTCAAGGGTCTCATCTGGCCCTAGGGGTGGGGTGACCGTACACGGATCCATGTTGTTGTTGTCTAGTTGCTAAGTCTAATGGCAGAAAGTAGAGAGGAACTAAAGAGCCCTTTTGATGAGGATGAAAGGGGAGAATGAAAAAGCTGGCTTAAAACTCACCATTCAAAAAACTAAGATCATGGCATCCGGTCCCGTCACTTCATGGCAAATAGAAGGGGAAAAATTGGAAGCAGTGACAGATTTTATTTTCTTGGGCTCCAAAATAACAGCGGATGGTGACTGCTGCCATGAAATGAAAAGACACTGGCTCCTTGGAAGGGAAGTGGTAACAAACTTAGGGTATTGAAAAGCAGAGACATCACTTTGCTGACAAAAGTCCACATAGTGAAAGCTATGGTTTTCCCAGTAGTCATGTATGGATATGAAAGTTGGATCGTAAAGAAGATTGAGCGCCAAAGAACTGATGCTTTCAAACTGTGGTGCTGGAGAAGACTCTTGACAGTTCCTTGGACTACAAGGAGATCAAACCAGTCAATCCTAAAGGAAATCAGTCCGGAATATTCTTTGGAAGGATTGATGTTGAAGCTGAAGCTCCAATACTTTGGCCACCTGATGCAAAAAGCTGACTCATTTGAAAAGACCCTGATGCTGGGAAAGATTGAGAGCAAATGGAGAAGAGGGCAGCAGAGGATGAGATGGTTGGACGGCATCACCGACTCGATGGACATGAGTCTGGATGGGCTCTGGGAGATCGTGAAGGATGGGGGGAGACTGGCGTGCTGCAGTCCATGGGGTCGCAAAGAATTAGACATGACTTAGCAACTGAACAGCAGTCGCTCGGTCCTGCCTGACTCTTTTGCAGCAGCATGGGCTATAGCCGACCTCTGTCCATGGGATTTCCCAAGCAAGAGTACTGGAGTGGGTTGCCATTTCCTTCTCCAGGGGATCTCCCCAACCCAGGGATCGAACCCACGTCACCTGCATTGGCAGGTGGGTTCTTTACTGCTGAGGTACCAGGGAAGCCCGAGACGGATCCATACATGAGAATAAATCCGGTTGGTTTGCGGAGATGAGGCCAAGGAGAAGCAGAAACCAGAGGGCCAGGAGGTGGGTGTGGTGTCTTATTTCTATCTTAAGTTATACTGGAAAAAAAAAAAAAGGCAGCTAAGATTGATGGAGTGGCCCTGAATGCCAGACTGAACAGGAAAAAACCCGGTCCCTGGTTTCTTCTCTCACGTCCTACTTAACGTTGCTGATGCAGGCTGTCTGTGTTTTCCACACATCAAGTCATTCTGCAACACAGGCTGTGTGTCCTACAATTCAATTCGATTCTGACACTAACTGGGGTCAGCACAGATCCCCACAGGTTCAGGGCTTAGTCCCACCAGACTGTCCCTTCCTCCGTTTCAACACGAATCTGAATCTAGGTTGCTAAGCTGTGCTTCTGACTGACTGGCAATATTGGGGGGTTCCCACAACCCCCTCTTCAGAACCCTGGAAAGCAATTTACTTTCTATCGTCAGTTCATTATAAAGCAGGAGTCCCCAGCCTCGGGGATCTAATACCTGTTGATCTGAGGTGGAGTCTATGTAATAATAATAGAAATAAATTGCACAATAAATATAATGCATTTGAATCATCCCCAAACCATCCCCTGTCCACCCTGGTCTGTGGAAAATTGTCTTCCCTGAAAACCGGTCCCGGGTGCTGAAAAGGTTGGGGACGCTGTTATAAAGGGTATTTTAAAGGATCCAAATGAACAGCCAGATGAAGAGACACATTAGTGTCTAGAAGGACACGGGGTGCTGGGACTGTCCGCATGGACTTGGGGGTCACCCCCCCACCCCGCTCCTGGGGAGCGGATGTGTTCATCCTCTCTGAAGCTCCTGAATCCCGTACTCTGGGAATTTTTATGGAGCTTTATCACACAGCTATGATGGATTATTGGGCTTCCCAGGTGGCTCAGTGGTAAAGAGTCAGTCTGTCAATGCCGGAGACACAACAGACGTGGGTTCGATCCCTGGGTCGGGGAGATCCCCTGGAGGAGGGCTTGGCAACCCACTCCGGTATTCTTGCCTGGAGAATCCCACGGGCTCAGGAGCCTGGCGGGCTACAGTCCACGGGGCCGCAAAGCGTCGGACATGATGGAGCAACTGAGCACACACATGTACACTCAAATAACATATATAATATATATTTATACATGTGTATAAAATAAGCGTGGAGCTGGCGCTCAGATGTGGCCCAGACCCCACGGGCAGGCTGGGAGGTTGTGAACTTCGGAAGCACTGGTGTGGTTAGTACTGCATCCCCAGCACGGACCCTTTTGGTGGGTTTATGGAAGCCGGCAGCTGAGTGCTGGTTGAAGTGGCCTTGCCAGGGCCAGTCGTTGAAAGGTCTCCCCACCAGGAGGTGCTAGGAAAAGGGCTATCACAGTCCCGGACCGTCCAGGGAACGGGCACGGTCTCTCTTCGGGCCTGGCTGTCCTTCTCCCATCCCAGGGCCTTTGGGCACACTCCCAATTCCCCACCACCACCCCGAGTAGGACTTCGCCGTCCCACCCTTGAGGACCTTAGCAGTTTGGGCTGGTGTGTTGCTCCTCCCTGCAGAGATATACTTCCGGTTTTCCCTCCGAGGGTAGGAGAAAAACGCCTGGTTTTTGGTGTAAGACTTCACAGAGGCGTCCAGCAGGTGTTAGAGGGGGTCTATGTTTGGGATGCTTTTAACCCTTTCAAGTCATCACAGAGCCTTACAGTGCAGTGCCCTTAGCCAGTCCGTCCGTATGACCACGTCATAGTGCAAGACACCTTGAATCAGATTCCCTACTGGGCCACCAACAGGCTGTGCAACCTTGAGTGAGTGAGTGTGCACCTCTGGACTTCCATTTCCGTGGGGTAAAAGGGCAGCAGGAGAGCCAGCCTTCCAGGTGCGCCATGAGGCTGCGGTGGCGCCCACGAGGCCCCTCCACCAGCGTCAGCCAGTCTGCACAGACATCCTTCCATCGCCTCGCAGCAGGGGGCCAGACTTCCACCTCCCACCCACCCTGGAAGGTGATGGAGGCTGGTGCCAGAGAGGTTCAGGCACATTACTGAGACCATCAAGCTAGGTCAGAAGAAGCAGGCGGGGTTCCAGGGACGTACGCAGACCGGAGCATGTGGCAGTGGTGTTTGTGATAACGTAGATGCAGAAGCAGTCTGGATGCCACTTCTTGTGAGATTCACTGGACAAGTCACAGGGCCTCCACAAAGGGGAACGCACTGTCTGTTGACGCCTGCCTTTATGGGAACTGTGGGTTGATCGCTCAGTTTTCACCCCTGCATCCCCTTTCTTCTTGGTAGCTCCACCGTGTTAGGTAGATGCAGGCTTCCCAGGTGGCGTCCGTGGTAAAGAACCTGCCTGCCAATGTGGGAGACACAAGAGGCAAGGATTTGATCCCTGGGTTGTTAAGATGCCCTGGAGGAGGAAATGGCAACCCCCTCCAGTATTCTTGCCTGGAAAATTCCATGGACAGAAGAGCCTAATGGGCTACAGTCTATGGGGTCACAACATTCATGGGGTTGCAGAGAGTCAGACGTGACTGAGCTCACATGCACCCATGCCTTTCTTTTTTTTTTTTTGTTTTTTATTTTTATTTTTTTTTAACTTTTCTTTTTTTTTTTAATAGGCTAATTACTTTACATCATTACAGTAGTTTTTGTCATACATTGAAATGAATCAGCCATGGATTTACATGTATTCCCCATCCCAGTCCCCCCTCCCACCTCCCTCTCCACCCGATCCCTCTGGGGCTTCCCAGTCCACCAGGCCTGAGCACCTGTCTCATGCACCCAACCTGGGCTGGTGATCTGTTTCACCCTAGATAATATACATGTTTCAATGCTGTTCTCTTGAAACATCCCACCCTCACCTTCTCCCAGAGTCCACAAGTCTGTTCTATACATCTGAGTCTCTTTTTCTGTTTTGCATATAGGGTTATCATTACCATCTTTCTAAAGTCCATATATATGTGTTAGTATACTGTAATGGTCTTTATCTTTCTGGCTTACTTCACTCTGTATAATGGGCTCCAGTTTCATCCATCTCATTAGAACTGATTCAAATGAATTCTTTTTAATGGCTGAGTAATATTCCATGGTGTATATGTACCACAGCTTCCTCATCCATTCGTCTGCTGATGGGCATCTGGGTTGCTTCCATGTCCTGGCTATTATAAACAGTGCTGCAATGAACATTGGCACCCATGCCTTTCTAATGTAGCCTTGAGATACCAGAGAAGCTGACCCCACCCCTACGTCCAGCAGAGAGCTCTAGTTAATTGAGCTCAGGGATCAGCAAACACATTCAGTAAAGGACCAGATAGTAAATACTTAAGTTTTCTCAGGTCACACCAGGTCACAGCTAACTCTGGCGTGGTAGGAAAACAATGCAGACAACACATGAAGAAGCTGGTCTGTGTTCCAGAACTCTTTACTAACAAAGCCAGTGGGGCAGATGCGGCCCGCGGGCAGTAGCTGCCCACACGGCCTAAGCCAGTGGTGAATGTCTAACCCACCACTGTGACGGGTTCAGTAACTCAAGCTGGTCCTGTCAGCACCACGCATGGCCCTGGTGGGAGTTAAGGGTCTGATCTTGGATGAAGGACGCTTAGGAGACCCTGTGTGGTCAGAGCAGGGCTCTCAGAGGTGGTGACCATGGATCTGGGACCTGAAGGCCGAAGAGGCAGTCACTCGGAGCGGGGGCTGGGATCCCAGGTGCAGGCGATGACAGGTGAAAAAGAAGAAAGGCTTTGTTCTCAGGAAGAGGCACAGTGAGGGAAGGCGGGAGAAAAGGCCAGTTCTGGGCCTGCTGGCCTGGCAGGGGCATGTGCTGTAGTCTAGTGGGCCAGGAAGCCACTGGAGAATCCATCGAAGGGTTTCAATAAGGGGGGTGTCATAGGCCCCGAGAAACATCCAGAAAGTTACAGGACCGATGTTAATTGTTCTTACTGCTAGGAGATAGCTATCCACTTGCTGATGTCCCAGCTGGTAAAGAATCCCCCTGCAATGCAGGAGCCTTGGGTTCGATCCCTGGGTCGCAAAGATCCTCCGGAGAAGGGAAGGGCAACCCACTCCAGTATGCTTGCCTGGGAAATCCCATGGACAGAGGAGCCTGGCAAGGCCCATGGGGTCACAGAAGTCCCTAACTGGAACACTGGAATGTCCATCCACAAGGGTACGAAGCAACCAGATGTGGCGTGTCAGTACAATGGAATATTTGTGTGGTGTTGTTTAGCCACTAAGTCGGGGCCCACTCTTTGCGACCCCATGATTTGTAGGCTCCTCTGTCCATACATGTTGGCTGTTCCCGGTGATGTCAGAATCCCTGGGTACCCACCACGGGGCGGGGGGCAGCTCAGTGAGATTCAAAGTGAGTCCAAGGTGCGCGTGTTACCTTCATAACTGAACCATACTGGGAACGCTGCCAGAACCAGAGTTTGCTCTGAATGCAGTAAGAAGACACAGGCAGAAAGAAACCCAAACGACCGCGGGACCCCTTCTAATGTGAGTTACTTCCCCGGATTAGCCAGCCGTTTACCCTGAAAATGGTGACTCGGAAGGAAAGGGGAAGGTGGTGTGAAGCCTGCAGTTCCTTCTCCTGTCGGTGCTTCCCCACTCGCCAGTGAGCAGAAGGGGAGGAGTGCGAGCAGACGTGCCAAGCAGGGAGTGAGGGACACGCACCCAGGATCCGGGGCCCACGGGCTGCAGGACCCGCTGTGGGTTCCCAAACCCTGACGGTCGAGGTCAAGTCCTGCAGTCAACTGTTCTGGACTCGCTTCTGCTTCAGCGGATTCAACCAACTGGGGGCAGTGGGTTGTTTGTTTTTTTTTTCCTAAATTGATAAAAAGATCCATCTAG
The DNA here is from genome assembly GCF_023699985.2 of Odocoileus virginianus. Lineage (NCBI taxonomy): Eukaryota > Metazoa > Chordata > Mammalia > Artiodactyla > Cervidae > Odocoileus > Odocoileus virginianus. Next base: position 74,006,647 of record NC_069682.1, read on the forward strand.
TCAAAGCTGTGGTTTTTCCAATAGTCATGTATAGGATATGAGAGTTGGACCATAGAGAAAGCTGAGTGCCAAAGAATTGATGCTTTTTAACTGTGGTATTGGAGAAGATTCTTGAGAGTCCTTTGGACTCCAAAGAGATCCAACCAGTCCATCCTAAAGGAGATCAGTCCTGGATGTTCATTGGAAGGCTTGATACTGAAACTGAAACTCCAATATTTTGGCCACCTGATGCAAAGGACTGACTCATTGGAAAATACCCCAATGCTGGTAAAGATTGGAGGCAGGAGGAGAAGGGGACAACAGAGGATGAGGTGGTTGGATGGCATCACTGACTCGATGGACATGAGTTTGCACAAAGTCCTGGAGATAGTGAAGGACAGGGGAACCTGGCGTGCTGCAGTCCATGGCATCACAGAATCGGACACAACTTAGCAACTGGACAGCAATACGTGGACTTGTGCAGTTCAAACCCATGTTGTTCAAGGGTCAACTCTAAAAGGGCTGAGTTTGTTTTCTATGATTTTCACACTTCTGGTCTGGGTGGAATACACGTGCTTGTACGGGCCAGGAAATAGAAGCTGTGTAGCTTTGGTGATTCTGCTTATAGGGTAAATGCGCCTCTGTCTGTGTTTAGAATTGGGATTGTGCCATGTTCAAATGGATGGCAAAAATACATGCATCTGTGAATTTAATATCATACGAATTTAATATGATTTAATACAATCATTCAAATTAAAATGCTCCCCTATACTGAGAACGTTAAATAGCAAATATAAAACACTCTAACACGTCAGGACCACAGAAGAAAGGCAAAAGCTTTCTATCTTAGTACCTTTAATACCTGTAGCTGCATTCTTTTCCTGCTTTTTGAACACGGGCCCCGCATTTTCACCTTGCACTGGGCCCCGCATGTTGGGCAGCGAGTCCTGTGTATTGTGGAGAAAGAAACAAGAGAAGAAGTGGTCAGGGGCACCGAGCCCTGCTTGGCCGGCAAAGTACTGGCTCTGAGCCCAGGCCTGGCCTCCCCCCACCCACGTTTGCAGAGAGGAAGGAGCTGGGAGATTTGTTTGCACTCAACTCACTTAATCAAGTGGCCGGGCAGGCATCAGCAGTAACTTAGACTTTATCACAATATTTTCTTTGGCTCCTGGCTTCACCTTGAAGGTGAAGTTTGGGGAGGGGGGTGGCGGCTGCTCTGAGCTCACTCCCTGGGGTCCTTCTGGAGACGTGTGAGCACAAAGAAAGCTCATTCTTCTGCTCTTAAAAACAATCAGGCCCTTTCCCTCTTTTATTTATTTTTTCATTTTAAGTCCAGTTTAGAAAGAGCTGGGGGCCGTGACTCAGTCCTTCCCCGCCGCCCCTTGGAGAGGCTGCCTTCGGGAGCTCGGGGCCCAGCTAATCTCCGGGAGCGGTACTTACGACCCACGGGGAGGCGGAAGGCAGACACTGCAGCGTCACAGTAGCCAGGAGTTGTGGCCCTGGGGTGGCCTGCGCCCCCCTGAAGGGTCGGCCTTGCCAGCGCCAGCTCAGCTTCCCCAGACTGCTCCTCGGCTTCTGGGCCTGGCAGGGCTGGGGAGCTTGGGAGGCAGGTGTCCAGGCGAGGGGTGATGCCAACAGCACCCTCCAGCGCCGTCTGTGATTCTCCCTCTCCCAGGACCACGTGGGAGCAAGCACACTCTGGAAGGAAGCCTCGTGCCTGGAGAGCCCTCAAGGATCTGCAGGGAAGGAACTCAGAGCAAGAACCTTGTCCACTCCAGACAGTGGGATGATGTCACCCTCTAGCAAGTGGGGCTGTGGCATTTACTCCTTGGGCCATTCTGAAGCTTTCTCCAACAAGGCCATCCAGCCCAGACAGGGTAGAGGAGGGAACTTAGCTTTGCCATCCCTAGCAGTGAGCTTGAATGCCAGCCCACAGTCTCGGGAGGCCACATAGAGGTGCTCCATGCATGTAAGTTACACTTATGATCAAGGTGCCCCAATAACTGTCCTCATTTTTAAATGTCAGGGTGTCAGAGACAGTTGTTTGCCCCCCAGACTGATTTTCTCCTTCTTCTTCGATAATGGCATTTCTGGATTTTAGCTAGGCTCGTGACTGTCCTGAATAAACTACACCTTCAGCAGCTTGGCCAAATGACCAAGCTCAGGCAAGTGGGCTGGCTCTGAGCTGAAGTAATGTGGGAAGCTGCCAAGCCTTGCCCTCAAAAACAGAACAAGCCATCCCCTGCCCACTTGCTGCTGTCTGAATGCAGGCCCAGGTGACGTGATGGTGAGCCATGGTGGACCTTCTGCAGGGTGACATTCTGGAATGGAGACAGAGAAACAAGAGGAAGGGGGCCTGGGTCCCCTGGCTCCATGCAACCTCCACAGCCATCTGCCTATCCTTGAACTGTTTTCAGAGAGACAGAGGAAACGAGCTCTTCTTTAAGAGGCTATTATTTGCAGTCTCCAGTCTAGCATCTGGACCTGTATCCTAAGCAATTCCTTTGGCAACTATCTCAAGTTTTAGAACAACTTGTGTGGGCTGACACATAACACATCCATGTGTTAGATACTACTGGTGGGACCACTATAGTCCAACCTCTGCCTTAGATTTGGAAATCTGACCTGAGTGGAGAGGACAAGAAAAAACATCAGTTTGGTTAGAGAGGATGAATTCATAAGAATAATAATTAAAAGCTCAATAATCTATTGGGAGCTATCTATTCCAAGACTGGGCTAGGTCCTTACCTTGCCTTATAAGTTTGTTTTCTATGTCTGTGAGTCTTTTTCTGTTTTGTAAAAATAAGTTCATTTGTATCATCTTTTTAGATTCCACATGTAAGCAGTATCATGTTATATGTCTCTTTCTGGCTTACTTCACTTAGTATGATCCATGTTGCAGTTTTTGTCAAAGAGCTTCATCCATGTTGCCGTAAATGGCATTATCTCATTACTGTTTCGTATCTGAGTAATACTCCCCTGTATGTTCATCTTTTCTATCCATTCACCTGTTGATGGACAGCTCGGTCGTTTCCTTGTCTTGGCTGTTGTAAGCAGTGCTGCAATGAACACTGGGATGTATGTATCTTTTCAAATTATAGTTTTTGTCTTTTCCAGAATATGCCCAGGAGAGGGATCACATGGATCACATGGTAACTGTATTTTTTTTTTTTTATTTTTCAAAGGAATCTCCACACTGTTCTCCATAGTGGCTGCAGCAAATTACATTCCCACCTTTGGTATGGGAGAGTTCCTTTTTCTCCTCACCCTCTCTAGTATTTGTTATCTGTAGACTTTTTATTGATGGCCATTCTGACCGGAGTGAGGTGATACCTCATTGTAGTTTTTATTTGCATCTTTAATAATTATGATGTTGAGCATTTTTTCATGTGCCTGTAGGCCATCTGTATGTCTTCTTTGCAGAAATATCTGTTTAGGTCTTCTGCCCATTTTTTGAGTGGGCAGTTTGTTTTTTAATACTCAGTTATATGAGCTGTTTGTATATTTTGAAAATTAATGCCTTATTGGTAGTGTTGTTTGCAAATATTTTCTTCCGTTCTGTAAATTCTCTTTTCATTTTGTTTATGATTTTCTTTGTTGTGCAAAATCTTCTAAGTTTAATTAGGTCCCATTTGTTTATTTTTGTTTTTTATACCCATTACTCTAGGAGATGGACCTGAAAAGATATTGCTGCACCTTATGTCAAAGAGTGTTCTGCTCATGTTTTCCTCTAGGAATTTTATAGTAGCCAGTCTTACATCTAGGTCTTTAATCCATTTTGAGTTTGCTTTTGTATAGGTGTTAGAGACTATTCTAATTTCATTCTCTTATGTGTAGTTGTCCAGTTTTTCAGCACCACTTATTGAGGAGACTGTCTTTTCTCCATTGTATATTCTTGCCTTCTTTGTCACAGTTAAATTGACTATACATGTATGGATTTATTTCTGGACAAGGTGGGCCCTTTTCAAGATGAGGGTTTATGACATTGAGTATGAAGTAAGACATGCTTCACCTGGGGTCAATGAGAACATCTGGGTACCTGGGGCCAACAGGAAGCATGGTGACCTCCAACACAATACACTCTAACCACCTACCTCCTACGTCAGAGACGACAGAGAGGCTGGGATACAGAGGGGGAGGGGGTCTGCCCCCTGAGCAAATGCACAGGTAGTGGCTTCAGGAGAAGTGTCACTGCAGGTGAAGCAGCAGAAAGAACAAGTCTGCAGGGGACCCAGGGGTCCCCTCACTCGGGGGCTGGATGTCAGAACTCCCTCTGTAAGCAGCTGTGATGGGGGAGATGCCCAAAGGGTCCCCAGGCGAGCTGTGATTGGGAGAGGAGCCTGGTCGCCAGGGCAGAGGGAAGGGGCAAGCACACACGCTCTTTCTTCCGCGGCTGCACCCAGAGGAGGGAGCCTTTGCTGCCACCACCATCCCGTTGGCTGGAACTTGGCCACACGGGCGCCCCTAGCTGCAAGGAGGGTTGGGTCATGCGGTCCTTCTAGGTGGCCACGTACCCAGTAAAAGTGGGAGTCCCAGCGCCAGAAAGGAAGGCAAATGTTAATGTCAGGCGATCAATGCCAGTTCTGCCACAAGGCTAGGAGAGAAGAGAAAATGGAGACCTCTGTCACAGATATGGGTCTGGGGGTAGAAATAAGCTGCCCCTTCTGGGGGGAAAGATATGAAAACATCCATCACACACATGGTTAATAGCTTCATCAGTATCTCATCTCCTTCCTCCTTCCTAAGAGGAACACTTCTTTGGTCAAGGTCACAAAGTACTTGGTGACAAACTTCAACCTCCCAGTCTCCCCTTGAGACCATGGATTTGAGCAGAAATCTGCTGGGGATTTCTGGAAGAGCCTTCAACCTTCTGACAGAAATGCTCTCCCTTCTTGCTTCTCCGGTCGTCTTCTTCTTCCTCCTGGAAGCTCAGGAGTTTCGGCAAGTGCAGCAGCATCTGTCAACTAGGACAAGCAGGTATCCAGGGGGAGCCTGGGTCTTAATCATGACACTGAGCCCCTACCATCTGTGGACCGCCTACTGCAGACCTCCTTCTAGAGGGAAAAGCAAACCCTTTGTTTAGTCCTCTGCTCCGGCAGTTTGAGGTCTCCCTGGCCTGCCTGCCTGTTTGCTCTCTGCCCTTGTATATTATAGGGAGGCTCGCTGGTAGGTGTGCTCTGCCCACATGTACACCGTTCATGGCTGATCCCACCGTCCCAAGAAAAGGCCCCTTAGGGAAGGAAGAAGAAACCCGTGTTTCTGACAGTCTTTATCTTGATCCCTTATTGTAAATGCAAAACAACTTTCAGGGGATCTCAGGACATTTGGAGAAAACAAACATCACAAAAGGCAAGGATCAAAATTGATAAACTGATTACTTTGAAATAAGCAGAGAGTATTCAAAGAGGTGAAGAAGTATTTTCATTCTACTCTGAATCTTAGGAGGATTCAAGAGACTGTTGCATCCACGAGAGTAGGTTGTTATGAAAATGGAGCAATCAGAGAAGCAGGAATCACGTTTGAGAATGAAAAAGAGGGTTACATTTAAAAATTTCCATGAGTGGACTGAGAAATAAGACACAGCCAATGATGAAGTTAGTGATCTGGAAGTACAGAATTGAAAAAAATCTCCCAGAACATAAAGAGACAAAGCTGGAAAACCTAGGAGAAAATTTGAGACAAGGAGGATAAATCCAGGAGTTTCAGCTGCTGTAAAATGGGATTTTCAAAATAAGAGAGAGAGTGGAGGGAGGAAATAATAAAAGAAATGAAAGGAACATTTCTGGGCACTCCCGGAAAGACTTGAGTCCTTAGGTTACATGTTTCACCTGGTTCCATTTACGATGCATACCCACAGACATCCAGGGAAATTTTAAAACATTAAGAATAAAAAAGCTACTCTACAGGCTTTTGGAAATCATAATTTTTAAAGCGATAAGTTACCAAAGATTGAGAACCAGATTAACTCCAGATTTGTCATCTACCTGGATGCCAGAGATGATGACGTATGAACTCCATGTTCTGAGGGTAAAAGATTCTCAAAACAGGTATCTTAACCATATGTGAAATAGATGACCAGTCCAAGTCCGATGCATGAAACAGGGCACTCAAAGCCAGTCCACTGGGACATCCCAGAGGGATGGGATGGGGAGGGGGTGGAAGGGGGGTTCAGGACAGGGAGACACATGAGCACCCGTGGCTGATTCATGTCAACATGTGGCAAAAGCCACCACAATATTGTAAAGTAATTAGCATCCAATTAAAATAAATTTTTAAAAATATTACATGAAAAAAAAAGTCTCAATCTAGGGTTCTTTATGTAGCCAAACCAAATAAAGATATTCTTAGGCATTCAAGAATTTAAAAATTCACCATCCATGTACTCTATTTGAAAAAGTTATCCAAGGATTTATATCAACCTCCTGAAAAAAAAATCTAAGAAAGAGGAGAGCATATATATTATTTAAAAGTGTTAGTTGACAGTTATACAGAAGAGTCAAAAAGAATACTAGAAAGAAACTAGAAGACTGTGGGTTAGAACTGACACTTGGAAAATTCTCTTTTGAGCAGTAAACTTTCAGTGACTCGGAATCACATTTCGTTCTTCACGGATCCCTTCACACTTAATGCTGTTTACTGGGTGATGTTTCAGTGTTGCTTATTGGTTCACAGTTTGTAGAGTCAGCCTACTGGAAATTCTATATTTTTTCCAGCTATGGTTTTTCCGGTAGTCATGTACGGATGTGAGTGTTGGACCATAAAGAAGGCTGAGCGCCAAAAAATTGATGCTTTTGAACTGTGGTGCTGGAGAAGACTCCTGAGAGTCCCTTGAACATCAAGGAGATCAAACCAGTCCATCCTAAAGGAAATCAACCCTGAATGTTCATTGGAAGGACTGACGCTGAAGCTGAAGCTCCAATACTTTGGCCACCTGATGCAAAGAGCTGAGTCACTGGAAAAGACCCCGATGCTGGGAAAGACTGAGGGAAGGAGAAGGGGGCAGCAGAGGATGAGATGGTTGGACAGCATCATTGACTCCATGGACATAAGTTTGAGGAAACTCCGGCAGATAGTGAAGGACAGGGAAGCCTGGTGTGCTGTAGTCCATAGGACTGCAAAGAGTCAGACACTGCTTAGCGACTGAACAATTGACAGTTCAAAGAAGATTTAGTTCTAAATTCTAGAACAGAATAATGAGGAATAATAGTAACACTGAGACAGTATATAGCAGGCACTATTCCAAGCACTTAGCATGAATTAACACTTTTTATCTGCATGAAAACTTTGTGAAGCAGAGACTATCAATATCCTCATTTTTACTGATAAGGAACCTGGAACACAGAGAGGTTAAGTAACTTGTCCAAAGCCATCCAGCAAAAAGTGGTGGAGGTGGGATTTGAATTCAGATATACTGACCTCAGGGTCTGCGAAGTAAACTAACGTAACTAACATGCTTAGGAGGCAAGAGGTAACAACAGACTGAAGTCAGAATAACTGCACTAATTTCTTTATCTTTCAATGGAAGTAATTGTTCAATACCATCTAAAAGAATCCGTCTGCAATGCGGGAGACCTGGGTTCAATCCCTGGGTTGGGAAGATCTCCTGGAGAAGGGAATGGCAGCCCACTCCAGCCTTCTTGCCTGGAGAATCCCCAGTGGAGCCTGGCGGGCTGCAGTCCATGGGGTGGCCAAGAGTCAGACACGACTGAGTGACTAAGCGCAGCAAGGATGAATAATCCAGGAGAAGTAGACATACTGTTAAAGGAAAACCACCATCAGAAAAACTAGAAAACCTGAGCCAAGAATTGACGCCCCTGGGGAGGGGGCGGGAGAGGCCTCTTTTTGCGCTCCGCCCCCTCCCCTCCACCCCCCGCCGGCGTTTGTATCCTGAGATATTACAGTTGTCTTCATGTTTGCAGCTAATACTTCTTTTTTATTGTTGAAAAAAAATGTTTTATTATGTATTATTGCTATCGTTTTAGAAACAAGTTCAATTTCCCCCAAATTAATTCCCTCAATGTGTTGCATCATCTTGACAACCCTGAGCGGAAGCTGCGCCTTTTGGAGTAACGCTCACGGCTGGGGGGCGGGAGGCGGTCTGGAGACCACCTCTGGCAGCCAGCTCAGCCTGTCCACTCAGTTGTGTCCAGTCAAGCCTCCCTCCCACTCCCGGGAAAAGTCTTCCAAGTTCAGAACCTTGGCAGACGCAGTTTTCCAGAAGGAAGCCCACGACCCCCGGGAAATGGCTGTTTGTCCCTTCCCCATAGGGCAAGGGTGTTGGATGGCAGGCCCTGGGAGAACCTTGGCCCAGGAGGAGGACTTGCTGACACTGCGACTCGAGCCATCAGCGGGGGTGTTGGGGACATTTGCGACCACCGCCGCCCCCCCCCCCCCCCCCAGCCCGCGCCGAGGTCTGGCAGCGTCCTCCGGCGCCCTGGAAGATATTGGGGGGTGGCGGTCCCTGCAATGTCGGGGCCTCTTCACGCCCCCCCCCCCCCGACTGCTCCCTAGGTCTGCAACCTCTTGGCCTCCTGTGTCCCCCCTCATCAGCGCCCGGCTCCCAGAGCCCCCTCTGGAGCCGCGGATCCAGCCCCAGCACATGGAGGGCTCCAGATTCTGACCGAAGCGACTGCATCGCTGTGGTTCTCGCCGTGAGTCACGGCGGGCCTGCACCGCCTTCCTATCTGGGGAGCCGGAGATGCCTTTAATTCCCTCCAGCTGGGCCCTGCAGGGCTGAGGTAATCTGTTCTGGCGCAAGAGGAAAGCAGAGTTTGTTGTGTCTTTGTTTCATTCAAATGGTTTGGATGATGACTCACTCAATTTCTTCTCTCTTTCTTTTTAAACCAGGGCACCGTCTAGAAGTCGTTTCTGATTAGACGTTGACCTCAGAAGTATGCGCGCATCATTTTGAAAACATCCGCCGGCACCACAGAAACCGACCCAGGAGGAGAAGGGACGCGGCGGACGCAGGCCAGGCCCGGGGCCCTCCCACACGGCCTCGGGGGCTGGGGGGCCGCCGGCCTCAGGCAAAGTCAGGGTGCCGTCCCCCATCAGCTCCCCGGAGGCCCGCACGGACCCGGGGCCAGCCGGGGGCGGCAGGGGCGATCGTCATCGTCGTGGTCGTAGTCGTGTGACGCCGGCCGATATTACTGAGTCACTGCAGACCACGCCGTTCTCACGGAGCTGTCTGTCCTGGCGGCGTCCTGCCAGGCAGGCACCCCTGGAGTTTGTGGTCTGAGTGGCGCTGCCGAGTACTTCTCAGGAGCTGGGAGGTCAGAGTGGGAGGTCGAAGCTCCTGACCCACCTGGGCGGGACTATCTGGTGGCAGAATCAGAGGTCCCATTAGGAGCACAAAGCCCGAGACAAAGCCTGCTCAGCCCCGCGGGAGAAGCTATGAACCGGAGAGGTGGCAAAGGGCGGTCAGAGGTGGTGAGCAGGGCGTGATGGGGTTCAAGGTCAGCGGTGATAGGAACGGGAGCAGCAGGTTGGCTGTATGGGCTAGAGAGCAGCAGAAAGCTGAGGCTGACCGAGGTCAGTTGTGTGCATGCCTGCTCAGTCGTGTCTGACTCTGAGACTCCATAGACTGTAGTCCGCCAGGCTCCTCTGTGCATGGGATTTCTCCATGGTAAAAATACTGGAGTGGGTAGCCGTTTCCTTCTCCAGGGGATCTTCCTGACCCAGGGATCGAACCTGTGTCTCCTGCATTGGAAGGCAGATTCTTTACCCCTGAACCCCCTGGGAAGCCCGACCACAGTCTTGGTTCTGATTATCTGCTGTCCACTCTGTGCCATGTGGTCTGCGAAGATGGGTGGGCATGAAACCTTCATTTCCCCAAGGGCCTGCAGGCTGTTGGAAAGGACCAGACTGGGAGCAGTCGCCTCCAACCAGAAGATTCTGGGAAGCTCCAGTGAGGGGCGACTGTAGCCTCGGGCAGGGTGGGGTGGGGCCTGCACAGGAGGGAAGCGAGCACCTCTGTATTTAGCTGAGAGACATACCTGTGGGGAAGATGGTGGCTGCATTTGGCAGGGGTGTGGGCTGGGGGAAAGGAGGGATTCCAGGGACTCCAAAAGGTGGGATAGAAAATACTGTGAAGGTCTGCTCATGGTAGCAACGATGACTGACACAGCCAGAGAGGCCTGGAGTCCGGCATCCCTGCCCCGGGGACAGGCAAGTGCCCCAAAGGCCTGGAGGGCCGAGCTGACCACCCCACCTGTGGGAGCAGTTCCTTGGATGGCGCCCCTACTGTCCGCATCTTGTGAGCCCTCCTGTGAGGCGTTTGAGTATTGATGAACCAGTGGCTAGTGGTCAAGAATCCTCCTGCCAATGCAGGAGACACAAGAGAAGCGGGTTCGATCCCTAGGTCAGGAAGATCCCCTGGAGGAGGAGATGGCAACCCACCCCAGTCTTCTTGCCTGGGCAGTCCCATGGATGGTGGAGCCTGGTAGGCTTCAGTCCATGGGCAAAGCATCAGGCATGAATTAGCATCTAAACAGCAACAAACCACCTGTGGGTGGCCAATGTGTTTCTTTCCCTGGACTGCTATAAAAAATTGCCACAAACTGTCAAGCCTAAAACAACCAAAATTTGTTTTCTTTCAGACCTGGAGGCTGGAAGTCCAAAATCAAAGTGTCCACCAGGCCACGGTCCCTCTGATGGCTCCAGGTAGGGAGGCTCCCTCATTGCTTTTTCCAGCTTCTGGATGCTCCAGAGGTTCCTTGGTTCGTAGCAGCCCAACCCTAGTCTCTGCCCCTGTCTTCATGAGGCCGACTCTGGGTCTCTCTGCCTTTTCCTCCTCTCAGAAGGACACTCAGCACTGGGTTTAGGCCCCACCCCCACCCCCAGATAATCCAGGATGATCTTGAGGTGACTGATAATGCCAAGGATGCTTTTTCCAAATAAGGTAACTTTCACAGGTTCCTGGTGGACACTCGTGGGATCTGAGGCGTGCATGCATGCTAAAGTCACTTCAGCCGTGTCTCACTCTTTGTGACCCCATGAACTGTAGCCCGCCAGGCTCCTCTCTCCATGGGATTCTCCAGGCAAGAACACTGGAGTGGGTTGCCTTGCCCTCCTCCAGGAGATCTTCCCAACCCAGGGATTGAACCCGCGAGTCTTACATCTCCTGCACTGGCAGGCGGGTTCTCTGCCTCTAGCGCTGCCGGGAGGCCTCGTTTAACCTGTGACGGTCAGTAAGGCCTATTTCCCCCCATTAAGTGGGAGCTTCCTGAGAATGGAAACTGCACCTCGCCTCCTTCCTTCCAGAAATGTCGAGGGAGCACCAGGCACAGTGCTGGGCCCCCGAGGAGACTGAAGCAATGCAAACATATCCATTAGCTGCCTTCACAGAGCCGACTTTGCAGTGGGGAGGCAGACCCAGCAGGAACAAACACTCCACAGGTTGCAGGTATTTCTGCAAAGGAAAGCAGGGAAGGGCCAAACCAGCAGGGCTAGGGGCTGACTAGGGCAGGATGGGTGGACCAGCTGCAACCAGGGAGGGCAGGGAAGGCTTCCTGGGAGATGTGACCCTTGGGCTGGACCCCAGATGCTGAGACGGACCAGGCTGGAACCTCCCCCGCACTTCCAGGCCGAGTGTGATCTTGGCCAGTTGCTGCACCCCTCTGTGCCTCAGTTTCCTCGTAGGAAAAGTGCTGGCAGCAACGACATGGTTTCCTGGAACCATCCCGAGGGCTCAGGGAGTGAACCCTGAGGTTCCTTCACAACCACAGCGTTCCTAGAACTTGCTTCATAAGCCACAGCTAATCCCGAGGAATACTTAAATGTTAACGTTCTTACACACAAGCAGAGCCGTGCGCCAAAAAATTTTGTTAATAATTAGAGGAATATTTATTTTTTAAAAAAAACAAAGACCCTAAAAGTAGTCATCATGCGACATCCTGAAACATCTTAGAGCTCCTTGCGTGCGTGCCCAGCCGCTTCAGTCGTGTCTGACTCTGCCACCCCATGGACTGTAGCCCATTAGGCTCCTCTGTCCATGGGATTCTCCAGGCAAGAACACTGGAGTGGGTTGCCATTTCCTTCTCCAGGGGATCTTCCCGACCCAGGGATCTAACTCGAGTCTCTTCGGTCTCCTGTGCTGGCCACTGGAGCCACCTGGGGAGCCCCTTAGAGCTCCCTCCCCTTTCCTGATCTTACCTCTTTAAGAATGCGGCTTGTTTGAATCAGGTTGGAGGCTGGGCTAGAAACCCTATTTTCTTTAGGGTTTGGGGCTTTAAAACCTTCAGAGAGGCCTGGCAAATGTCCTGGGGGATGTTGGCCGGTGTTTTGGGCAGAGCGAGCTGAGTCCTTGGGAGCTTGGGACCGGCTAGCGGAGCTGGGGGCTCCTCCTACATCGTGTCGACGCAGCAGATGGACGGAGGTTAGGCGGAAGGTGGTCCTGGAGGAGAGATGCAGAGGCAGAGAGGAGGCCCAGGGGGAGCCCCGGGCTCAGGGCCAGCATCGCCTCCCGCCTGGGCCTCCGGAACGCATCCCTCTAGGGGGCAGCAGGGCTCCACCCAGCGTCTCTGCCTCGGGAAATGCTCCTAGTCTTATTAACAGAATGTGCCCCAGTATCCGCATCAGGGAAATTTCTGCACAGACTTGGCCTTGGCTGGGCTCAGAGGATGTCTCTTTTCACCTTCGGACGTTTGAGGGGGAAATGCTCATTAGGAAGAAAAGTATTTAATGTCACGGTAACACGTGAATGGTTCCGAAACACAGAAGCTGACAGCTGTACCTACTTAAGGAGCACGTTGGGGTTCCAGCTGGCAGGAGTTCACATCCCTCCAGCCTGGCCTGGGAAAGAAGCTGGATTTCTAAGACTCACAATATTCACAGGGAGAAGACGTGCATTTCCGCACTAGTGTTCGTGGCCAGGTTCGGGTTTTTAGACCCTCCAAACAAACCTCCTTGAGCGGATCTCCCCCACCCATCTTAGGGGGCACCTCGCCCTCTTCCTCTTGCTGAGGGAACCAGGACAGCCCCCGGCTGTGTTCTGATGTAACCCTGTGACACTGTTGATCTGAGGTTCCTGGGCAGCACCCCTCACGGTGTGACCTCGTGGTCCCCTCTGGGGGCAGGGGTTACAGGTACCTGCGTGGGGTGCACACGGACCTGTTCAGGTCCTACCTCTGCCACTTCACACCATGTGGGCATCATCAGGGGCCCTCCTGGAGCCTCGCGCCTGGCCCGCAGGGTGACTGTGATCCGGGCTTCGTGGGGTGCCAGGCACGCCCTGTCACTCACCGTCTTGCCGCCAGCCACCCCACCAGCTCCCACCCACCTGCCTATCCAGCCTCCTCGCCTGACCAACCGCTTCCCTCCTCCGTGGCTGTTTTCACTTATGCCCATCCCTTCCGTGTCCATGGCTTACAGTCTGTCTGCTGCCGGAATGTGCGCTCTGCCCTGCTGTGTCCAGAACACACCCTCGGCGTCACTAAATACTGTTGAGTGCACGTGGAGCGAGTAGGCACTCTCACCCAGCTGCCCGGCCTCGGTTTCCCTGGGTGTGCAGTGAGGATGGAGCAACTGAGCCAGGTCTCCAGGTGCTTCTGGATGGATCCTGTGAGCAGACCCGAGTAGAAGCACCTGGCCCAGGCACTCACCAGATGCACGCTCACATCCCTGGTTGTCGGATTTCCAATGTTGTGTGTGGCTTTTGTGAAAAATCCTTACCGATGGTTCATTTTGTCCAAGCCAGTCATTTTCTATTTTATTTTATATTTGTTTATTTTCAGCTGTGCTGGGTCTTCCCTGCTGCACAGGGGCTTTCCCCTCGTGGTGGCGGGCGGGGGCTGCTCAAGGTGCGATGCGCAGGCTTTGCATTGCGGTGGCTTCTCCTGTCGCTCAGTCGTTGAGGCTGCCAGACTCCAGAGCACAGGCTGGGTAGTCATGGCATGCGGCCTGGCGGCTCCACTGCATGTGGGATCTTCCCGGATCAGGGCTTGAACCCGTCTCCTGCCTTGGCAGGCGGATTCTTTGCCGCTGAGCCAGCAGGGAAGAAGCCCTGTCTGGGGCTTTATAAACAGTCAGGAGAATCACCACCCCCAGCTCCCAAGGGCAGCCACCATTTATACAGACTCACCTGGTAAGGCCTGCGTGGGGACTTTGCACGTCGAGTGTTTCTGCACAACAGCTGGGGGAGGCCCAGGGAGGAGAACCCTGAGGGCCAGGGAAGTGGGCTCACGGGCCTCTGGAAGTGACGCGTGGAGCTTAGGACTGTGTCCGCTCTCCTGAGCGAAGCAGGTGGGGGCACTCACTGGGGGAGGAGCTGATCCGTGGTGGGTTACAGGCGCCCCCCCATGGTGGCCAAGAGCCTGGGCTCCCGAGGCACCCGCGTGGAGGTGGCCATGAGCCCCAGCTGGGCTGCTTTCCCGCTGGGCGGCCTCAGCAGGCGACTTCACACCTCTGAGCCTCGGTTTCCTGTCAGGAGGGGTAACGGGCGCCCGTGGTGACAGCATCACAGGCACAGCCCTGAGCGCTGTCACTGTGCCGAGTTCAGAGCTGAGCAGAGGAGGCGAGGGCAGCACAGTAACGGCCCCTGAAGACATCCACCTAGAACCTGGAACCCGTGAATGGATGCCACCTGGAGAGGGGGCTTAAGGTTGCAGCTGGAATTAAGCTTGCTAGTCAGCTGACCTCACGGTCAGGAGACTGGCCTGGGGGACCCGGGTGGGTCCAGTGGAACCATAAGAGCCTGTTAACGTGGACGAGGGAGGCGGCGAGGAAGGCTGGACCTGCCACTGCTGGTGATAGACGGAGGAAGGGGCCGTGAGCCAAGGAGTGTGGGTGGCCCCCAGAAGCTGGAAAAGGCAGGAAAAAGCCTTGAGCTTCCAGAAGGAACGCAGCCCTGCCATCACCTTGACTGCAGGCTTCTGACCTCCCAGACTGTAAGGCGATAACGCTCTGCTGTTTCAAGGCACAAGTTTGTGGCAATATGTCAGTGCAGTGACAGGAAACTCAAAGGAGGGGAAGGACCCATCTCAGGAGGCAGGCTACAGCCGGGCTTCCCTGGGGGGCTCAGTGGCAGATTCAACCTGGGTCTCCCTCCTCGGAGCAGAACTTAGCAGTATTAGCATCAGTTTAAGACCGCTGACAGGTTGTGTGTGTGTGTGTGTGTGTAAGCTTGTAGAACCCAGGCCCTTTGTAAATGAAGACTGTCCAGATCATCAGTATTTCAGAGTGAGGTGTCCCCAGAATTAGTCCTGAGCAATGTTCCGCTCCACATGGCCCCATGGGTCAGCCAGGTAAGAAATGCTTTGTTTCCACCTTTTAAACAGCCGTGGTGCTCTTCGTCTCTGAGAGATTCTGAGAAGGCCTGCAGCAAAAAGCAAGAAAAGCTTTCTAACTCCAATCCAGCACTTCCAAAGATATCATACCATAAACCTGCTTCCCCCAGTCTCCTCCCTATGGAACATCTGCTAACAGCTCACAAAGTTTGTGCTTGGTGGACGGGCTGATCTAATCAAATCGATTCAGGAGACAAATGGAGAAATCGAAGCGCAAAGAGGTGGAGGGGCACCGGAGAAGCAGTGCGGCTCAGAGCGGAGAAGGTGGGCTTCAGAGTCAAAGAGCCGGGGCTGTGCAGCTGGGCTGTGCTGGAGCCGGTCGCGTGGACCTGGGGAAGTCATGCCGCCTCCCAGGGCCTCTGATTCCTGATGAGTAAAATGTAGGTAAGAGAGCCTGCTTGGCAGAATACTGGGGATGACTGTCTCCATCCGTTTGGGCTGTTATAACCAAGTACCATGGTGGCGGGGGTGGGGAGGGGTGCTTGTGAGCAATAGAAATTTATTTCTCACAGTTCCAGAGGTTGGGAGTCTGAGAGCAGGATGCCAACATGGGCAGGTCCTGGTGAGGGCCCTCTTGTGGATTGCAGACTGCCCATGTCTCCTTGTGTCCTCATGGGGTGGAAGGAGAGCTCTCTGGGGCCTCTTTTGTAAGGGCGCTAATCCCCTTCATGAGGGCTCCACCCTTAAGACCTAATTACTCCCAAAGGCACATCCTAACACCATCACATTGAGGGCCAGGATTTTAGCCTCAGTTTTCAGTCCATATTCATGGCCCACTGAAGTGGCTAGCACCCACCTGGCAGGCTGTTAGGGAAGAGTAGGTACTACTATTTCTTACAAGTTTCCTGTTGTTGCCACAAGTCACCACAAACTTAATGGCTCATGGCACAAACTAATTATCTTACATTTCTGGAGGTCAGGAGTTCTAAAGGCAAGATGTCAGCTGGGCTGTTCCTTTTGGAGGCTCCAGAGCAGAATCTGGCAAAATCTCTTTGCCTTTTCCAGTTTCTAGAAGCCTCCTGTGTTCCCTGGTTCATATCACTTGGCGTGGGGGGTGACGGCTTTCTCCGTTTTTATTTCTGGTTTAGGTAGACAGGGGACACCTGGCTAGATTTAAATGCTGATGCTCGGGACCCAGGAGAGGAGGGTGTGAGGATAAAGGGAGTGGTTGACCAGGTGCTGAGTGGGCGAGAGGAGGCTCCCCCAGAATCCCCACGTGGGGGTGGACGGCCGCCTGGGAGGAAGGACCCAGCACCGGGAGGCCTGTGGCCCGTGAGCAGGACGGGTGTGCAGCGAACATGTGGGCACCTGCTCTGGGCGGGACCAGCAGCAGCCTGGGGACCACTGGATGGGTCATATGGGGCCTTACATTTATGAGCGATGCGGTCCGTTTGGCACCTCAGAACCAACGTCTGGCAGCTGAGTGAGTGGGGAGGAGGAGCACAGAGACCAGTAAGGAGGCCGCTGTTCAGACCCATCAAGCTGTTAGGGACAGCGCTGACAAGCGTCCTCCTGCTTTGCGGAGGTGCTGGGGGAAACCTGCATTGTGACTCAAGATGTGGAATGTTCTGAGATGTATGCTTTGAGGTTTATTTTTGTAAAACTTTTTTTTTTCGGATGTGGGCCCTTTTTAAAGTCTTTATTGAATTTATTACAATACTGCTTCTGTTTTATGTTTTGGTTTATAGGGGCCACAAGGCATGTGGGATCTGAGCTCCCTGACCAGGGATTGAACCCACACCCTCTGCACTGGAAGGCGAAGTCCCAACCACTGGATCACCAGTGAAGTCCGTTTCGAAATTTAAAAACACAAGATCTAGGGCGGGTGTCCCCAGCCTCCGGGCCGAGGACCATACCTCCTGTCAGATCAGTAGTGGCATTAGAATAGAAATAAAGTGAGCAATAAATATAATGCGCTTGAATCATCCTGAAACCATCCCTCCAAATCCCATTTTTCTGTGGAAAAATGGTCTTCCATGAAATTGGTCTCTGGTGCCAAAAAGGTTGTTGTTCAGTCGCTAAGTCACGTCCAACTCTTTTGCAACCCCATGGACTGCAGCACGCCAGGATTCTCTGTCCTTCACTGACTCCTGGAGTTTGCTCAAACTCATGTCCATTGAGTCAGTGATGCCATCCAACGATCTCATCCTCTGTCATCTCCTTCTCCTGTCCTCAATCTTTCCCAGCATCAGGGTCTTTTCTAATGAGTTGACCGAAAAGGTTGGGGACCATTGATGTAGGGGACAGACTGGGCTTGGATCCTGACTCACTCCCGACAAACTATGACCTCGGGCTGGTTACTTGACCTCTCTCTAACAGTTAATTGCTTATAGCTGTGTAACAGATTACTTTGAACTTTAGCAGCTGAAAAGAACACATTCTCTCATAGTCTCTCTGAGTTGGGAAGCCAAGAGCAGCTTAACTGGGGCCTCTGCTCAGAGTTACTCATGGGGTTGCGATCAAACAGGCGGCAGGGCCAGAAGCTACTGAAGGCCTGACGGAGTGGGATCCACTTCCAGGCAAAATCAGCAGCTGTTGGCAGGGTTCGGTTCTCCCTGGGCTGTGGACTGAGGGCCTCAGTTCCTCACTGTCTGAGGCCAGATGCCACCTTGAGTTCCAAATGGAGCTTGTCAAGCAGGCTGGTGGAAAATTGAGTCTGGAATTCAGGGGTAGGATCCAGGCAGGTGATATAAATGTGGGCGTCCTGGTCACATAGATAGTATTTAAGTGATTGGATGTGGTCACCAAGGAAACCAGGGCAGATGGAAAAGAGGTCCAAGAGCTGAGCCTGGGTGTATCCCAATGTTGGGAAGATGAGGCGGAACCAGCGATAGATGGTGAGGAGAGGCCAGTGGAAAACAGGTGATTCGGGGGCCTGGGGCCAGCGAAGGAAGCATGTCAGCAAAGTAGGAGGGCTTAACCCGCTGGTGCTGCTAACCATTCCACTGAGATGACCGTAGACTATTGAATGCTGATTTAATAATGACCTGGGGTCACTGATGACTTTGACAAGGTACCATCACCGGATGGAAGGTGATGGGAGTGAGTTGAAGAGAGAATGGGAGGGGAGAGGCATGGGAGAAAGTGGACACATACAGTATTTCAAAGAGTTTCACTGTAAAGGAAAACGGAAATAAGATATTCGCTGACGGGGGAATTGTAGGATTCACAATTTTGAGATAGAACAAACAATTGCACGTTTGTATTTTGATCAGAATTGTCTAGTAGAGAAGGAGGCTGGGTGATGTCTTGAGAAGGTGAGAGGGAATGGAGGAGGGCATCTAAGAAAGGAACGGGGTAGTTTTCCAAGTATCCGCAAGGCAAAGCCAAGCAAACACAGGGGCCCTGATGCTGGCGGGGCAGGTGTGGTGGTAAGAGTTCACGGCAGCTCCTTCTAGCTGCTTCAGTGTTCCTCCCCAAATAGGAAGAAAGGCTGGGAGAAGAGAGGGAGGGTGGTCGCAGGTGGCCCTGGGAGGGCCATATGGCGAGAGCGGGCATATGGAAGAGTCTAGAGCGGAGGACAGGGAGAAATGGACTCTGGTGTCCAGGCAGTGATGGTCATGGGTCTGCAGTGCGTTTATGTTTTTCTGTGGCCACGTTCATGGGCGTGGAGCAAACGGAGCGTTGGATTTAACCAGCTTGGGCAGGTGGGGCGATGCTGGGCTGTGGGATTTAAGCTGGGGAGGGGGAGGCGGGGGCACGTCAAGGGAAAGGCAGAAGTGGAAAAAAAAAGGTCGGAAGGCAAAGGATCGTGGGTGGCAGGTGGGATGTGGGGTGACTGGAGTCGGAGTTAGAGAAGACAGTGTGAAAAGGGGGGTGCTTGAGACTGAGACTGTGTGGGGTGGGAGGCAGGGCTACCGTTATTAGCATTCCGCGGGCTATGGGCCATCACCGTTCCAGGACTGGGCATCACCTGGGCCTAGGCGCACATGCGGGGTCCCTGGCCCCACCCGAGACCTGCTGAGTCAGACTCTCTGGGGATGGAGCCAGCAATCTGCGTTCTGGTCAGCCCCACCCCCAGCCTTCTGACGAGCACGCAGGTTTGAGAACCACTGGTCTAGGGTAGAATGGCCGATGGAGGAGGACAGTATCGCAGGACCAGAGCTGGAGAAAGTCAGGAAGGTGAGAGCATCGTTTGAGGGAGATGAAATTGCTGAAAATTAAGACGGGGTACAGCGGAAGAAAGTGCCCAGACTCAGGACCTGCAGTTACTAAGAAATGACGACAGTGGCTAGGTGGCGAACAGTCTAGAAGTGGCAAAAAGAAATTGTAAGGAAGCCACCTACCCTGGAGCCCAGTGATATAAGGGTGGTGGAAGACAGGCAGCCCCTCTGAGGGGCATCGAGGGCAGGACCACGGCTCCCCACAGATGTCCCCTGGCACTTGTGCGCATGTTACCCTACACGGCAGTGGGGGACTTGCAGGTGTGGTCGCTAATCTCCGGGTGGCGTGACTAACGTGGGTTGTCCAGGTGGGCCCAATGTAGTCAGAAGCGTCCTTATAAAAGGGAGGCCGGCGCCTCAGCCCCTGGGAGGGCGGCCGGGCGAGGCGGCTCCCGGCTCTAAGATGGCGGCTGGCCCACAGGCCGCGAAGCGGACCCTCACCAGGAGACCTCAGGAGGGACACGGCCCCCGCGGCCACCTCCAGTTGAGTCCAGTGACACCATTTTGGATCTCTGACCTCCAGAACCGTAAGATAGCGAATTTGAATCACTTTAAACCACTGCGTTTGTGATCATGTGCCATGGACGTCTGTGAGAGAAGCGGGGGGCCTTGGGAGGCGCGTGGGTTTCAGGGGAAAACCACCAGGCACTCGGGCGGGAAGGGCTGACGATGTGGGGTTTTGTTCACGGTGGGCCATGAGGTGTGGCGAGCAGAGAAGCCACGGCCATGTTTTGGGAGCTGGGGTGGGGCGCAGGAGGGGGAGATGCGGGGCGTTTGAGAGCCTGACATCAGCAGGGTTAAAGGACGAAACGGTCCGCGCTGAGGGTGCTGGGTGACGGGAGGGGGCGGGATCTGGGGCCCCCGCTTCTCGGCGCTCGGAGAGGCCGGGGCCCGCTCTGGGAGCCTGCGTCCCTATCGGAGCAGCCGAGGTGTCCGCGGTGCAGAGGTCGGAAGGACCCTCCGCGAGGCCGGGGTGGGAGGCAGCGGCGCCCACGGCCTGCCCTGGCCCGCTTCACGTCGTCTGGAGAATCAATGGGAAGGTTGGTCTGGGAGCGGCGGGGCCGCAGGTGTGTCTGCGGAGGACCAGATGGAGGCGAGCTGCCGCCCAAGCGCGTCAACAGCATGACGGGCGGGCAGGAGCGCCTTGCCCGCCGCAGGTTCACCTTGTCAAACAGACTCCCCGGGGAGGTCGCGGTTTGCCTTCGGCTTGTAAACGGCAGCTGGCTGGCGGCCCCGCTCTTACCTGTCCCCAGGGAGCCGTGGAGCCAAAGCAGCCAGCTTTTTACAGGCGGCAGGACCACGGGGGGCGGCAGGATGCCAGAAGGCAGAGAAGAGCCTGGCGGGCTTGGGTTCCAAGGAAGGATGGTCTTACTGCCCTCCGCAGCAAAGGGAGCTGGCTCGCTCTAGGAGCCAGCCTGGAATCATCCACGGATGTGTAATTAGAAGTGAATAAAGAGAGACATACGCTACAGGAGGAAGGTCTCTCTTGAGTCAGATGTTTTGCTTTTTAAAATGTGTTAAATATTAGGAAATGATGAATTTTCCATGCATTCCGGATGAACCCATTGTTCCTAGTGTCACTTGCATGTGTGAAATGTGGACGTGTTTGTTCATTCTGCACACACTTCCGGAGGGCCTCCTGAGGGCAGGGTCTGGGTACATGGCACTGAACCAAAACAGACTGTCCTCGCCCTCATGGAATTTACAGGTGTAGGAGGCAGATTGTAAACAAGCAGATGGTTGGAACAGTCGGTGGGGTTGCAAAGAGTTGGACAAGACTGAGCAGACACGCACTCAATATCAACTCCAGTCCATTTCTGCATCTGTCATGGTGGGTGTGTGTGTGTGGGCCCGGAGGGATAGATCCCACATTCTGTGAGGTCAGGGAAGCCTTTTGAGGGTGAGATGTTTGATTGAGGACCCAAGAGATGAGGGCAAGCAAGTCCACAAACCTCGGGGTCAGAGAGTTTTGGCTCTTAGCAAAGCTGAGACAGAGGTGAGATGGGTTGGGACAGGGTGAGGAACTCCGGACGGGCTGATGTGTGGCCAGAGGTGAGTCTGGTGAAGTGAGCAGGGAAGGTTGTCTCAAGTCTTGACAGAATTCCAGATCATTCTACACGTGAAGGGAAGGTCTTGGTCCTGTGACTGGTGGCTGCTAAGCCTCTCAGACCTAAGTGACTGAGCTGGCTGTTATTTTGAAATTTAAGAAGTGATACCATCGAGATGATAAAGTAGGAGTCTTCTATTGTCGTCCTCCCACGGAACCCCGATGTCTTCTTCAGCTTTACTGAGGTGTGACAAGTGAAATTGTAAGATATTTAAAGTGTACATCATGACGAGATGATAAAAGCTGTGAAAGGATCCCCCATTAAGTAACACATCCATTACCATTATTTATTTATCCATTACTTTTATTTATCTGTTTTTGATTGCACTCTGGGTCTTCATGGCTGCATGTGGTTTTCTCTAGTTGCAGCAAGCAGGGACTACCCTCTAGTCGCAGTGTACAGCCTTCTCTTGTTACAGAGCACAGCTCTAGGCACCCAGGCTTCAGTAGTTGCAGCTCTTGGACTTCGTTTCTCTGAGGCATGTGGGATCTTCCTGGCCCAGGGATCAAACCCATATCCCCTGCATTAAGAGGCAGATTCTTTACCATTGGACCACTCAGGAAGTCCCATCTACTACTTTTTTGGAATGCTGTACCATTAGCTTATTTCAGTGATACAATGGCAATATGCTCTGGGGGCTTCCCAGGTGACTTAGTGGTAAAGAATATGCCTGCCAATGCAGGAGACGAAGGAGACTTGGGTTCGATCCCTGGGTTGGGAAGATACCCTGTAGCAGGATGGCAACCTGCTCCCGTATTCTCTCCTGAAAAATTCCATGGACAGAGGAGCCTGGCGGGCTCCAGTCCATGGGACTGCAAAGAGTCAGACATGACTGAGCACACATGGACTCAGTAGCAACTCCAGTCACTGTGTTACATTAAACCCTCAGAACTTGCTTGTCTTACAGCTGAAATTCTGTACCCTTTTACCAACCCCTCACTATTTCCCTCACCCCCGGAAACCACTTTTTCTGTTCCTAAGATTTTGACTTTATTTTCTGTCATAGATTCCATATGTAAGTAAAACCATGCAGTGTTTCTGTCTCTGTGTTTGTCTTATTTCATTAGCACAATGTCCTCCAGTTTCATAGTTTTTTTTTTTAATTTTATTTTTATTACTTTTTAACACCAAGAACATTTTGTATTGAGGTGTAGCCAATTGACAATGTTATGATGGTTTCAGGTGAACAGTGAAGGGACTCAGCCATACACATACACCATACGTGCATCCATTCTTCTCCAAACCCCCTCCAGTACAGGCTGGCACGTAACATCAAGCAGAGTTCCATGTGCTATACAATAGGTTTTTGTTACCCTTTTTAAATATAGCACTGTGTACATACATGATCTTCCCAAAGTCCTTGACCTATCTCTTCCCATCCTCCCCACCCCCACAACCATGAGTTCATTTTCTAAGTCTAGAAGTCCCTTTCTGTTTTGTAAGTAAGTTCATTTGTATCATTTCTTTCTAGATTCACTTATAAAAGATGTTATATATGTTTCTTCTCTGACTTACTTCACACAGCATGGCACTCTCTAGGTCCATCCATGTTGCTGCAGATGGCCTTATTTCATTCTTTTTGATGGCCGAGTAATACTCCATCGTGTATAAATGTGTGTATGCATACATACATATACATATATATGTACCACATCTTCTCTATCCATTCCTCTGCTGATGGAGATTTAGGTTGTTTCCATGTTTCAACTATTGTAAACAGTGCTGCAATGAACACTGGAGTGCATGGATCTTTTCAGGCCATGGTTTTCTCTGGATATATGCCCAGGAGTGGGATTGCAGGGTCATATGGTAGCTCTATTTTTAGTTTTTCTAAGGAACCTCTATACTGTCCTTCATAGTGGTTGTACCAATTTACATTCCCAGCAATATACAAGAGGGTTCCCTTCTCTCCACACCCTCTCCAGGATTTATTGTTTGTGGATATTTTGATGATAACCATTCTGACTGGTGTGAGGTGATAATCTCATTGTAGTTTTGATTTGCATTTCTGTAATTAGTGATTTTGAACATCTTTTCATGTGCCTATTTGTAAGTCCTCTTTAGAGAAATGTCTATTCAGGTCTTCTGCCTATTTTTTTGAGTAGGTGGTTTGTTTTGATGCTATTAAGTGTCATAAGCTGTTTGTAAATTTTGGAGACTAATCCCTTATCAGTCACATCATTTGCAGATATTTTCTCAAAGTCTGTAGGTTGTATTTTTATTTATGGTTTCCTTTGCTGTGCAGAAGTTTTTAAGTAGGTCCCATCTGTTAGTTTTTGCTCTTATTTCCATTATTCTGGACGATGGATTAAAAATGATGTTGCTGTGATTTATGTCAGAGAGTACTCTGCCTATATTTTCCTCTAAGTTTTATAGCGTCCAGTCTAACATTTAGGTCATTAACCCAATTTGAGCTTACTTTTGTGTATGGAGTTAAGGAATGATCTAATTTCGTTTCTTTACATGTGGCTGTCCAGTTTTCCCAGCACCATTTGTTAAAGAGACTGTCTTTCCAACATTGTGTAGTCTTGTCTCCTTTGTCATAGATTAATTGACTAGGTTAATGGGCTTATTTCTGGGTTTTCTATCCTATTCCATTGGTCTATATTTCTATTTTTGTGCCAGCACCATACTGTTTTGATGACTGTAGATTTGTAGTATAGTCTGGGAGCCTGATTCTTCCAGCTCCTGTTTTTTTTTTTTTCCTTTTTCAAGATTCCTTTGGCTATTTGGGGTCTTTTATGCTTCATACAAATTTTGAGATATTTTTTTGGTTCTAATTCTATGAAAGATGCTATTGGTAATTTGAATAGGGATTGCATTGAATCTGTAGATTACCTTGGGTAGCATAGCCATTCTGACAATATTGATTCTTTCAGTCTACGAACATGGTATATCTTTCCATCTGTTTGTCTTCTTCAATTTCTTTCATCAGCATCTTATAGTTTTTGGAGTACAGGTCTTTTGTCTCCTTAGGTAGGTTTATTCCTAGGTATTTTATTCTTTTTGATGCAATGGTAAATGGAATTGTTTCTTGAATTTCTCTTTCTGATCTTTCATTGTTAATGTATAGAAATGCATTAAACTTCTGTGTATTAACTTTGTAACCTGCAACTTTACCAAATTCATTGAGTTCTGTCTTCCAGGTTACTTACCCATTCTTCTCGTGTATTGTTCACCTCTGTTTGTTCTTTAGTTCTTCTAGGTCCTTGGTAAACATTTCTTGCATCTTCTCAATCTTTGCCTTCATTCTTTTTCCGAGATCCTGATTTATTTTCACTGTCATTCTGAATTCTTTTTCTGGGGGGTTGCCTATCTCCACTTCATTTACTTGTTTTTCTGGGCATTTATCTTGTTCCTTCATCTGGGACATAATCCTACTTCTTTTCATTTTGGGTAGCTTTCTGTGATTGTGGTGTTAGTTCTGGAGCCTGATGGGATTGTAGTTCTTATTCCTCTGTCTGACCTTTGGTGGATGAGGCTCTTGCAAGCTTCCTGATGATAGGGATTGGCTGTGGGGAAAGCTGGGTCTTGCTGTGGTGGGCAGCCCATACTCAGTAAAACTTTAATTCAGTCCTGCTGATGGTGGAGGCTCTGCTCCCTCCCTGTTTGGCCTGAGGTGACCCAGTCCTGGAGTCTGTCAGCTTCTATAGTAGAGCTATTGGTACCCCCAAGAGGACTTTGCTGAGACGCATCTCCCAGAACTGCCGCCGCCAGTGCCCCTCACTGCCGTGGCAGGCCACTGCCGGCCCACCCTCATGCAGGAGACCCCCAGACCCTCACAGGTCGGTCAGGCTCAGTCTCCTGTGGGGTTGCTGCTCCTCTCCCCTGGGTCCTGGTGTGCGCAAGACCCTGTCTGTGCCCTCCGCGAGTCTCTGTTTCCCCTCGTCCCATGGAAGCTCTGCAGTCAAGTCCCACTGGCCCTCAGTCAGATTCCCTGGGGGCTCCCAGTCCCCTGGCTGGGTCCCCAGGCTGGGGAGCCTGAGGTGGGGCTAGAACCTACACAGCAGTGCCAGAACTTCTTTGGTATTACTGTTCTCTGGTTTGTGAGTTGCCCACACAGCGGGTGTAGGATTTGATTTTATTATAATTGTTCCCCTCCTACCATTTTGATGTGGCTTCTCCTTTGTCCTTGGATGTGAGGTATTTTTTTTTTGGTAGGTTCCAGTGTCCCTGTCGATGGTTGTTCAACAGCTAGTTGCGATTTTGGTGCTGTGGCAGGAGAAGATTGAGTGCACATCCTTCTACTCTGCCATCTTAATCTCCTCCAGTTTCACAATTTTTAACATATCAAGATAACCATGTTGTACGTGTTAACTATGCACACTTTGTCGATCATGCCTTCATAAATTTGGGGAAAAAAACAAGCGCGAAGGGAAGTCAGTGTGCAGACAGGGCGGGTGGGTATGAGCCAGGGTGGCCGGAGCATGAAGGTAAAGGTGGTCCAGTGGGCCCGAGACAGAGAGGTGGGATTCCAGAGATGGAGCCACCAAAGCTTGCTGATGTGTGGAGGCCCAGGGACATGAGAGATCCAGGGCACTCCCAGCTGCTTAGATGGTGTTGTCATAAACACGTGTCATAAAACAGGGTGTGTTAGAGGATTGGGGCTAGGCAGTGGAGAGAGGCGATTGAAAATTAGGAAGGTTAGGGGCGTGTTGAGCTAGAGATGCCTCCTGATTGTCAGAATGGAGAAGTCACACAGACAGGTGTGTGAATCCAGAGCAGGTATGTGAGGGAGGGTGTATGTAAAATCCGGTGCCAAGATGGTCCTATGAACGCTTTTCCTCAGGAACTGTCCTGAAGGTATTAATTGCAGAGAGCTCTTGATCAGATGTCCATGGCAGCCCTGATGTTTTGGGAACCAGCGGATACCAGCAACCTTGTGATCTGGGGTGTTTGATCAGTAGCTCATAGAAAGCCCTCAGCTTCTCCCTCTGACCTCCACTTAAAAAAAGCAAAGCTAAGACTCAATTGTCACCGTACTTTGGGTCTGGAGTTCAATGCAGAACTTTATTTCCTGGCTGTGCTGGCACTAGGCTGCTGCGCGCGGGCTCTCTCGTGTGGTGCGTGGGGCTGCTGGCCGCCTCTGGCCCGTGGGCTTCTCTGCAGCGGCTTCGCTCGCTGCGAGCGTGGGCGCTAAGGCGTGCAGGTTTCGGTAGCTGTGGCACGCCAGTTTAGTTGTCCTGAGGCATGTGGAGTCTTCCGGACCAGGAGTCGAACCTGTGTCCTCTGCACTGGCAGGTGGGTTCTGCTCTAAAAAATCTGTGAGTGTGGCTATGTCTGTGTCAGTCGCTCAGTCGTGTCCGACTCTTTGCGACCCCATGGACTGTAGCCCGCCAGGCTCCTCTGTGCATGGAATTCTCCAGGCAAGAATACTGGAGTGGTTTCCCATTCCCTTCTTCAGGAGATCTTCCTGACCCAGGGATCAACCCTGAGTCTCCTGCACCGCAGGCAGATTCTTTACTGACTGAGCCACCAGGGGAGCCCATTTATTTTTAATTGGAGGATAATGACTTCACAGCGTTGTGGTGGTTTCTGCCGCATAGTAACGTGAATCAGTCATAGTTATGTTCCCTCCCTCTTGAAGCCACCTCCTGCCTCCCACCCCGTCCTGCTCGTCTCCGTTGTCACGGAGCACCGGGTTGAGTTCCTGTGTGGTACAGCAACTTCCCACCAGCCATCTGTTTTACACACGGTAATGCGTATGTTTCAACGCTGCTCTCTCAATTCGTCCCACCCTCTCCTGGCAGGCAGATTCTTAGCCACTGGACCACTGGGGAAGTCCCAGTGCAGAATTTGAGTTTGAAAGCTCTAGTAAACCAAGAATTCCCAAAAAGTCCTGCAGTGAAGCAAGGGTTTCCATCTCTTTGGTGATAACTCTGTATTAAGCCATTTACCAGGCTGGACTTGTGAATTTCATTGGGAGAGTGGAAGCAGAGACAGTTTAGAGTGGGAAGCGCTCTTTGGAGGAAGCTTGGTCCAGCTCATCGCAGCTCCTAGGGCTCCTCAAGCAAAGGAAACTACCCTGCTTTCATCTCTTAATGGCGCCTGTGATCTGTGCCTCCATCACAGCATTATTTCATAGTCAACCTGCTCTTGCCGGGAAATCCGTTTCCTTCCCTTCTGTGACCCTGAGGAGGTTGTGTAGGAGTCAGCGTTGTGTTTTCTCCTGGAAGCTCTGTTTCTTCTTTAACTTCCCACGTGTTATAAGCCAGTGTTACACTTCTCAGCACAGATGTATACACCTGTCTGCTGCAGGGAGCAAGGGACATCAGCAGAAGTGTGAAGTCTCCCCAAGGCGGGGAGGTTGGATGCCCCAGGGTGTGTTTCTCTTTTGTTTCAGGATTTGAAAGTTGGCGAAGTTCAAGTTTGGGGCTTTAACTAGTTAATTAGTTGGTTAACTAGCTATCCAGTTAGAAAAATTTAAGACCCATCGTCAAAGCTCTGAATGCTTCCTTCCAGATATTGGGGAATTGAAGCCCACCTTTGACTATTAAGTTTCCCAACATTTTAACTAGTAGATGTATTAATAGTTAACATGCATTAAGCGCTGCCTGTGAAACGGGGACTATTCTTATCTTCATTTTACATCTGGGGAAACTGAGGCACAGGCTGAATTTGTTTACAAAGCGTAGCTCACATGAATGTAGAACAGATTTACTTTTTAAACGGTCACATAGTTGTATCTATATAGGTTTATATTTTGTTTTCTGCTTCAGATGATTCTGGGCCCTATTCAGGAAAAGGGACATGAGGTTTTCAGAAAGTGAGTGAATTTAAGGAGAACCAGATATATACAGGTACAGAAAACTCGTGAGGGGCAGAGCTGCTGCTCGGGTGGATGTGGGGGGTGGCTTCCTGGAAAATATCTCTCGTGGGACTCTTGCATTTATAACATTTCATGGGCTTCTCTGGTGGCTCGGTGGTAAAGAACCTGCCTGCAGTGCGGGAGATGCGGTTTGATCCTTGGGTCGGGAAGATCCCCCGGAGGAAGGGGTGGTAACTCACTTCAGTATTGTCACTGGGAAAATCCCATGGACAGAGGAGCCTGGCAGGCTGTGGTCCGTGGGGTTGCAAAGAGTCAAAGGCAACGGAAGCAGCAGAGCACGTGCACATGCAAATCAATATTTCAGCCCTGCTCTGTTGGCCCAACCCCATACGATCCCACGAAAATGAAAATCCCGTGCTGACCGTTAGGAGCAGTCTGCTCACCAGGAAGCTCTTCTGGAAGCTGGCTGAGCCCCATAGGTGTGGGTCCTGGAGCTCTTTGGGACGTCCGGCTGACCTTGTGCCCAGAAGGAAATGGATGAGATGGCCCCATCAGAGGGGGGACCAGGGGCATTCCAAGCCAGCAGTCATGCAGGACCCTGTGTATGCTTGGGACCCCCTAGCCACATGGAACAGCTGGTTCCAGGCACTGGCAGGGGCTTGGGAAGTCCCCAAGAAGGTATCCCAAATGCAGGCTGTGGTGGGGTGGAGTGGGTCACTGAAGCACAGGGCCTGGGACAGGGACCCTGCTTCCCTGGGGTTTAGGGGATGCGCTGAAGAGTGGGATGACCTTTGAACCCTATTACTTTAAGACTTTCAATAGCAACCTTTTCCCAAACCTCATAGATGCTTTAGCTATAAGGAGAAAAAACTGTTATAAAGAGGAAGCCAGCCAGAAAATTCTAGCCTTTATAATATCCAATTCTGCTTGTGGGTTTGATGGTAAAAGATAATTTGGGGGAACTTGGGGATTTTTGTAAAACATTCCAGCCAGGAGACTGTTTTGCCTTCCAAGTGACCAGCTTAGCCCAGTTCCCTGTAAGAGCTCTGGGACCCCCTGCGAGCTGGCTCATGGTGGCCACTAGGCTACTTCTAAAGGGCTCTAAAGACACGTCACAGCTGAGCTGCAGTGGGGGAGCAGGGAGGGGATAGGGCAAATCCAGACCGCGCTCACGGCTGTCACCTTGGGCTTCTGATGTCAGAGGTCGTGGTTCCTTCCACACAGCCTCCCGAGCATTGGAGGTGGTGGTTTAGTCTCCAGGTCGTGTCTGATTCTTGTGACTCCATGGACTGTAGCCCACCAGGCTCCTCTGTCCATGGGGTTTCCCAGGCAAGGATACTGGAGTGGGTTGCCATTCCCTTCTCCAGGGGATCTTCCCAACCCGGGGATCAAACCTGGGTCTCCTGCATTGCAAGCAGATTCTTTACCATCTGAACCACCAGGGAAGTCCTCTCCAGAGTATTAGGAGTGTCTTTTGTATGCTCATGAGATGATTGGTGGTTGGGGGCCCCTAGAGAGCTGCCAGAACGGGACTGGCTGCTGAAAGAGGCATGATTGAAGGGTTGAAATTTTCAGCCCCGGAACCTCCAGAGAGCAGAGAAGGGCTCTAGTCACCTATGGCCTGTGATTTAGTCAATCACACATACATAATGAAACCACGGTAAAAATCTCTAATTACTAGGCTTGGAGAGCTTCTGAGTTGGTGAATTGAGGTGCTGGGTGGGGAGGGTGATGAGCCCAGAGACAGCAGAGAAGCTTCAAGCCCCTTCTCCAGATTTTGCCCTATGCATCTCTTCCAGAGTCATATCCTTTATAATAAATCTGTAAATATAAAGTGATGAGGATTTCCCTCTTCCATCATAGCTCAGTTTGTAAAGAATTTGCCTGCGATGCAGGAGACCCTGGTTCAATTCCTGGATCGGGAAGATCCCCTGGAGAAGGGAAAGGCTACCCACTCCAGTATACTGACCTGGAGAATTCCATGGACTATATAGTCCATGGGGTTGCAAAGAGGCAGACACGACTGAGCGACTTCCCCATTCAACACATGCAAACTACCTTTTGGGCTTCCCTTGTAGCTCAGTCAGTAAAGAAGCTGCCTGCAGTGCAGGAGACATGGGTTCGATTCTTGGGTCGGGAAGATCCCCCAGAGAAGGAAATGGCAACCCACTCCAGTATCCTTGCCTGGAAAATCCCATGGTCAGAGGAACCTGGTAGATTTCCAGTCCATGGGGTCTCAAGAGTCTGACACGACTTAGCAACTAAACCAACCACCACTAGTGATTACAAAAGCGCCTTGTGGTGCAGGGGACTCGGGTTCGATTCCCGGTCAGGAAACTGAGGTCCCCACGCCGTGGCATGCATGCAGCTGCAGAGCCCGTGAGCCACAGCAGAAGGCCCCGCCCGATGCAGCGGGGTCCCGCGTGTGGCCACTAAGACCCGACCAGCCTAATGGACACTTTTCTGAAAGTGATAACGAGTATCAGGTTAGAAGTAAAATGGGTAAGTGCCGGTCTCATAGCGCTGAGATGAGCAGGAGAGCCTCGCACGGTTCATGCACACAAAAAAATAGTCCCTGCTCTAGGAACTCAAAATGGAAGGGGGTGTTTAAACAGCATCTCTGCAGAAGAAGAGATACACCCAAGGAGTCATTGCTTTCAACGGTTTTATTGCTAAACTATCATGATACAAGCCGTATAAAAATACTTTACATATAGCAAAAATAAACTACATTAAACTGGAGATTAAAAACATTTTGCATAGGAATGTGATGTATTCAAACTCCTTTTTAACAGTCAAGATTTTCAAAATCTTTAAGCCTTCCAGCACCACCCCAGGAGAGAGACTTTTTATCTGTTGGAGAGTTAATAAGGACATTCTTAACATCTTCTCCCCTCTGAGGACTCGAGAGGCAACAGCGGGGAGTGAGGTTCTTTGACAAGATGTGTGTCAAGGTGCTCAGCTTGTCCCAACAACGGCCTCCATCAGTTCAGGCCAATCAGCGTGCTGAAAGCACCTGCTAATGGCATCATTTGCATCTAAAGCCCGAACTCGGTAGGCGGAGTTCAGTCTAATTGGCCAGCAGCTGCTTAAAGGCAGGGTTTATAATCCTTTCTTCCAGCACTCAGCACCCCAGCTTGTATTTCTGAGAGGGGAGCTGGCTTAGGGAGCACAGCTAGCTCACTGACCACCAGAAAAGTTCGTATTCAAACAGAATTAAGACAGTGGTGTTGGCTAGAACTCAAGACACTCCTGAAAACTGAAAGAACTCGTTTGGGATCAGTTTCACGTGATGCTGCTTTTCCTTAGGCAGTCAGCTGGAATGCAGGAAAACCACTTGCATCGGCTGGCTTGGCTCCATGAGATTTAACGCCCAAGACCCAAGGTTACGGTGTGCTGGGCGCCCACTAAGTGGCTGGCCCCCCAGAGTGAGCTCAGGAAGGTGTGCCCCAGCTTGCCAAAAGTGTCACAGCCCCTGTGCCTCTTGTGAGTGTCAGACAGTCGTTAGCCAGACCCGGACATTCTTTCAATTCTGAACAAATAGAAAGCACTTGGAAGGGGTTTGACATGAAAATAAACACACCCAAGCCTCCCTTTAGTTCAGAGTGACAGATGAGAACACATCGGCTTCCGATCTGTGTGCATGTGACAGCTCCCACACAGGCCAAGGCTGGCTTCCTGGGACGGATGGCTTGACCACTGGATGCAAACAAGAAAAGCAGCATCCACACGTCCCCAACCTTAGAGGGAGTCACCGGGATTTGTCAGCGTGGTGTGTCTTCTGGAGAGCTCCGGGTTCTCCAGGGTTCTCACGCCCCTCGGGTATCGTGTCTGTCTACCCAGATTGAGTCGGCTCGGTCAGCCTCAGCCTGCGCTTGTGTTCTGTGGACAGGAGCCTTTTTAGACTCCCCACTACAACACAGGCAGTTCTGTCACCTCAGAATCGCCTACTGGGTCACTTACTGGGGCCCGAGACACTGCCCAGTGCCAAGAAGGCGGCTCAGAGCTGAAGCTGGCAGCATCCGCAGGCAACACATAGGTGCCGCCTCCTCCCATGAAGCCATCCCTCCCCTGCCTCTGGATGTGGCCTCTTCCAGGACAGGGGACGTGGGCTCCGAGGTGGGCTTTGTTTGTTTGCTCTCCTGGAATGAGCAACACTTCTTCAAGAATACATCCTCTCTCTCAAGGGAAAAAAAATCCTCAACTGATATGCAAAAAGAGACATTTGAAAAAGATTTTTTAAACACTTATAAATATTTTCTAATTCCAACAAGGATGTGATATTTTGAGGACAGATACAAAGCATAAAAATACAGATAAGAAAATAAAATTTAATACCATACTCATTAATTTGGGGTTGCCATTATATATTATCAAGCAGCAGTTTTTTGTACAATACAGGAAGACTCGCAAACTTTGGAAATATACTACATTCAGCAGCAGGGCAGATTGCTGTTGGAAGGGTTATCTATTTACATGACCTTGGATGCAGCAAGTGCAAACCTCCACCTGACAGATCCTTCTACCACGTGCAACACACCCATCTTGACAGTTTAGACATCCTTTTTCTCTCTCTTTGAGGCCCTATTGCCTCTTCCCATACTGAAAATATTTCATGAACAGTTTACTTGGCGAAACGTCCTCCTGGCCTCTGTCACTGACAAAACTTTCTTGATTGCTGTCACATCCTATTACACGTTCTCTTGCCTGTTTATGTCTCGAATCTAATGCTTCTGTTTCTTTCCCTTGTTATTTGGTATAGCTGTTTATGAAAGTGCTTCCTATAATACCCAGCTAGGATGTCTTAGGAAAAAAGTGTGTGTCTTACAGACACAAGCACATCTATACGTACAGAAATTTGAGCTACTAGGAGGCCCTTTGCACTAACATGGTTAGAATAGTGATGGAAAATGCATTAGTCCTTTTTCACCTCATGCACAATGCAGCTGAGCGACTTTGCTACAATAGCAGGAAGGCACTTGGGTAAAACATTCAGATAACCGAGGAAAGGCCAAATTCCCTCATGTGCAAAAAAAGAAAAATGGCTCCCAGCCAGGTCACGTGAGAATAGATTGCTCACCAAACGCTTGAGCCCCTTCCCCGTGAAGTCAGTATTGCCGGAGAGTTCTTTGGGTAAAGCTGCTTAGATAAGGCACTCTTGTACCAGTGAGGAAGAATTTTGCATCCCAGAAAGTCTGCATCTCGCAATGGCGGTCAGCTTCTTACTGATACTGTCTGTTGAAAAGAATTTTGCTAAACTCTGCTTGGGGTGGGTGGGAAAAGTCCTCGTCCTTGGGGGAAAAGAAATGCAAGGTCCTGACCGAAAGGGGACAGACACGTGGCTGCAAAGGCATTGTGTTCTCTCTCTGGAGCCCCAAAGACAGCAGGCCCGGGTCACCAGGTCCTGAGTTCTGGTCCAGCTGTCAAAAGGTTTTCTCTCTCTGGGGAGACTTGACAGCAAAGCCAGGACTTAGGAAACCCAGGGGAACCCTTAAGTGCTGCCACCCGTCTCAGCTTTGCACGGCGGCAGGCCTGGTCAAAGCCTTCTGAAGACTGCGAGGAATACGAGGAATACGTACACTCCAAGTCGACTGGGGAGAAGCAGTTAACATCTGAAAAGGAATCCCTGGCCTGTCCTGGGGTTTCTGCAGTTAGTGTAAACAAACATCTGTATGATTAAAAACTCACCTGCCAAGAACTTGGAGTGTTTTGTTTGTTTGCAAAAATTGCCCTAAGGGAGACAGACTGGTGGGTGCACTCCGCAGAGAGAAACAGGATGGGGGCGTACACTGCGTACCCCTTCTGAGTGGTCTGAGCTGAGAGTACTCAGATTGAGGGCTGTGCAGGGAGTGGGTTTGCTTCTATTTAGGTCACTTTTGTGCTGGATGAAGCAGGTGATGTAGATGTGTCTTTGGGGGTGGGGGAGAGAGGCAGGTTTCAATGGTCCAGGTAAAGGTAACCAGCGAACTCTGGAGTCAGATCCTGAGCTGGTGTGTCCCACGTTGAGTTTAGGCCGGACAGGAGACTCAGTGTTCTTCCTGGAGGAACCCACCCACTGAAACCCTCGGACCTGCCAATGACCATACTTCACTTAACAAAGATACCTGCGTGGTTTGGGGTTTTTGTTTGTGGGGTGGGGGTTGCTTCAGCCCTTCTGCCATTCCTTCTCAAAATTCAATGCACATGCTTGAGATTCTTCTTAACTATATTATGGAAAAGCACTTGGGCTGTTGGAGAAAAGTAAGTGGGAAGAGCAGAGAGGTGTGAAGCTTGTCCGGCTGCAGTGGACAGCGCTCACCCCACAGCTGGGGTGAGGCCCACCCGTCCCATGCAGGGGGGCAGGGCAGCGGGCCGAGAAGCCCCCCCACCTCCAGCCAGCTTTTTGAAAGCAGAGAAGCGGGGGGCGGGGGGGGACATACACATGTCATAACTTAAGGCCAAGAAGTTTTAACAGGTGAACTTGTATAAGCCAGATCGGGTTTGTTTTTTGCTTCAGAAGCAGAAAATCTAAAAACCAAGCTTGAGCTGTGGCCCATCCACGGTGAGGCCCATGCGACCATTAGGTGAGGATGGGCCGGCTTCTCTGTTTCTCTCCAGCCTGTCAGCTAGGTCACGTTCCTTTGGTTGCTCTGTTGGAGAACCTCCTTTGCTTCAAAAGGTACAAGAGTTGTATTGGTGACCCAAGAAAGTGAAGGCGAGGGCTGGGGTTCAGTTGCCACACCCTCATCTTCTGTTCCAGCGGCCGGTCTTATTCAGAATGTATCTGGGGTCAGCAGGCACTTAAGGCTTGGATGGGACACCATCAAAGTCAACGGAGCTGCTCTTTGGGGATTAGAGCAGGACCCGGGATGCAGAGAGAGAGGCGGCGAGCTTGGGGATGAAGGTTAGCTTTCGGCGGGTACTTGGCCCTGCCCGGGGCAGGGTGGACGCTGGGGCGGAGGGCCAGGGGCCATGGGAGGCTCCAGGGTCAGCCTTGTGAATGGACGGTGTCCTGCTAATGACTTCTTCTACGTCTGATTTCGGGCGGGAGGTCCTGAAAACTCCTTCCTGATAATTTCATTGACTACAAAAGAAAGAGAAGGGGCAAGTGAGATGGCAGGAAAAACACGAATGTGGTCAGCTTTTTAGAACCTAATTCAAGCGGGCTGTTTTATAAAACAGGTTTTTGTGCTTTGCGATAATACATTCGACATAAGAAATGCCTTCCCACATTGTGACCCCCCTCACCCCCTGAAATGATGCTGTTTTGTGGTATGGGTTTGTTAGTGAAAATTGCCCACATGGTGACTTTTAAAACTTGCGATGGCAGGAATGGAGCTGGGCCACAGGGCATGATCTGAGGAACACACTCTCCTTTTTATTGAATGCACTGAGGTGCTTTACTTATACCAAACTCTGTTACTGGGACGTCCAGAAAACACCCACTGTGTGACCAAAACACAGCTTGACCCACAAAACCTACAGCTCTGAAGAGGGGCCTTTAAAAGGGGAGTGGGTGGAGCCACCACAAGGACTAAGCCGGCAGTGCAGACAAAATCTCCATCTCTTCCAGCACAGGCGAGAATTCCACCCCTTCACCCCTCCTCCCCGGTCACACTGTGAGCCTTCTCAAGTACCAGCATCCTCCAGGGACTCTGGAAAGTTCCATCACCCCCTTCCCCAGGAGACACTGGGGAATCCGCAGGGAACCAACAAGGCGATGCCAGCCACTGGCGTCAGGGAACTAGCCCTCCTCCACCCTCCTCCCCCCTCCTCCCCCCTCCTCCCAGCCTCTCTGAGGCACCAGCTCTCAGAGTCAGGACAGGAAGGTCCTGGGACAGTGGCAACCACAAAAAGCCTGCCCTCAGCATGCTTGGGGAAAGCTGCCGTCACCAGCAGCCGGACGCCAAGCAGGCTTGTGCACCGTCCTCAAGTGTGTGTGTGTGTGTGTATGTGCACCTTGGTTATTGCAGCTGATTGTGGGGACTGGCCCCAGGGGCAGAAGCAGGGGGCAGACCCCTCGGGACCCCATCAACGGTAGAAGGATTCCCCCCCCGCCCCCCGTTCCAGCACTCAGTGTCTTCCCACAGGCTCCTCCTCCTGTGTTTTCTCATCTCAGTCTTATCCTGAAACTGCAGAGACGGGAGGTGAGCAGCGAGGGCTAAGTGTCAGGTGTGTGCAGAGCCCCCTCGTGGTCACGCTGGGCCCTCCTGGGTTCAGGGCGCTTTCCCTTGAAAACCCTCCGCCAGGATGAGTCTGCAGCGCCCAGAATAAGGAGAGAGCAAACCCACTCAGCTCCCGCACTGAATGGGCTGTGGCCTCACCTCCCCGCGCCTCAGTGTTCTCGTGTGCAGAGTGACTCCTTGTGGTGTGTACATCTCGGGACTGTGAGGATGGTGGGCTCCTCGCATGATGCCAGGCACCCGGCCCTGTGTAGCGGCCAGCTGTGATGGGTACTGATGCCCCCATCTTCGTGCTGGACAGTAAACCCAGTGCTTTGCATCAGCGGGCTCCGTTTGGGGCAGAAATGAATCAGGCATCCTTGCTGTTCTTTGCATGTCTGCCGAAAGCAGGTGCAGGGACAGGTGGCCGGGACTGGGACACCCACCTCTGCCACTTCCTCAGTGTGTGAGCCTTGCCTTAGTGATGGAATTGCTCTGTGCCTCAGTTTCCCCCTCTGCATGTTGTATAAAGACATGCCCTTCTGTCTACAGTTGTTGAGGTGCTTAAATGAGATAACAGAAAATTATCCCAGTCCCCAGCGTATAGCAGATGTTGGTGTGCAGACTAGTATGTGCAGATGTACATACACATGAGAAAGTGACACAGTATCGATACATTAGAGTGACAACCGGTTCTCGAGTGCAGGAATGGATCCACTGATAGAAACTCACAGGATGACCCCGTGCATTCAGCTAACCAGCTCTATCTGTGCACTGACTGTGTGCCAGCTGCCAAGTGACTCCCAGGGCCCGAACCAGGAGCTGGCTGCAGAAGCCCCGCCCTCCACCCTCCTCCCCGGCCTCTGGGAAGCACGAGGGGCTGGGGGCCCTGGGTGGGGGCGCCAAGCAGGAGCGAAAGCGCGGTGCCAGGGGCGGAGGCGGGGCTCGGTGTGGCTTCACGCGAAGCTTTTCAAAGCCCGGATTCTGAAGGGCTTCCTGTTTTCTCAACCTAGGAAACCGAGAGGAGTCAATCCTCAATGGAAACTCTCCATGGCCTCAGTTTTCTAAAAATAACGGCTGGGCAAAACCGCCGGCAGAGCTGTGCTCACCAGAAGGGTCTGGGGGCCGGCTTAGGAGCTGGGGGGCAGCTAAGCCCCCCGCCCGGTGGACAGGGCCCACCCCCACTCTCTGAGAGCGGGGTGTGCACGACTCTCAGCCTGGCGGGCGCTATGCCCCGGGCCCACGGGGTGGGTGGGGGCATGCAGGCGGGCCCCTCGCGCCCACGGCCACCTCTCTGGGGAGCGGAGCCTTTCTTTTCTGAAACCTCAGCGCTCCGCCCCTGCCATGGATGAGGACGCTCTCTCACAGAAGCGGTGGGTGTGGTGCCCACAGCTGTGTCCTCACGGGGGTCTGGCTAAAGCGTGGGCTCCACGTGCCTTGGGGGGGGGGTCTCACCTGGACCACCTCACCCCGACTTGAGAGGCCCCACCTCTGCGACTTCAGCCCTGGGGTGAGAGGGGAGAGGGGCCACTGCCTCTGGATGGATCTCATGTCAGCAGGGAGCCTCCCCCTTGCATCCCCAGGCCCTGCCGCCTCTCTCGGTCCCATCTCGGCCTCCCTTCCTCACTCCAGCCCACCGCACGCTTTGCTGTCTCTGTTCAGTCGCTAAGTCATGCTCAACTCTTTATGACCCCGCGGACTGAAGCCCACCAGGCTCCTCTGTCCTGGGACTTGCCAGTCAGGAATACTGGGGTGGGCTGCCATTCCCTTCTCCAGGGGATCTTCCAGACCCAGGGATCGAACCCACGTCTCCTGCATTACAGGCGGATTCTTTGCCCCTGAGCCCCCAGGGAAGCCCCCACTACGTGCGGAAGGTCCCCTTTACCCCAGAACCCTGCCCTGGGCCCCCGTTTCCCCTGGTCTAGTCCCCACTGTGACCTCGCCTCCTGTCGTCCTCGCCCACGCCCCAGCCAGCCGCGGGCTTCCGCTCTGCGTGCTCCCCCGGCCCCTGCCTGCCTCCCGCCTCTGCCGCGGCTTTTCCTCCTCCCTTCACTCAAGGCTCTGCGTGGCCCCCGGCCCTGGGGACAGTCGGCAGCGACCCCACCCTGCCTGTTGCTCAGGCTCCTCCATATACCAGTTCCCGGCAGTTCACTATCCTTGTTCTTTAGTTTTCTTGTTCCCTCACAGCACCCCGGGCTCCTGAAGATGCCATGGCACGTGGGAAGCACTCAGTAACCTATCAGTGAGAAAGCGGAGCTTAGCAAGAGGCTCGGTAGCCTCAGGACACTGTCCACACTGGGATTTGGCTCCAGGTCTACTGTGAGATGTGAGTGTGGAAACCACTCTCCCAGGTCGCTGCCATCAGCACGTCCTTCATCCCGTGGACGTCCTGAGCACCCATCACACGCCACCTCTTCTCCCGCCTCTTCCCAAATCGGCTGCAGGCAGTCCTCCAAACAGCCCCTCTCCCTGCCCATATCCTGCCTTCCCTCCTGCCCGTCTTCTGAGTATCACCTTTGCCCGGAAGCCGCCATACGTGCCTAGGTCCTGGCTCCCTCCCAGAAGCAAACACTGAGTCCTCCAGGCACTCTGCCCCTCCTGGGCCACCTCGCTGAACCGTGCACGGCACCGCGCACCTTAGCCCACCATGGGGCCTTCACATCAGCCTAGGCCACTTGGTTTCTCTCTCGGCCAGCTGACAAACGGGTTGTTGGTAGGCTGTCTGCCTGGAGCTGCTTCTCCATGAAAGAGTATAAGCCATTCACTTTTTTTCAGAGCTACGCGCCAGGCACTGTACCAAGGCCTCGGTTACTTCTCAGACTACACCCAGCAATACACTCATCCTCATTTTATAGATGGAAAAAGACAGGTGGTTACCCAGCAGAGCAGGTGAGGGGGGAGGGATCAGGGTTTGAACCCACAGTCCATTTTATTAACCTGTACATTAATTATATGGCTCCACCTTATGGGTAAAGAGACTGTGCTGTGAAGTTTGCTAGCCATCACCTTTCTTCTGGGGCCCTGGAATCCTTAGCATCATTTGTATGAGTCAGAAAAGACCAGGGCAGCCTCTGCGAGGTGAATGAGCAGAGGCGTGTGTGCTGAGTGGTTAGGTGGTCACTGAGAATCACTTTCTTGGAACAGAATTGAGGCCAGCAGTGTTCAGTCTGCCACAAGCACCCCTGACCTTTTGTTACCCTTACAGAGAGGGGCCGTTATAAAAACACGGATGTCAAACATGGCTACAACCTCAGGGTGACTTCTAAACCTGATACCCAGGGCTGAAACCAGACAGAAAAGACAGACAGATGTAAGTTTATAAAAATTATATGTTTTTCTTTAAAACTCCATAAAAGAAATCCTGTAATGTTTTCAGGTTACATGATAAAGGTCATTCATATGTAAAGAGGTATTACAAATCAATAACAATCCTAATAGCTACAGACATAAAAAGAATATAGCAGGGGTTAATGAACTCTTTCTGTAAAGGGCCAGATAAAAATATTTTCAGTTTTATTATAGCCCCTTACTCAACACCTCAACTCTGCTTTAAAAAAAAAAAAAAAGTAAAGCAGCCACATATGTGAGCAAATGGGCATGGCTGTGTGCCAATAAAACTTTAATGAAACAGGCTGGGGGCCGCATTTGGCCTGAGAGATAGTTTCCCAGCTTTAGTATACACACCAACAGTAAAGAAGAAAAGGAAAGCACTGTATGTTTTCTTTCCCTACTTTTCAGGGGTACCACTCGGGGGAATCAGTGCCTTTTAGTAGTATTGTTCATCAAACAACTCTGGGTTGATCAGTGTTAAATTTCTTGAAGCTGATTTCTGCTAGCATCCCACTCTGCCCCGGGAATTTTCCGGTTCTCGTGCGGGTCCGGACACCTGCATGCCGAGTCCCTTCTCCTAACCAAGCTCGGAGGCGCTCCAGCTTCAGCTTGCTGGAGAAGGGCCGCTCAGAGTCCCACACAGAGACCCACACAGATAGACTGGAGGTGCCACTTAAGACTTTCCAGGGAATTTTGACTATTCTAGGCTTGCTTCCCTTTAACTGCTGACTTTGGAACTTAATCCCCTGAGAAAGAAGCACCGGGAAGGAGGGGACGGGCCTCATCCTGTTTCTCTCCCAAACCTCAGGCATGTTTTCCCAAGTCTGGTCAGACCGTGTGCGGGCCCTCGAGAGCCCGGGGCAGCCAGAGAGTGGCTCCCAGAGCAGGGAGGCAGCGCTCGAGCCCAGGGGCCGTGTTGCGTGCTGACGGGGCCCACGTGGGGCCAGGTGAGGTGGCTGGGCTCCAGAAGGCCCATGATGTACCCTCTGGATGTTTTTCCCCCTCTTGCCCTAGCTGCACTCAGGGAAAGCCACTCTGAAGGCCAGGTGTGAACTCCAGAGCTGGCCTGCTGTGTCCTGAGCACCAGGCCTGACTGCCCACGAGCCAGTGGAAAGGGGGCCATTGGCAGTGTGGGATGCTGCACCCCTCGGCTTGCCTGTGACTCGGGGTTCACAAAGCTTTTCACTTGCTAAGTGCCTCCGTGGCCTTTTCTCCGCCCCCCCCCCACCCCCGGCCATCCCCACGGGCTCTGGGGTAACTGAGAACTGGAGAAGAGCTTTCTAGAAGGGCCAGGCTTAGAGGCTCAGTGGAAAGGACAAAAACCCCCTTGACGAGGCCTGTAGCCCAAAGCTGTGGGTGGGGTCTGAAGAGTTACGTGATGGTAAGTCCCCTCTGAGGCCATGCAGAGCAAAGGCAGCCTGCCAGCGTTCCCAGGCCCCTGCGAGGTCACAAGCATTGCCAAGTTCTAACATCAGGGAGGGAAGAAGCACATTCAAGAGGCTCTTTGACAACTGGCTGAGTCTGGACACTGATCGTTCAGCTGCATTTTTGTCCTGGCCCCCCCGGTGCCGGGGGGCCCCCAGACTTCGCGGGTGGGACTCTCAGTTCCCGCTGGGGATCCAGTCAAGGGTCACTGGTGTTAATGTTGCCTTTTCACTGTTGATGGGGTTTGAGAGTCACTGGTGGGGAATGTGCTGGGGACACGCTACCCCTGCTGAGGCTCATGCTGCTGTTGGGAAGCCTTGGCGCACCTTGGCGGGCACTGTCCTCTGGGAAACAGGGTTTGGGACGTCGGCCCTGCTGTGTGTGCTGACAGAGGTGACATCGGATGGGAAAGGGTTTGGGACGTCGGCCCTGCTGTGTGTGCTGACAGAGGTGACATCAGATGGGAAACAGGGTTTGGGACGTCAGCCCTGCTGTGTGTGCTGACAGAGGCGACATCGGATGGGAAACAGGGTTTGGGACATCAGCCCTGCTGTGTGTGCTGACAGAGGCGACATCGGATGGCCATTTTCACTGGGTTTTCACCATGGGACGTGCTGCTACCGAGGCCTCTGGGTCTGTCCTGTGATGGAGTGAACCCACTTTCACCGACAAATCGACAATTAACACATCATTGGACCATGAGATTTCTGCAGAAACTAACACCTGTGGCTGTAATACATCTCTGGTCAATAATGTATTTAAAAAGTCACGGCCCAGTAGAACAGCAAGAGGCTGATGAGCCAGAAATACTGGCACTGGCTTGCCTCTGGCGAGTGCTCCCCATATGCTGGGTACAGCATGCGCTGCCTGAGTCTAAGCACCTGCCGGGCAGTAAATGACAGCCGCTGAGGCACAGGAAGGTGACGGCGCCGTCCCGGGCGGCTCTCCACCCCCAGGGCCGCCTGCTCCCATGTGGTCACCTGGGCTCCTCTGCACAGGCCCAGAGCCCAGGGTTGATGGGGGCTCCCCTGAGCTCAGAGGGAAAACCACACACAGCTCCAGCCTAGTTCCAGAGCCGGGTGTCACATCCAGAAGTCGAGTGGTGGGTTAACCCCTTCCAAAGCACGTAAGAAGGCCCCTGCGGGGAGGTGGAGCTTTGCGTTGACGACATCAAGATTGGAGAAGACCCAAGTACTGGGCTCTTCCAGAGGCTTCTGATCTACCTGCCCCCTCGCATTCCCCAGCACGGGACGCCCCGCCACTGCCAGAGAACACCTTCCCTCCCTGGGCATTGAGCACAGTGTATAGAGCCGCCAGGGAGCCGGCACAGGGCGGGAGCAGAGCCCCCGAAGGCTGGGCCCGGCTCTGCCGCCTCCGCCCTGGAAGAGGGTGCTGGGTCCCCTGGGAGAGCATGCAGGCACCCCACACCTCGGAGCCACCCCCTACGCCCCGGCCTCCGAGAAGCTCAGCTATGTCCCCTGGGGGTGGTGGGGTCTAGCCCTCGAGTAGGAAATGTTGGAAAATGAGAGGGCCTTCACGTGGTAGAGTCTTCCTTTAATTAAAAAAAAAAATCAAGTTAAGGAAACACACAGCTGGAAAACAAAAGGAAAGGCAGAAGATATCAATTACCTTTAACTTTGATTTCTCGGATCAAAGATCACAGTCATTCTGTTTCATAATATGTTTTGTATCCAGCTAAGGTGTGTGTCTATCAGCTCTGAAAAAGATTTGCAAAACCATTTTTGAGAAGAAGAAAAAATCACCTTCAACCTCTATTACGCTTCCAACTCATGATAATATTATCCATGTAATGAGTAGCTGTTGACCCAGGGCCTCTGAGAACCCAGAATAGAACTCAACCCTCTGGCCATAGTTTAAGCCCCAATTCTGTATGGTGCCAGAATTCACCCAAAACCAGGGTAGTATCACTGCGATGAGGGACTTTGTACAAAGAAACAGGGATCTCTGAAATCACAGTTCATCAGCAAAGATAATGGTACTTTGTTTTTTTTCTTTAAAGCAAGACAAAATGACTGTTCTGCCGGTATGCCATGCAGACTCAAATCATGGCCAACCAAAGAGATAACACTGGCAGATCAGAAAATCAGAATCTGATGATGCAGCTACTCAAAATGTAACCAGCCTCCTTCAGGCTTTTCTGTCTACGCTACATTTGACCCCTGCTTCCTCCGCAAGAGAGACAACCTCAGCGAGCATGCAAATTCTTATAATTGTACACTCTCTTCCTGTTTTTGTCTGGTTGACAAGTTACTATTTTTATAGCCCCTGCCCAACTGAAGGTGCTCAGCGAGAAGAGGACAGCTGTGCATTTACAGGCAACCAACTATATCACACGCTCACTCCATTTTAAATAACCCTGCTCTGTAGCTATAGCATGCCTACAGTTTCAAAGCACCAGTTTTCTCAATTCCTCTTGAAAATGGCCGAATTAGAAGACCAGAGTGCGTTTTGAGTGCTTGATTCAGAAGTATTTTCTGGGATTAGTTTCTTGCAGGGAATGACCTCGCCTTTCTCTAGCTGCAGCCTTATTTCATCCTTAGGTAAACCAGGATCGTCTCTGGCCCTGAATGCTCATCTGCAAGGCAGAGAACACGCACTAGTGAGATCTCGTCTGCAGTTCCCGGCCTGGACGCCCACGTGATGGGCTCCAGGCAGGGCTGGTCTGATTGGGACTGGCTGGGTGAGGCACGGGCTGCTGCCCATCTGCCCTGTCCTCCGCCGCAGTGGCCGTGAACACAGTTTGGACCATGTATTTCAGGCCCTCCTGGAGTGCAGAAGCCCACAGGCGGCTCCCTCACCGTATCTTTTCTCTCTACTGCTACACACTGGCTGGTTCCAAATCCAAGGCAGAGAGCTGTCTGACCGTTCCCCGCTCAGGGCCCTAAAATGACCAAAGGACTGCTTTCAGCCCAGACCTCGCCCCTGAACGTCAGACTTAGATATCAAACTGCCCATGAGGCATTCAAAACTTCACAGTCAAAACCCGACTCCCGATCGTCACCGTCATCGCCCCCAGCACACTCCACTCCTTCCATCGTAGGAAACGTACCCGCCCTCCTTCCGGTCGTTCAGGTCAATCTTGGTCACAGCCCACATCCTCTCCATGGCAGACGCTCCTGGATCTACCCTCAAAGTCTACCCCACCTCGTCTGGCCCCCGGCACGGGCCCTCCCCCTTCCTCACGCCTCTGTGCGGGGCTCCTGGCCCTCCCCACAGCTGCAGCTGGTCCTGTTGGCACTTAAGGCACAACTTGTGGCCTTAGTGGTTGCTCCTGGGAAGAAATGGCTCCAAGGTGCTAACATGGCCAAGATGTGTGCACTTTATCCACCCATTCAAGTGGGCTTCCCTGGTGGCCCAGCTGTAAAGAATCCACCTGCCAATGCAGAAGACATGGCTTTGATCCCTGGGTCGGGAAGATTCCTAGAGAAGGAAATGGTAACCCACTCCAGTATCCTTGCCTGTAGAATCCCATGGACAGAGGAGCCTGGTGAGCTACAGTACATGGGGTCGCAAAAG
Organism: Odocoileus virginianus; assembly: GCF_023699985.2. NCBI lineage: Eukaryota > Metazoa > Chordata > Mammalia > Artiodactyla > Cervidae > Odocoileus > Odocoileus virginianus. The sequence goes on from NC_069682.1 coordinate 74,051,383, forward strand.
AACTGGACACAACCAGTCCATCCGAAAGGAGATCAGTCCTGAAAGATCAGTCATTGGAAGGACTAATGTGGAAGCTGAATCTCCAGTACTCTGGCCACCTCATGTGAAGAGCTGACTCATTGGAAAAGACCCCGATGCTGCGAGGGATTGGGGGCAGGAGGAGAACGGGACGACTAAGGATGAGATGGTTGGATGGCATCACCAACTCGATGGACTTGGGTTTGGGTGAACTCCAGGAGTTTATGATGGACAGGGAGGCCTGGTGTGCTGCGGTTCATGGGGTCGCAAACAGTTGGACATGACTGAGCAACTGAACTGAGCGACTGAACAACAGCCACCCGTTCAAGTTGCACTTAGCGGGGATCAGGTACCATGTATGTGTCCAAGGTCACACCCTTGGAGCCGCACTTTTGAATCAAGATGAAACCCCCGCACCAGCGGCGGGTCCCCCGGGAGCCCAGGGCTGCTCCAGCTCCATGCCCCGTCCCCCTGTCAGGAGTTGAGAGAGTTCATAAAGCATCACACTGATCGGTTTGATTGCAGACTTTTGAGGTGCAACTTCCTGTCCAGTCACGGATTTTCACCTTTGATCGTCTGCTTATTGGTGTAAGGCAGGCACCAGGAGCCAGAGGTGGGGCCTGTTTCAATTCAGCCAAGACCTTGACCACAACCCTCCCACTCTGCAGGGGGCTGCTCACGCCCCTTCCTTCCTCCTCAATTATCTCTGGGGCTGGGGCTCTGATGCCCCCTTCTCAGGTCAGGTTACTGAGGCAGAGAAGGATGGAGTGGGCCATCCAGGAACCGTCCCGGCTCCGCGGGTGCTAGTCCTAGATCAGGACTTCTTACGCGCGTGAGATCATCGAGCTGCCCTGGGGACGGGGTGAGAATGCAGCTCTGCCGCAGCAGGACTTGACTGGAAAGCACTGCATCCGTGTGATGCGAAGTCTCCCAGCCTCTGCCTGAGCCTCCGTTTCCCACGCAGCAGGGAGCAGAACGCCTCCTGGGAGACACCGCTGTGAGGGTGGAGATGCCAGAGCTGCCTCAGTCACAGGCAGGCATTCGTCAGCTCAGCCATACAGACAGTAAGGAAGAAAGACGGAAGGACGGGAAAAAGCTGTGGAGGGAGACAGATCAGCCCAGTCCGTCCTCCCCAGTAACCAAGAACACAGCTGTTTCCCGACATGTCTAAAGACGAAGTCCACGCCATTGGTCAGCCTCTGGGAGAGAAGGCAGCATTTATGACACGCTCCCTGGGTGACACCTAGAAACCGGCCCAAACGCAGGGAGAGAGGCCTCTGGTCCCGGAATCTGTGAGGCTACTGCTGAGGACCAATAGAGTGATGGGGCATTTTTCCAGTCCTCGACATAAATCAGTGAATTGTCCTGCTAGTCTCGTGGATTTAGGATATGGTTAGGAATGGTTCACTGATTATCACAGATAATTAACACAAAAGTGCAAGGTGTCAGCAGATAAAACACAGACTCAATCTGTCACCCTGACAAGTTCTACAAGCTTCCAGCCTCCTGAGAGCACAGGCGCACCTCTGAAGGGGATGGCATTCAGTGGGAAGTCCTGTAAACCTCTGCGTCAGAGGAGGTCGGCTGCTGTCTGTGGTGGCTGAGTCACTTAAGTCGTGTCCAACTCTGCGACCCCAGGGACTATAGCTCTCTAGGCTCCTCTGTCCAGGGAAGTTCCCAGGCAAGAATACCAGAGTTGGTTGCTAATTCCTTCTCCAGGGATCTTTCCGACCCAGGGATTGAAGCCGTGTCTTCTGCATTGGCAGGCGGATTCTTCATCACTGGGCCACCAGGGAAGCCCAGACTGGTCTTGGTGGTGGTGGTGACTTAGTCGTTATGTCCAACTCTGCGACCCCACGGACTGTAGCCTGCCAGGCTCCTCTGTCCATGGGATTCTCAAGGCAGACTGGTCTTAGGAATGTTCAGTTTAATGATTTTGTCATGGAAACTCTAGGGTCCCTCCCAACCAGTACAGAATGCGCTACCATTTTCTCCATCCCCCGCTTTTTCCGTGATTACAGATCAACTTGCCATCTAGGGAGAAACTTTCTCTAAGCTAGAGAAGCTCAGGTTTTCTCTAAGCTACGCTGCCCTACCAGGGAGGAACCAACTCTATCAACCTGAGGCCCGAGCTGAGTCCGTCCTTTCCTCCAACTCAGCAGAATTTCTTCTGCTTACACGTAGCTGAAGAGGCACCTCTCCTATCAAGCAACCGCACGGCTTCTAAGGCAGCAACCACAGGCAGGAAAGCATCGTGAACAAACCAGAGGAGGAGGCGCGCCTCCTCGTCCCCTGCCACCTCATCACAGCCCTGGCTCCAGAGCTCTGCCGAGCTGCATCAGCCACAGAGCAGGCAAGCACAGTGGGCCGTTGCCTTTAAAACAAAAACAGAAGCAAAAGAGAAGCACTTGTTACTCCATCCAGTTGAGATTTGGGAGAGAGTGATCCAAACCCACAGCTCAGCCTGCAACCACAAATGAGATGATAAAATAAATACCTAATTGTTTGGGAAGCCAGCTTTGTCTTTGGAGGTTAGAGGGATTAACCAAGCGTTTCTGTGAGCATGTGTGTCTCTCCTTGGCCTTGCTGTGCGGGAGAGGGGACTGAGCTGGGTCAGACAGGCCAGGTGGTAAGAGGGGAGCGCGGGGCGAGAAAAGGCCGGGTCCTCGCGCCACAGAAGCGCACAGGAGTCCCCTGAGGCCTCTGAGACAAAGTCCAAAACCGCAGGCCTGCCGCACGGCTCCTGCTACTCAGAAAGGCTTCACTGGCTATTTGCTGAATCACCTAATAGCCTCATCTCCACCTCGTCCATCAATTCACCTTCCAGATTGTTCTGTGTCCTGCCATACATGTCATGACCAGCTGACCACACCCCCCACCCCCCCAACAAGGAGGACACCCTTACATTTATCCATGTGTTTGCAAAGCCTGACCTAAGCCCACCTCCCCCAAGGAGGCATCCTGACCACTTCATGCTCCCTCAGGACTAGGCATTTGGTCCTGAAACTGGCCCCCGAGAGTTTTCAGTCACATCTGTCTCCCTCTCGAGGCCCTCAAGCCAGTTTGGTGTGAGAACTGACGGCCCTCACTGTCCATCCAGCAAGTGCTGTCGCCACATGCATCTGACAAGCCAGCACCATGGAGCCCCCGTGAGAGGCGGCGCTGGGCGGCTGGGTGACCGCGAGACACACCTGGGCCCGGGCTCCCCAGCCACCCTGTCCAGGCCACGGAGCCACTGGCTGCCTGGAGAGGAATTCCGGCAGTCCAAGGGGGACCCGACCCTGCACCTCTCCCAGCAAGAGTCACAGGCCAGGCCTGGCTCGGACGGCGCGCACCTCCCAGACATCCTGGAGCACCCGGCGAGAACTGTGTGTGTGACATCACAGCAGGCGTCCCTCAGATACCTCAGCTCTCCCAGGACGCGCGGACAGAACCCTGACTCCTGACTCGGGCCCCGCAATCAAACCTTCACCTTGCTGGGACAGCACAGGCCGTGCTAGGGACGCAGCTGTGTCCCCAGCTCGCCATGAGGACGCCAGGGCCCCCAGTGTGGTGCTGTTTGGAGGTGGGCCTTTCCAGCCTCTGGAATCCTGTTGTGACATCTGCTCTGCCCAAGAATACTGCTCTCTGATACCTCTGAGTGTGCCCCCAGGGCGGGCGTCCGCCAGCACGGCACCCAGGGTCATGGTCAGGGCAGGGTGTGAGCAAGAAGCAGGCACGGTCGCGGCCCCAGCATGTTCCCCAGTACCACACACACACCCCAGCGAAGCTGCCTCTCCTCCCTGCCACGCACCTGGCCTCTCTGCATACAGCCAGCCTCGACTGTGGCCCAGCTCCTCTGGCCAACGGCGCCCCTTCCCCTCCCACCTTGACCTCACCAGTGTGGCCTTTCTGTGTCTGGCGGGGTCATACGTGTTGAGGATGGTGACCACGGCCGGCCTGGCGCAGGGGCCGAGCGCGGCGGGCAGGGACCTACACCCTGGGCAAAGCCACAGGGAAGCACGCAACGGGGAGCCAGGCTGCCAGGGCCCAAGGCCGGCCGGCTCGGCCCTGCTGCGGACTTGAGGCAAGCCTTCACCCACTCGGCACCTGCCCTGCAGAAAGTGGGCAATGCTGGTTCTTAATCCGAGAGGGAGTTTTACCAGTTTTAGAGGGAATCAGTGAGTTGACACAGGTGCTGTAAACAGCATCCAGCATGTCGCAAGCACCCCCACACACACATTCACCAATGGAATGGGAGCCCGTTGGTTTCACGTCTTGGACCTCGGTTTCCTCATCTGTGAAATGGGTGCCTCTTGGAAAGATGTTGGCCAGTGCATACAGTCGGAACAATGCAAGTTAACAGAAAACCCCGTGATGGCCTCCGTTCCCATGAACGCGGTTAGTATGTACTAGTCTACCTCACAAAAAACATTTGGTTAACAGATTGAATTGATGGGTGACCAGGCCACCTTCTCTCACCAAAGCACTTTCACCTTGGAAGCTGCTTCTGTTAGGAGTGTGGGTGGGTCTGAGGTCAGGCCCCCAGAGATGCATTTTCACATCCTGCCGAGAGGGCCCTCCCGCCCCCACCCAGGCCACCCTCCACCGTGCGCCGGCTGACTGGGCCAGAGGCTCGCACAGCGGCCTCTGAGTCACCAACCTTCTGCAAGCCAGAGGCCCCGGAAGCCGAACCCCCAGCAGCCCCAGCATCTTAACAGCAAGACCGCGCGGCCCACGAGAAAAGTGCTCCACCTGGTCCCAAACTGTCCTCAGCTCTCGGGATGAGTAAACATGGCACTTCTGAGGCTCTGGTTTCGAGTAAGAAGCTGAGGTGCTAACTGGCAGGAGGGCAGGTTGGCTGCTGGCAGCCAAGAAGGTGCCAAGCACTGAGGCGGGGGAGGTGCCCTGCGCCGAGCCAGCCTCCAGGGATACATGCCCGCGTTCACAGAAGCGTAGCATTAGTTGGGCCAGGGTGAAGCCTCCCCTTCCCTTGCACATGGTTACCATGGTGATGGCTCCTAGTTGGCCGGGAGGGTTAGCATGGCTCAGGCTAGAAGGACCCTGTATCTTGAAGCTCAAGACATGGCAACATCAACCCCTCAGTGGATTGTCGTCACCCCGTGAGAGCAGGGACCTTGTCTCGCTCACTGCCATAACCCCAGCACCAAGGACAGAGCCCGGCACACAGTAGGTGCTCAGTAAATGTTCAGGGCAAGACAGCTGAGTCAACGAATGAAATACACCCTCCTGACGTTTGGATTTAACCAGACTTTGCCCAGTTAATTCTGGTTTCTGATGGCCTCCAGAGGTTGGTCTGAAGCTCCAGTTAAGAGGAAGGTTGGAGGTCAGCTGTTCTGTGAGCTGCAGGTGAGACCTTCTGAGGTGAGAGATGGCAGGACTTCCCTGGCGGTCCCCTGGTTAAGAATCTGCCTTTTAATGCAGGGCAGTAGAATAATAATTTTATGAAGTAGAATAATAATTACCATTGTTTTTAAAATTTGTATCACACTTTCTACAAAGCACTCCACATATGATTATTTAATCCTCACTGTAATCCTACAGAGTAGGTATTAACTGTCCCCATTTCACAGGTGGTGAAACTGAGGCACGGAGAGATTAAGATATAAGGGTCATACGCAGCTTATACAGATGCTAAGTCACAGTCATAATTCAAACATACCCAATCTGCCTCAAGCTACTGGAGGTGGGAATTCTTTTGTAATTATCATCTAGCAGTCAGAACTTGCTTCTTTGAGTGCACCTTTGAGCAGAGACTGGTCCTTGGGAGACCCCAGCTTTTATCAGGGTTACACAGTGGAAGTCACCCATCTAGTATTCAAGGAAAACTGAGAGCGCACCCACATAGCATGTTCACTGCAGTTAATCTAGGGGTGAGATTTGATCAGAGAGGCTTGGCCCTTTGGGGCCACAAGGCCAAGCCTGGGGCACAAATCTAAGAGCTGAGACGGTGCTGGGCGTTCCTAAGACTCGACGTGCAGCCAAGGCCTGGGGCTCAGCGAGAGATGGCCGGACTTCCCTGGTGGTCCAGTGGTTAAGAATCTGCCTTCCAAGCCAGGGGATGCAAGCGCGATCTCTGGTCGAGGAACTAAGATCCCGCGTGCCATGGGGCAGCTAAGGCAGCGGACTGCAACTACTGAGCCCACGCGCCCTAGAGCCCACACTCGACAACAGGAGACGCCCGCGCGCCGCAGTGAAGAATCCTGCAGCCAAGACAGAGAGAGGCAGCCTCCCAAGTGTGACTAGTGCCGTCCCCGCTTGCTTCTGTTGGCAATAATCAGCAGAAGAGGGAAGCTGAAGCCCGCTCCCTACAAAACCACCACCGACCTGTGTATCCAGACCTGAGAGAACCTGAGCCTCCCCGTGGTGTCAGAACTCTGGTCCTGGCTTTGGCTCTGGCGGCACAGGAGGTGCGCTCTCTCCATCTCAGCCTCCACAGGCAGGGGCCTGTCTGACGGGGAGATCAGGCGATCCCAGGAGGTGACAGAGGTGAGAGGCTGCCCGGCTGCAGCTACCCACAGCTGGACGCCCGCTGGCCTTCTGTAAGAATTCCATTTGGATGAACTCTCACCAGCCAGCAGCAACCCACTGCTGTGACCCACGGATCCCACTTGACCTCCCATCCCTTTAAGGTCGAAGGATGCGGTTCCCTTCCACACTGTCCTCGGCACCCCTTCCCAGCCTGCCTCCTACACTCCAGATGCACCAAGAGTACTCCTACCCCAGGGCCCTTGCACCTGCTGTTCCCACTCCAAGGGTGCTCTTCCCTTAGATACCCGCAGGCCTCCCTCAGCAGGGTCTGTGCTCGCGCCACCTCTGGGACGCTTCCCTTTTGGAACAGCAGGCCCCCCGACCATGCTCCATGCCCCTCGGCCCTGCCTCACCTTCTGTCATAGCACTGGTTCTACCTCGTGTTATCATCGGGGCTGAGACCATGAGCTCAAGGAGAGCAGCATGTGTTCCCTGCGGCATCCCCAGCAATGAACAATAAACAGCTGTTGGATGAATGGCCGAATGAAAGAAGGAACAAACGAATGGACAAACTGTGGCTTCTGAGTATTGGCGACCCAGTGTTGACTTCATCGTGGTCAAACGTGGGGTGCTGTAATACCCGTCTCTGCAGAGCAGATGCCAAGAGAAACTGAGAAATCACGCTTTGCTGTCCTAGGGAAAAGCCGGGCGCTCTGAGCCGTGGGCTGCTCTCTCTGTCCCCTGAGGGCTCCTTATCTGACCGGTGGAGTCCTGGCTCCAGAGCCCTACGCGGACCACGACCCCCAAAGCACCTCGCACTGAGCTCCGTACACAGTCAGCATGTTAGACGCCGCCGCAAACAGGCTTAAGACGCGACTGTGGGACCTGGGACCCTCAACCTTTGTTTTCCACTCCGTCCAGCTTCAAGGAGGAGAAACTGTTTCTCCATTCGTGAGCGTCTCTATTCAGAGTGCATTTCATATGCCAGCTGGGATGAGGCTACAAACTGCCCATGAAAAGACCTTAGCAGGAGGCAGAATTTTAAGAGCAGCCTAGCCTCAGGAAACTGGAGACACTTAAGATACGAGGGTCAGCTTTCCAGCTACAGCCCTCGTCATCCCAACCCTGGGGACGCGTCCCCTGGGGCCACTGAGCTTCGAGGGGAGGAGGCGGGTGTGGGGACCGTGGTGATGAGCTTGTGAGGTGCAGCGCAGCCCATATGGCAGGGCCAGGGGCCAGAATGACAGCAAGCCCCTGCGAGAGGGCGCGCTTTACTTCTCTTCTAACAGATGCCCTTCAGCAGGTTTGAGAAGGACCCCATAACCACACAGTCCTGTACCGCATCCATTTCCCCAACTCGAACAAAGAATTTCATCTAAAGTTGACATCAGGATTCAATGCCATTCTGTCAAGCCCGACAAGCTGACCCTCTTAACATGTCTGCAGAAAAGCCAAAGACACTTACTGGCGAACGACCAGCTGGTGACTAAACCTACCAGAAATCAAGAATATTACAAGGCGGCTGTGATTAAGAACTGTCACCAGACAAACTCACCTAGGGAGCAAAGCTGAGACACCAGGAAGGCGCCGGCACTCACTCGAAAACACTGTTTACAACACCAATGGGTTTGAGGCCCGCAGGGAAAGGGGCTGCTCAATGGGTGAGCTGGGACCACCCCTCATCCACATGGAAAGCAAGGAAATGAGAACCTTACTTTGTTTTGGGCACGACAGTTGAATTCAGGTGGATCACAAACTTAAGTGTGAAAGGTAAGACCGTGATGGAAGTGGAAGACAATACAGAAGCGTCACTTTCTGTCATCCGGGGAGAAAGGGACTTCCTAGACCAGTTCTTCCGGCTTGAGGAGCTTCACAGTCGATGGCAGGCTGGAAAAAGTGCTGACTGCTGGGCCCAACACTCGTGTTTCTGACTCGGCAGGTCTGGGGGTGGGCGGGGCCCAAGAATTTGCACTTCTGACACACTCCCGAGTCACACAGATGCTATCAGTCCCGTGACACATTTTCGGTAGCACCATCCCAAACGATGCTCAGAAAGCGCAAACTTTTTCAAAGATAAGTGTAACTACAAGTTGCTGTTCGTGGCGAGATAGCATCTCACCCACAAGAGTTTTGCAAACACTTGAGTAATTGTACAGTATCAAACGGTGGGAGGATGCGGAGCCAGGGAATGATTTCTCTGAGGCTGATGGGAGTATAAACTGGTACAACCGCTTCCGAAGACACTTTGGTGTTCTCGACTAATGCGGCAGAAGTGTACGCCCAGTGACCAAGCAATTCCACTTGTAAATACAACCTGACAGAGACTCTCCTGTGTGCAGAGAAAGGACATTCTGGAAAGCACTGTTTCTACCAGCATAGAGGGGGGAAAAAAAAACGGAAACAACCAAATGTCCACAATCAGTAAGTGGATTGATGAGCTCTACGCTGGACGACGACACGGCAGAGAAAAGGAAAGAAGTGCAGCTGCAAAAACAAGCACCTATGAATGCCATGGACGTCATGTTGAAGGAAAAGGCAAGTTGCAGAAAACCAGTTGCAGCGCGACTGCGTTTATGTAGAGCTCACTAGCATGAAGACCCGTGCAGCTCAACGTCTTGCTGAGAGAGTCAGAGAAGTGGTGAAATTAAATTTTTTTAAAGCAAAGAGACAAACACAAAATTGAGTGAGGATAACCGTAAATCTAAGGTGGGAGGGAAGAAAATACATTCAAAATTCTGTACTCCAGGGACCCCAACCTGGTGCTGTGTGACCACCTAGCACGAGGCGCGTGGGGGGAGTTCGAGAGGGACGGGACATGTGTGTACTTAGGGCTGATTCTCACTGTTGTCTGGCGGAAGCCAACACAATATTGTAAAGCAATTATCCTCCAATTCAAAAATTTTTTTAAAAAAATAGTGAAAAGAAAAACCTCTGTGCTCAGTCCAGGCTTGGAGCATCGTGGATATGAGCACTGCAGGGGAGAGACAGCAGACCCAGGCACGTCTGATGGGGGAACACACCACAGCTTAGGAGGGAGCCTCGCCCAAGCGTCAGACCCAACCTGATCCAGCGCTTGTTTCCCTGCTGATTTACCGGCAATCCTGGGGACGGAGCAGCGATGATCGATGGCACCCAGGAGCTGCAGTCAGCAGAACCCAGGCTGCATGCCGGCCACCTGTTCCTCCAAGGCAGGGACGGCAAGGGGAGCAGATGACGGGCACCCGGACAGTGAGAGGGACAGAAAACACATTGCAACGGTCAAGACAAACCGTGGGGAAAGGGCGTTGATGAGGCAGTGGAGAATCTGAGCATTGAGTTTGACAGTAAAGAATTACTTCAACAAACTATATACATAATAGGCTTTCCAGGTGGCACAGTGGTAAAGAATCCTCCTGCCAATGCAGGAGACTTGGGTTCAACCCCGGGTGGGGAAGATCCCCTGGAGGAGGACATGGCAACCCACTCCAGTGTTCTTGCCTGGAGAATCCCACATAAGAGGGCTCTGGTGGGCTGCAATCCGTGGGTCACAAAGAGTTGGACTTGACTGAGTATACACACACATATGTGTATAATAGAATATATGTGTGTGCATAATTAAATCACTTTGTTGTATATCTGCAGCTAACACAACATTGTAAATGAACAATACTACAATTTAAAATTTTTAATAGAAAAAATTAGCCAAAAAAAGAGGTTCACTGTAAGAATGAAAATCAGAGAAAAGTTTTTAAAAAAGACTCCTCTTGATGCAAATACAAAATATTTTAGAAGGCAGAAGAGTACAAAGATAATGGTTATGCTCTTTTTCCTTACACTTGGGGTAGGTACACAGTATTTATCTGTATTATTTTTTTATATCTTAACGTGTATTTAATGAAGGCCGTCTGGCATTTAAAGGAAGGAAGGGAGAGAGGGAGAGAGAAGGATGGGAGGGGAGAGGAGATGGGAGACGCGCGGAGGAGGAGGAGGTGATGGGACGGGAATGCAGCGAAACCGAGAAGGAAGATGGGACAGACCGCCGTGTGCCTCCGACCCAAGCAGCAGCCGGGGAACAGCAGCAGCATGCCCGTGGGGGAGCAGAGGAGGGGCTTCTGGCACACACCGGACAAGGGAAGGTCACCTCCTCTGAGAGGCCCTCCCAGGCGACCCTGTCCGAAGTCTCTCACAGCGTCTGTCTCTCCCCTTCAAAGCGTGTCTCACCATCAGAAACACATTTCTGTCGTATTTACTATCCCTCTGCCCTGTTAAGATCCATCAGGCAGGGACCGCCCCTCAATCACCCGGCACCTGTCAACTGGCCTGGCTGGCCTCAGCTGTTGAGAAGTCGTCCTGTAAGCTGGCACCTTCTGAGCGCTTGCTCGGCGCCGGGTCCTGGCCTAAGGAATCTACATGCATTAACCAGTCAGCATTCACAAGGCTCCCTGAGTAGGTGGTGGTATTATTATTACTCCCATTTTGCAGTTCAGTAAACCAAGAACTCAGCTGAGGGGCCTTGCTCAGAGTGACAGCCCACAGGTAGCTGAGCCAGGACTTAAATGCAGGCGGGAGTCCAGGACGCAGACTTGGAACCGCTCTGCCCTGCCTGCCTTGCCAGTAAACGTTGGTTTAATGGTAAAGACAGAAGCTTTTTGTTCAGACCTGAAATGACCAGAGTTAACCGTTGAGGTCCAGGGAGGCCCTGGCTGGATCAGCTTGGTTCTCCGGCCCACTGCAGACCTTGGGCTGTCCCTCGGCAGGCCTGAGTTTGGACGTGTGCACCAGCGCACACACTGTGTGGCCGCGTGAAAACCACAGCGCGAGTTACCCAGTCAGTGCCCCCGATGTATCCCCTGCCTGCTGCAGAGCAGCGGTAGGTGCCCAGCAAAAGCTGGAGCAGAACTGACTATTTCAAGAACCGAGGCCAGAATATGCCAAGCCTTCCAACGCAGAAACCGGAGGTGCCAGTGTCTACGTGGAAACATCCCATCCTCTTTCTCCCCAAGAGATCCATAGGCCTGAATGAGCCCCCGTGCAAATTCGGGGCACCCAGGGGTGGGGGCCCTTGTCCTACCAGTCACCCCATTTGAGCACCTTTCCTTCCTGCCTCCCTGCCATCAGCCAAACAGACGGGCCCCTGAAAGTCCAGCAGATCCAAGGCAGTCAGTACCCCGGTACCCCAGGGCTGCCATTTAGAGTTTGAGTTTAGGAAGCTTCCCAGGGTGGTCCTACTGTGGACAGGTGCCAAGAGCCCGTGGCCAGGTGACCCCCATGACCTGCACTCTGACATCAGACAGCTAGGGGCTGGGGTGGGGGATGACCGGGGCCAAAGTCCTTCCCCAGACCCTTCCCCCTCATCAGAGAACAGGAGGCTGGCGGGCAGGGGGGCGGGTACCCTCTTCTCTGAAAGGGGCCAGGGCTGAGCGGGAGAAGGGGTTTCTGGGCTGAGGCGTGAATTTCTCAGAAGCCTGGCAGCCTGGAAAAGACAGGGCTGGTTTCTGTCTTCTGTCCCCAGAAACGCCTGGAGCCCCGGTGGGGAGGGAGAGCCCAGCCAGGCCTGGGTGCAAACATGGCACTGCTCACACAGGGAAGGCCCGGGCCAGCTTGGATGCCCACTGCGGGGCGTCCCCGGCCACCAGCTCACGCACTCCGCCTTGCGCCTCCGGGAGGACGAGCGCTGGAAGACAGCAGGGCTGCCTGTTGGCCATGGAAAGGGGGAGCGAGCCTGTGGGTGTCTATGCTAAAAGAGGGCTCCAGAGTCCAGAGGGCGCCCCGGCCAAGCTCCGCAGGCCTCCATGCGTACGGAGGGCAGGTCGAAGCTGCGCCGGCCTGGCGGAGAGCAGTTGCCCGGCCCGCTCCTGCGGCTGCACAATCGTTTCCATGGCACTCGGTTTTGATGTCACAACAACCCCGGGATGGCCCAGCGCTGGGCAGCGCTGCTGGCTGGAGGCGAGCAGTGGATTTTCTCGCGGGCCCCGAAGCCAGCACATATTTGAAGGCCTGCCCCAGCCCACTCTCTGGACTCGACCTCTGTCAAGTCCATGGGGCGGTCAGAGGCCTGGAGAGCGTGGCATCGGTGGGGCCCGGGGGCCTGCTGGAGCCCCCCCCCCACCCCGTGTCATCCCCACAGGGACGGGACCCCTCACTGCCTCCCCACCAAGGGCCAGTGGGACACCCAGGGCCTCAAACTCCAAGCTGGCCTTATGATGCCAAGCGAGTAAGATGCCCCCGCTGCTCCCAATAAACATAAATACTGCTGTGAAGGTTGAAGGTGGGTGCGTGCTAAGTCACTTCAGTTGTGTCAAACTCTCTGTGACCCCATGGACTGCAGCTCACCAGGCTCCTCTGTCCATGGGATTCTCCAGGCAAGAATACTGGAGTGGGCTACCATGTCCTCCTCCAGGGGATCTTCCCAATTCAGAGACTGAACCCGTGTTTCAGGACTCCTGCGTTGGCAGGCGGGTTCTTTACCACTATGCCACCTGGGAAGGTGACTGACAGATATCTTAGGCTTACAGGCACTTGATTAAACATCTACCACTTCAGTTCTGTGGTTCTTCCCCCTCATCTCTCAGACCTTTTTAAAGGACTTTTGCAAAGCTCACAGCCCTTGGTTCCAAAGCTGGAGCGATAAGACCTGATTCTAGAACTTGGGCACAGGTCCTCTTCCCAGATTTTATATGCTGTCACACCTTGCTAGCAGTTGCTCTGGACTTTATTTGTACTCCTGAACTCCCAAAGAAATGTATGGCATCTTTCCTCCAAAACAAACTAGATAAAGAATATCTATATTCTTTACTCACTGTTATTCAGTTATTCACTGGCTGTGTGATCTTGGGCCAGATACTTAACCTCTCTGGACTAGTTTCTTCATTTATAAAGCAAGAATCATTTTAGTCCATGCCTCATGAGGCTGTTGTGAAGATTAAATAAGTTAATGATGTCTTAGAAGAATGCCTGGAATATAATAAGTGATATCTAAATATTAGCTTCTATTATTATTAAAAAGAAGTAGTACTATTGTGGTTTTATGATGAATAGTTTTAAGCCGTTTAAGACCCAGGCAGTATATAATCTCCATTTCATTCTGGGATATTCACTCAGTCCCACAAACATGTGGTGAGCATCTTATGCGCAGGGGGCTGGGCTGGACTGCACAAAGTGGACTTCAGAAAATGCTGGGAGGGGCTCACCTACTGTGTGCAAAGTCAGCCCAAGGGCAGCTGGGGTACAGACAAGTTGGAGACGTTGGTCCTCACCACCCAGAGCCTTGAACTTGAGCGGCAGAGAAAAAATACACAGAAATACCTGAAAGGTATACGTAATAAACAGCAACTGCAAGGGACCAGGTGTGTCTCCAGGACTCACGCGAAGAGGAAAACCCTACGGCTCAGGGAGCAGAGAGCTTGTCAGAGTCTCGAAATGCTGGTCAGGTTTCAAAAAGCATCAGAGAGAGGGGAGGACGTTCTAGGCAGAGGCGATGGCTTGGGCAAAAAAACCTCAACAGAGCGACGTGTTCTGCACTCAAAGCCCAGAGGACGAGGACGGTAACACGTCCCAGCAGTGGGAGATGCATCTGCAGGCATAACTAAGCTTTCTATTTCTATATCCCCATCTAAAAATATTTAAAAGCTTTTAGGGTCATTGCTAGGACCTGAAATGTGTCCCTTCCTTTTATTTTTTCCCTTAATTTTTTTAAAGTAAACACATGCATACGGCAAAGATGAAAAAATTCCAAACCATAAAAAACAAACAGGAAAAGGTCCCTCTTCTACTCTTGTTTCCAGCCACTCAGCATCCCCTCAGGTGGCCGACTCTCCTTATCAGATATTGAGGTTGCTTCTGCTGGCACGGACAGGACTGCATCGACCTCTCACACCCTACATGCAGCACGGTGTCCAGAGGGCCTGGGCCAGCATCCCTGACCACCAGGCTCACTGTGAGGCCTGCACGGATGGCCTCAACCGGAAGTACTGATCAGCTAGTAGAGGAGGGTCGGCATGACCCTGGATAGAGCAAGCTGCTGAGGCCAACAGGTACTCGGGAGTGTCAGCCGCGTGGCCGACCCTCCTACACGCACTCTTCATTTATCACTTCATTTAAACCTGACGCACTGCTACTGCTCCCATTTTACAGATGGGGAAATTGAGGTCACGGACATTAAGTCACTTGCCCACGGCAACATCTCAAATTCCTTAGGACAGATAGGGGAGAGGGGGCAGGAACAGAGTGGGGTCAGGTACTGAGCTCACTTGAGCACTGGCCAAGTCTGGGGTTCCTGCCGGGTGTCCACACACAGTGTCCAGGAGGCAGTCAGATCCACGGGTCTGGAGGGAAAGCTACTTTTCTGATGTCTCATCAGATACACGGAGTGAAAGGCCCAAGATCAAGGCTCCGTTCTATTTATGAATTGAATCTAGATCACTCTCTTGCACGCTTCCAACAGCTCATCCCCTCAGCCTCAAGCTTTGAGACCTGAAACCAATCACAGCCTCGCTTCTCAGGCTGGTCTCACAGCCCTGATTTCGGAGATAATTAGTCTCTGCCTTCCAAAGGTGCTTATTAACTGGGAGGGCTTGTTGTTACATTATAATTATTTCCTATACTTGCCAGTCTGTCAAACACATATCCAGACTGCAACCTTCCACCTGCCAGCAGCTTCCCTTCCCTCCAAGAATCAAATCCGAACCTCTTGCTATGGCCTCCGAGGCCCTCTGAGGTCTGGCCTGCCCTCAAAATCTCATCTGGTCGTGAATCTCAACTACCCCAGGCCTCTCTTCTCTCCTCCACAGGAACCAGCACTCAGACAGGCTGTTCCCTCTTCTGGAATTCCCTGCCCCTCCGTCAGGTCTCAACTCAAGGTCACCTCCTCAAGGAAGCTTTCCCTGATGGCTCCGTCTGAAGATACACCCTCCTCTACCTTCACTTTTGAGTTTTACTCAGAGCACTGAGCCCATCTGAAATTCATATTGGTTGTTGTTCAGTCGCATCCGACTCTTTGCAACCCCATGGACTGCACCACGCCAGGCTTCCCTGTCCTTCACTATCTCCCGGAGCTTGCTCAAACTCATGTCCATTGAGTCGGTGATGCTATCCAACCATCTCATCCTCTGTCGTCCCCTTCTCCTCCTGCCATCAATCTTTCCCATCATCAGCGTCTTCCAATGAGTCAGTTCTTCGCAGCAGGTGGCCAAAGTACTGGAGTTTGAGCTTCAGCCCCAGTCCTTCCAATGAATACTCAGGACTAACTTCCTTTAGGTTGGACTGGTTGGATCTCCTTGCTGTCCAAGGGACTCTCAAGAGTCTTCTCCAACACCATAGTTCAAAAGCATCAGTTCTTTGGCTCTCAGCCTTCTTTATGGCCCAGCTCTCATATCCGGCTTCTGATTAACATCTCCCCGAGAGACTTGGTCCCAGGAGGGCCTTTGTCTACTGCAGTCACTATTTTAGCCCAGCTCCTGGCACAAAGCCCAGAAGACAGTGGGTGCACAGTGAATGTCCATTCAGAGAAGAAATGAATGAACGGGCAGCAGTTGGTTAAAGGTAAACCAAGAAAACAAATGCCCCAGGGAGACGCTTCCTGGCAGTTCCCTGAGGCAGCAGCCTGCCGGCCCCATGCTAGAGGAGGCCTTCCCCTGTATCTGTGGGGCACACAACAGTCTATAACTTGCTTTTCACACATGCCTCGCCCAAGGCCACAAGCAAGGAAGAGGCCACGTGGGGCCCCGAGTCAAGCTTCCTCTGGTAACAGCTAGTTATCAGCATCTTCTGATCCTAAAGCCACTGTCCTGGGCACTCACCAGGGAAAACACTGAACGCGGCCAGGAAGGAGGTCCCGGGGGCTTCCCACACCCCACGGGAGCCCAGAACTCTCCAGTCTATGAAACAGAGCTTTAGGGTCAACACTCAACATTATGAAGCAATTGTTTCCACCAGAATCAAGCACTGACTTCTGACTGGTGGTTCTTAACTGGGGGCAGTTCTCCTCCCAGACAATACCTGGCAATTACAGAGTCACTGTTGGTTGTCACAGCCGGGGTGTGTGGGGGCTGGGGTGCTACCGGAATCTGGTGAGTGGAGCCCAGGGCTGCTGCTAAATGTCCTGCAGGGCACGGGACAGGCCCCAGGACAAATGAGCGGGCCCCCAGTGTCAATAGCAAGCTAAGAGACCCGGTTTCAGGGAAAACAGTAATAAATGTTCTGGGGTTCCTGGATTGATGAGGAGAAGGGCTCCCAGAATTTGAGGAGAATCAGCAATAACTGGACGTGTGAGGCCTCTTCCCTCTTCTGCTTTAGATTTTCTTCATAGACTATAACTGCCTGACATTATTATACACAGTCAGCCCTCCCCATCCATGGTTCCACAGCCAGAGTAAACCAACCATGGATTGAAATACTGGGGGTGGGGGTATGGGAAATTCGGATAGTTCTAAAAGCTAGGCAGCTGTTTACATAGCATTTACCTTGTATCAGATATTACAGTTAATCTAAAGGTGATTTAAAGCATCTGTGAGGAAATGTATAGATTCCATGCAAATACACCATTTTATATAAGAGACTTGAGGAGGTGTGGATTTTGGTATCTGCAGGGGGGGTCCTGGGACCAAGTCCCTGTAGATACAGAGAGACAACTGCTTCTTTAGTTAGCTATTTGTTTTGGTTCCCTAACCAGGAGGTAAGCTTCTTGAAAGCAGGAACCTTTATTATGCACTGCTCTGTCCCCAGGAGCTAAAAACTGCACTTCGCATATAGGAAGCATTCAATAAATGTTTGTGGAATAGATGAAGATAACTCCTAAGAATATTAAACAAAACAAAACATCCAGCCTCCTTTTGTATCTTTTTCCCCCGAAATCCATTCTCCCCGCCGTCCACTAGCTCTACACGTGGTTGTGAAGGTGCTCAGTTGTGTCTGGCTCTTTGTGACCCTGTGGACCGCAGCCAGGCTCCTCCGCCCATGGGACTCTCCAGGCAAGAGTACTGGAGTATTCCTGTTGTTGCCATTTCCTTTTCCAGGGGATCTTCCCCACCCAGGGATCAAACCCCGGTCTCCCACCTTGCAGGCAGACGCTTTACTCTCTGAGCCACCAGCACCACCCTCTGCACGCGGTTGGGTAAATATAAAAACTACATTTCCCAGCCTCCTTTGCAGCTCACTGTGGTCATGTGACAAGACTCTGGCCAATGAAGCACCAGATAGAGGGATAAATGCAATTTCCAGGTCATGACCTTAAAGGGACAGGACATGCCTTTCTTCCCCGCCTTTCCTGGACCCTCTCCTGCATCCACGAGCCATCTCAGACAGTGCAGATGAGGGTACCACCCTAAAAATGGCAGAGTGATAAGAAAGAGCCTAGTCTTGGCACCATGGGACCAGAATACCAGCCCTGGATTGCTTATGTCTGTGCTGTTACATGAGAAAGAAATCATCTATCTAGTTTAAGCTACTGTTACATTGGGTTTCACTTACAGAAGCCTTCTACATTCTCATCAGTACATAAGTTTGCCCTGCCCTGCAAACGATTTAAACCACACAGTGCTGCAAGGAATATCTCAGCCAGCTGGCACTGAAGAGCTATTTTATGATTTTCCCCTTCACACACATAGGGAATACAACTCTCAGTTTACATATAGAATTCTTTCTTTCCTGATGCCTCAGAATATCTGAGCACACTGCTTCATAAGCCAGGGGGAGAAAGGAGAGGAAGTCATTATTTAGATCCATCAAATAATAAGGACGGAAGAAACAAGAAAAAAAGCCCATTAAAATCTTAAAACATCAATTGTTTCAATTTATGAGTTCATAATGGTACTTTACAAAAAAGTCCTTAATTGATCACCACTGGAGGATGTTAATGAACCAAACCATTATTTTAAAAACTGGTAAATAGAGGGAAAGAATCCAGCATTCATCCTGCTCTTCCTATATGAATTCTACCATTGTTGATGAAGGAAAGTTTCTCTTTATAGAACTTTTCCAGCTAACAGAGAGGAAGGGAAGACAGAATTAGAACAGAATATGACCACTTTACGGATGTGAGACTTGGACCATAAATTAGGCTGAGAACCAAAGAATTGATGCTTTTCAAACTGTAGTGCTAGAGAAGACTCTTGAGAGTCCCTTGGACTGCAAGGAGATCCAACCAGTTCATCCTAAAGGAAATAAGTCTTGAAAATTCATTGAAAGGACTGATGCTAAAGCTGAAGCTCCAATACTTTGGCCACCTGAGGTGAAAAGCTGACTCACTGGAAAAGATGCTAATCCTGGGAAAGACAGAAGGCAGGAGGAGAAGGGGACGACAGAGGATGAGATGGTTGGATGGCATCACTGACTCAATGGACATGAGTTTGAGCAAACTCCGGGAGATAGTGAAGGACGGGGAAGCCTGGCGTGCTGCAGTTCATGGGGTCGCAAAGAGTTGGATATGACTTGGCAACTGAGCAACAACAATCACCACTTTGCCATCACTGTACCACTGAACCAACACAGGTCAGCACTGACCGTCGTCAGCTGGTAATACAACCAAGAAGAGGGCAGCTGACACCCTGCACTTCCCGACAGAGAGAGATGCCCCCACTACGAAGTGGTCTTGCCCAAAACAACTAAACCCAAATCCATGAAAACACTGGAACTGACTGCGAATTTACAGAAAATACAGAGGACAGAGGGGCAGGCTAAACCTCACCATGGGGACATTACTGGTAAAAGCTGGACTGTGAGAAACTTTACAGGATGAACAATCCAGTCTTTTTCAACAAATAGATTGCTAAATAATAATGATGATGATAAAATGAAATAAAAGGTCCTGCCATTTAATCTACAGGGGGAACAAACTCCGAATGACAACAGTCTTAGACACTAAAGGTATCCACGGGCACTGTGTGGGCCTGGGCCGAATCCTGATTCAAACTATAGAGTAATAAAACAGGGAGAAAACCTTTATGCTATGGGTGAGACGACTGAAACTTTATGCACCAGGTATTTCCTGATTTTAAGAAATTTTCGTTAAGTTTCATGCACATTAGTGGTATATTATGAGTATTTTCAGAACCCTTTTCTTTTGGATACACACACTGAATCTTTACACATGAAATTATATGGTTTTAGTATCCAGGATTTTTGATGTAGAGAATTTGCTTCAAATTGTTATTGTGAAATGGAGGTCGTTGAAGCTGGAGGTGTAGAACAAACCGGATTGGCCATGAGTTGACCACGGTTGAAGCTGAGGGGTGGGTAAGTAGGTACATTGTGCTACTCCATATTTATATATATATTTATAGCATTTTCATCCAAAAAAGTGTGTTTCAATCTTACCTCCAGCCACAAGGAGGGGGAGGAAAGAAGGAGGAAGCTGATACCTCCAAAGTCCCCGCTGCGCACCAGGTGCTAGGCTAGGCAGCCACGATCTGAGTGGCACGTCCCAGGGGACTGGTAGCAAAGGCAAACGCCAAACAGGTCTGATGGAGACCCTGGCTGAGCGAGGTCAGCCAAGTGTAAGAGGAACGGCAGTACCGATGTGCTGGTAAAGAACGAGGGACGCGCCATCCATCGTCAGGAGACAGGAGGGGCTGGGGCAGCTATGGACAAGTGCGTCCTCTGTCTAGAGGAGGGGGTCTCTACTTAGCACCAGCCTTGACTTTGACTCCAGGTAGCCGCCATGCAGAATGTGGGGCCTAGGGCGGCCAGATCTTTGGATTTTCCAAGGAAAGCCGGAAATCTGTATTTTTATGTGCAATCTCCTGGTTTTTAAACGTTGGCATCTAATCCAAATATTTTTTTAAACACTGCATGGGCCAAACAAAATATGTGCAGGCTCAATCCGGCCCATGGAGCACCAGTGGGCCGTCCCCATGCCAAGCCCTGAAGAGACCACAACTCAGTCCAGCTGTGAGACGTGGAAAGGGTGCATTCATCAACGTTGGGTCAATTCTTTTTTAGGCTTCCAATAAAGCTGAGCATTCAAAAGACACCATCCACTTCCAGAAATCTATAAGAACCGGCTGCGGAACATTTCAAAGGCGTTCCCCACGTAGTCGGCTTATGCAACAGAACCTCCACTCTGCCCAGGGTTTTGGAAACTTAACAACCAGGG
Organism: Odocoileus virginianus; assembly: GCF_023699985.2. Taxonomy (NCBI): domain Eukaryota; kingdom Metazoa; phylum Chordata; class Mammalia; order Artiodactyla; family Cervidae; genus Odocoileus; species Odocoileus virginianus. The sequence goes on from NC_069682.1 coordinate 74,071,940, forward strand.
AGCGGCCTTTCAACTTTCCCGGGACGGTGGAACTAACGGGCTTCAGATGAAACCCATTTGTTGGTCTGCAGCATGCCTGGGACTTAAGTCCAAACCGCCTGCAACAGACAATCTCGTCATAAAATCGGGTTGGGGTACTTGGTGCTCGTTGTAAAATGACCGCGGCACACACTGTTTCACTTGCCTGGCTGGAGATCTGATTTCATGGCAGCTGAAAGGGATGCCGCCGATGTCATCCTGCCGCCAGAAAGGGGCAGGGCTGGATCTGAGGACCTGCCCAGACTCCCTCTTCACACTCCACCCTCAGGGTGCCTTGACTTCCCCTCGAGAGAGAGACACTTGACGTCGTGGATGGGCAAAACAGGCTCCAGCCCTGCCTTTACAGTCACGGTCTCAGCTAACCAGATCCCAGGGTCAGTAACAAATTAAAGAGGTGTCAGGAATGTGGTGGAGAAGAGCCAGAGAAATGGTTTCATCATTTCCCAAGAACAAAGCCTTTCTCTTTTTGTTTTTGGAAAGGAATGAAAAGTAAAAGAAAAATGGTGCTAAAATAAAAGTTGAGTCGATCCACAGCAAGAAAAGAGAGTCCAGAACTAGGCTTGGGGATGAGAAAAGACAAAATGCACCCAAATCTCAACTCTGTGGAATGGAACAAAACCAGGGCTATTTCATTAAAGAAGGGTGACTTTTTTTTTTTTTTCCTATGAAGATAAAACTTTACTATTTATCTGAAATGGCTCTATTGATACAGGAGAAGGTAGGGAGTACAAAGTAGAAATTTAGTATGAAAATAAGATTTGATGGACTGTCCCCCTCCCATATAGTTCATAGCCTCAAATAACTAAATCACTTTTCAAGTTCTAACTTTGCTAGAGACAAATGAATTACAGCTCAAGCTGATACTGGGGAGTTCTGTGTTTTTTAAGACAGACACACGTTCTGGATCATCTTAGATGATGGCCTGGGATGAGGCAAGATCCATCACAAGTACAGTCCTGCATGGAATGATGGTACAGTAATCACCCAGTTGCTCATAATCCTGAAACAAGCCACGTCTCCAGCCTGCCCGGCACTTACACCAAGGGAGGAAGTGAGCCTTAGCAATTTCTGCAGGCTGTGCTAGTACAAATGAAAGTCTAGAAGAGCCTTGGAAAAAAAGGTCTGGATGCTCACCTCCTCGTATATCTTGCTTAACTGATCACCTTATTCCCTCACCAGGATGTTCACCTGTTACCACCAGACCATAACCTCATTTTGAAGGTGGAAACTGAATGCAGCACAGTTAAAACTGGGGGTCTTGGTGGCTGACTGGGGGGCCCCCGGATGACACCAAATAATATCCTTGGTCCTCTTTCTGGGGCCTGGTCTGCTCTTTGTGGGTCAGAGGCTGCTCTGGAATGTGGGCTGAGTGGACAGCAAGTCTGAGAATGGACTTTCTTGTGGTTTGGTAGCATCTGACCTCAAAATGCAAGAGCACATTCCTTTGAAAACATCTGCTTTGCAGAATCTCAAAAAGATGGCTGAGCACTTCTGGGTCTGGAGTCAGCTGGAAGGTGGCCTCTTAAATTTTCATAAGCCAGCAATGCAAAGTAGGCGTGATTTGGGATGAAAGGACAGCTAAGTGCCACAGCTAGAAGCTAGAGGTTCTCAGAAGGTGAGAAAACATCAGGAGGGGCAAAATAACGGTGCCCCTGGGACAGAAGCCTCTCCTGGGGGAGAGGGAGGCAGGCCTGCCACCAGCTCAGGGATCGTCAACCACGAGTTCTCACAAACTGTGTGGGCTTGTCTCTGTTGATGTTGTTGTTCAGACCCTAAGTCATGTCCGACTCTCTGCGACCCCATGGGCTATAGCACACCAGGCTTCCCTGCCTGTCACTATCTCCTGGAGCTTCCTCAAATCGTGCCGTTGAGTCAGTGATGCCACCCAACCATCTCATCCTCTGTAACCCTATTCTCCTCCTGCCTTCAACATTTCCCAGCATCGGAGTCTTTTTTAATGAGTTGGCTCTTTGCATCAGTAGCCAAAGTATTGGAGCTTTGGGGTTGAATATTCATTGGAAGGACTTCTCTCTAGGCAAGCAGTTTTCTGGACTTGGGCCCTTTCCAGTGAGACTCTGAATTCCCTCTGCTGAATTACCAAGAAGAGCCCAGCCTGGTGACAAGGACCCAGGCCGAGAGTCAGCCTCGGGGCTCTTCTCCAGAGCCAGCTCTGCCCCTCCTGCTCCGTCTGTCCTCGTCCAGTCGGGCGGCTATAACAAAACAGTCATGTGGGGGCTTATAAACAACAAATATTTGTTTCTCAGTTCCAGAGGTAGAGAAGTCCAAGATCAAAGTGCCGGCTGATACGGCCTACTTCCTCCAAGATGACAGCTTTCTCATCCCCGCCTCACACAGTGGAAGGGAACTAGAGGTCTCTTCTCTAAAGGCAGCGACCCCAGTCGTGGGGCTCCATCCTCGAGACCTAAGCACTTCCCAAAGGACCCACGGCCTAAAGCCATCACACCAGGATATACGCTTCAACTTATAATCTGAGGGGGACGCAAACGCGGAGCCCACAGCAACGGCCCAGAATCGATGACGACGGTGGCAGAAAATCACAGTGCTCCCCTTACAGGGATGCTCCCATTTCCATGCAGTCACGCTCAGAGTCGGGGGCCACTGTCATCAGCCTGAGGTCACAAAGAAGGGAAGCGCTGAGGCCAGCCTGAAGGCCAGGGAAGACAGTTCCAGAAGCTCTAAGGCCAGCAGGCCCCGAGTCAAAGCTGGACCCTCGGAGCAGACATCGCGTTCCTGAGGGCGGACCCCGACCTGCCCGCCCGTTCCCCGCGGGACGGTGTGTAAGCTCTGCCTGCGATAGCGAGACACTCACCCCGACCGCGGGGGCCTGCAGGCAGGTTTCGCTCCCTTTGGTAGAACCAACGGGGAAGAGAAGACACATCTGCATGTGCTCACGATTACAAGCAGAAACCACGGCATGCATCCCCAAGGCGGAGGCCGATCTTCCATCACAACGGCCTGTGGCCCGGCAGAGGGCCTGGAACAAAATAGGTATTGCGATCGCCAGCTCACAGGGGTGGTGATTGGGGAAAATTATTTTAAAAGGGCCTAAGTGGAAAGGATGGCATTAATGATTTAAAAAAAAAATAAGAAACACTACTCTAGAAGGCTTGAGAAAACGGGTGTCAAGGAGCAGGGCAAAAATGGAAGAAGACTTCACTGGATATCTTTTTGTATCTTTTTTCAAGCATGTGGACATACTGCCTTTATAAAATACAGATATCTTTTAATGAACTTTAAAAAAGACGGCTGACCGAAGCCTTCAGCAGAAGCCTGGACTCCGTTGTTGCCCACAAAAGGTGTGTGAATTCAACCTGGCATTGGTGCTTTCTGGTGCTTTCTGGTGCCCTGCCCAGCCCCAGGCTACAACACCCAGATCACACTCTCCATGGTGCCATCAGCCAGGCAACCACTTTGCTCAGCTGTCATCGGAGCAGAGAATCCCTGCAGGTCAGCCTCCATCAGCGCCGCCGCCCCCAGGGACGCTGCCCGGAAGCCCAGCCCTCCTGGGCCAACGCGGCAGCCGGACACACAGTCATCTTCAGCGGCGGGCAGGCTGTCGTGGGCTCCGCCCGCCTCTCCAAACAGGAGCTGCTTTGTGACAGCCTTGCCGTGGGCACTGAGCAGCCGCACTGGAAGCCCCCCGACCTGCCGGACAAAGCCGTGCCAGGCACATGCGCTTCCCCACTTCCTGCACGCTGGAGGGCAAGCCTGTCTGTTCGTCCACTCTTCCCTGGCCTGGTTCTCAGGTTCTGGCACATTGAGCCTCTGGGTAAAAGGCTGGCACCACCAGGAAAACCTGGGCCCGACGTTCGTGCTCCACCAGGCATGCACAGCAGGGGGCACAGGAATGGGGACTTCCCCGCTGGCCCTCGGCCCAGGGCATCGGCCCCTTGTGCAGGAAGATGTCCCGCGGCCCCCGAAAGCCGCTTGGGAAGGAAACTTGAACCCATGCCCTGGGGCTCTGTCCCCCCTACTCCAGCCCATGTGGAAGAGACAGGGCCTAAGGGCACACGGGCTCATCACCAAAGATCAGAAGAGCCAATTTTTATTCTCTTACGCAGACGTATGGTAAAAATTTTGAACCCTGTCCTCCAAGAAGTCAATTAAATTCATAAACAGAAAGAGCGGCTAACATTTATCAGGGAGTACTTTGGGCCAAGCCCTGTTCCTAAGATATGACGCGCCTTAACTCAATATACTCTCACTACCGCCTTATGAGGGAGGAGCTGGGATCATGCCCATTCCATGGATGGGGAAACTGAGGCACAGCAAAGCTAGTTGCTTGCCCAAGGTCACAAGTAAGTACGAAGCCTACTATTCAAAGCTCCATTCAATGTGTCTTACAGAGATGGCAAGTAAGTCCTGAGAACCAGCAACAAGGGAAGGCGAAGATTCAAACGAGGCCAAATGGAGGTCAGAGCGCTGCGGGCAGACTCCTGTCCCGCACACATTTCGTGTGGCCGGCTGCACCTCTGGCTCTACTGCCTGGCAGCCCCAGGCAAGCACCTCACGCAAGATGTGGCCAGCTCCTTCCCGGGCACCCATGTGGTGCCCAAGTTTCAAGAAAAAGCTCCTGGGGGCTGCCTTTCCACCATGGGCCAGTTTGGGGCTCACTCTAACCTGTCCAGCTCTCTCCCGGGGCAGGAAGCAAGCAGGCACCAGAGAACTGAAACTGAGCCATGTCTGGGCCCCCAGGTGAACAGTGCGTGGACCCTCCGCTTCGGGGGCCAGAAGGGCAGCCACCGAGAGTCACAGATCAGCGCCTTCTCTGGGGCTGTTCCCTACCTTCTGTCCACGTGGAGGATCTCACTGAACAAAAAAGCATTAGAGTGACCAAAATAAAGGCAAGGCTGCAGAAGGCACCACAAGAAACCTGAAGGGAAGCAGGCTCTTAGGATGACCACTGTTACTATTATGGGAGCAAGTGATAACTGCTGAACGTCTTTTAGGAACCATATTTACAAGCGCAGACCTTAACGTGTGTTTGGCAGTCTGAGTATCTGAGCAGGAGATGTAGTTTTCAGGGGGAGAAAATAGAGTCCCAGAGAGTTTAAGTACCTGGTCCAAGCAGGGGTCAGAGCTGCTATACCCACATAGCTCGCTGCCCCTGGGTCTGCAGTCGCCCGTAACTGGGCCTCTTCATCAGAACTCAGAGCTGGCCCCGGAGTCAGAAGATGCAAAGTGAACACCCTTCAGACCGCTCCACCCTGCACTGTGGTGGGCGTTGCAGCTGGTACGACCCACTTTGGAAAACCATCTGGCAAGGGCTCCACCCCCGACCCTCTGGTGGAGGGCAAAAGAAGAGTTCGAGAGTGTTCATACGGCTTCTCCGTAAAATGGGAAACAGCCCAGTCCTCTCTATCAATAGGAACATGGACTCAGAGGCTGTAGGAAATTCCCTCCATGGACAACAGAATGAATGAACCTCAACTACCCCCAGGATTGCTGGATCTCAGCGGATGGAAGGGAGCCAGACACAGGGGAGCGTGCCTGCGTGACTTCTGTTTCTGCAAGAAGGCAAAACGAACTCCCAGGGTCGGAAGGCAGGGTCAGGCGCCTTTGTGGAGAAGGCAGAAGACTCCTGGGCTCTAACCAGATCTGGTGTCCTGGTGGTCCCGGCGGTTTAACTACATGGTGGCCCACCTGGTAAAATTCAGCATACACCACTGATTTCCGAGTGTGCCTGTATTTCAATATGTAGAAATAATCAAACTTAATGTATTTCAAGAAATGATTTTTTAGTTCCTACGAAGAACAGAAAAGTGGATTCACAACCAGACAGACTGGTCTGTGCTCTTCTGACATCTATAAACACACACACACACACACCGTCTGCCATCCTTAAAAGCCACTGGCAGAGGCTCTGGCCATCACTGAGACCTCATCCTTCTCCCTAAGATAAGGGGACGGAGGATCTCCTTTGAGTCCAAGCCTCCCCACCGTCCCTGGCGTTCTTGTCTGCGGCAGCATCTCGAGGCTGCCGGCGCAGGCTTGCCACCCTGCCCATGGCAGGACGGCCTGAGGACCTGCAAACCTGCCGCTCTTTGGAGACCCCACTTCCCGGAGCCTGCCCCCAGCACGCACACACACTGCCGCACGCAGGTGCCCTGGGGGTAAGCGTGCAGCCGCCCCTCAGTTCTGGGCAGGGAGGGGAGCTCAGAACTCCCTGTAAACTCACCCTGTTCTGGCAGTTATAGTTACGTCTCAAACCACCGCACTACAGAGAGGACGCACAAGGCAGCATTTTGTAAAACGTGCCCCGCCCCGCCCCTGCACACACTTGCCACGGGGTTCACTGCCTTTGTATCAGGCTTTGTCTAAAAGGAGGCAAACCCCTTGTTTTCCATCTCTCGCCTCCCTACTGTCCACTGTCCAGAAGCAGCCAGTGACGTCTTCAAAAGGGAAATCAGTTCACAGTGCCCTCTGGATGAAAACCCACACCTCCGAGCTCACAGCCTCCGCCTGCGGCCTCCGTTCCCTGAAACAGCCTCCCTCAGGCCTTCCCTGGAGCCCACCTCTCAGGGCCAGCGCCGCCCCCAGCCGGCCACACTCGCTCCTGGCCTTGAGTGCGCTCCCTCGTGCCTTTCTACCGCCGTCCGCAAGACGCTTGCCTGTGACCTTCTGTGCTAACGTCTGCCTCCTTTACCCAGAACACCCCACGAGAGCAAGGACTTTTGACTTGTTACTAGCGCACCCCTGAGTCCCAGGACCATGCCTGCTACAGAGAAAGAAAGAAAGTGAGGTCGCTCAGTCGTGTCTGACTCCTGCGACCCCATGGACTGCAGCCTGCCAGGCTCCTCTGTCCCTGGGATTTTCCAGGCAAGAGAACTGGAGTGGGCTGCCATTTGCTTCTCCAGGGGATCTTCACGACCCAGGGATCGAACCCGTATCTCCCACACTGCAGGCAGACTCTTGACCATCTGAGCCAGCAGTGTACAGTGAAGGTGACCAGTTAAATCAGGACGGAGGGGAGGGGAGGGGAAGTCAGGAGGAGAGGGGCCGGCCGGGTGGGGGCAGGACAGGAGGGAGAGAAGGGTTTGCTCAGGGCTCAGATCAGGCTACTGTTTTGAGCTGAAGGTATTTCCCAGGTACAGCCCGGGGCTTTAGGGCAAGAAGCCAGTTACAGAAGGGGCCAAGTGAGACAGAGAGAGAAGAAAAAAAAACCAACAGTGAATGTGTGTGCAAAGCATGCATTTCAGAAGAACGGTGAAAGAAAGCTGGGTCCAGGCAGGCACACAGCAGAGGAGTGAGGATACGTTGGCCCTGGAATATCACTTATTTTGCTAGCTCAGAAAGAGACTTTTGGAAAACGTCTCGAGTCCTTGGAGTGGAGAAAGCAGAAGCTGCCTTTTGGAGTTCCAAGGGAAAAAAAACGGGGGCCAAGACAGACAGCGTCTGTGTGCAGGAATGCAGTTTGGGAAGGAGAGCAGTGGGACCAGGTGGGACGCAGACCAGACGCGCCGGGGTCGGGAGCCAAGGGCCGGGGAGAGAGCGCCAAGGGCCGGGGCTTCCCGGGACCACGCGAGGCGGTGCGGCCACTGCTGCGGTGACGCGTCTGCACTTGGACCCGAGCCCTCCGTGGTGACCCCTTCCCTTTCCCGCTGCGGAGCCTTCCACTGACCCTCAAAGCACATCAGCCCAGCTCTCACAAAACGACCGAGCAAAGTCGAGTCTGCCAAAATCCCAAGGCAGAGGAGTGGCATCTGAGAAACAGCCCCCCACCCCCGCCCCCAGGAGCACCTTCTGCTGGAGTTTGGGCAGCCAGAGTGTATTCTGCGGGGGGATCTCCACGGGGGAGTTGATCAAAGGGATGAAAAGAACCGAGCAGGCCTCCCAGACAGACTAGAGAGACGACCCCGGGATTTCCAGTTTACCGGTCAGGAAGAAACGGCAGAGAGCTGACCGGTCTGAACCCCACCTTCACGAAGTCAACGGCGGAGCCTGAGAGCGTTCTGTGAGCACACCAGCCAGAAGGCGTCTGCGAGAGGGGTGTCAAAGCCAGCAGTTGGCAGGCAATGCTGCAGCCCTCTTCCTGGCGGCTACAGGAGCGGCGCAGGCTGGGCTCAGCCCTGAGCACACGACGGCCACACGGGCGCCTTCCCGTCGCAGGGCCCGGGGCTGGGCAGGGCCCTGGGGACGCCACCAGTCAGGCAGAGCATCTCACCAGCGGCCACGGGGCTGCCTTCTGGGGCCACAGGGGTGGAGATCGTCCCCGGCCCTGTGCCCCACTCTGGCCCCAGGAACGTGAATGTGAATACGGCACACAGGATGGGGCAGGGCTGGCTCTGAACTCGGAGGCCTCCGCGTTACTCTTCCTGGACGTCAGGGGACGGGGTCCCAGGCCCGCCAGGCTGTACACTCAAACCCGGTGGGAGCAGCACCCCTGGGGCTGTCCAGGTGATGGAGCAATTCTCTCTTGGCTTAGAAAATGAGAATGCCCACGAGGCCAGCAAAGGCTCTGAGAAGCCCTGCAGTAAACAAGTGCCATAAAAACTTGGTTTTATCAACTGCTTCTCCCTTTTTCCAGCCACGGAACCCTCGTTTCGGAGAACACCTCCTAAGATTCCAGGGGACTGGGCTCATGGTTTGTGTTTAGCTGCTCAGTCGAGTCCGACTCCTTTGTAACCGCACGGACTGCAGCCCGCCAGGCCCCTCTGTCCGTGGGGTTTCCCAGGCAAGAATACTGGAGAGGGTTGCCATTTCCTTCTCCAGGGCATCTTCCGGGACCAGGGGTTGAACCTGTGTCTCCTGCATTGGCAGGCGGATTCTTTACCACTGAGCCAGCAGGGAAGCCTGGGCTTATGGAGACTGTACTTAAGAAAAGGCTCCACCCGGAGAAGCAGGTTCACTGTATTGGGTTCTCCAAGACAGCCCTAGAGCTGACTCGTGTTACTGACCCTCTGGGAGGCCATCCTCACCCTGACCTTGAACCTGCCTGTGTTCAGAAAGACACTCAGGACGGCCCAAAGGGTATCCACGCTCAGCTGCTTCCTCCATAACACAAGCCTCTGTCTGGGGCAACAAGAGGTGCTCAGAACTTACTCGTGACCGCGGGTCCTGATGCATGACAGAGAACCAGCAACCGAGCCCCTTCTCTTTCCAAGATGCTCGCGCTGGTCTGTGTGGGGGGAGGACGGGCTGGGTGGGAGGGGCCGGCACATTTCCTGCTCCAGAGACCAAAGCAGCGTGGAAAGAGTCAGGGGAGGACAGCTCCAGCCCCTGCTCTGGCATCACTTATTCATGGAGCGCCTCTGCCTGACCCAGCCCCGAGCAGACGGGCGGAGCGCGGTCGGGTTACAGCCCACTTTGTCCATCTCGGGCGGGAAGGCACTCCACACCAGTGCAGTTTCCTACACAATAGCCCCCTTGCAGCTAAGTGTGAACGCTTGACCTTCGCCATTTCGGGTATACATCGTTTAGAGAATGGATGGCGCCTGGGTCTCTCTTTTTAAAACAGCACAGTGCCCCTAAGTCAACCTGCGTTTGAACGTTCAGGACCAGACAGCTCAGTGACTAACTCAGCAGTATTCTGAGGTCACCTTTGTAAGGCACTTGGGGCAGTCTGACTCTAAACTAAGAGGTTCTTAGGACTTTTGCTGGATACATTTGGGGCGAAGTTTTTGAAAGATAGTTTTACTAGACAGGGGACATGGAAACTACAAGACATCGCAGATTGTCAAAACTTTGCATAAAGTCAGTCAACAGTCTCTGAGTGAGCGTCCTGCACTCACTGCGTCTGACATCCAGCACCCGGTCTTTATGATAACTATTGTGGCTATTTCGACGCTTTTTGCCTTACTTCCTACGCCTTGGGTGCATTCCCGAGGGTAAATTTTCCAGAATAACTGACATTTCAGGGTGTCTCAGATGCTGTTGCCACTCAAGGGCGAGGCTGAGCCGCAGATGCCAGCCAGCGGGATAGGCTTCCCTTCGCTCACGCAGAAATCCAAGCCACCTGTTTCCGTCCTTCCCCAGGGAAAGGCCGCTCTGCCCACCCTGCCCTCTCTGCCCCTGCAGTGGCACCTGGCTGGTCCTAGGTGAGTCTTGCCAACACAGCTCGCTCTTCCTCGCTGTGATCATAGAACCAAAGTCACCCACACTGCCACTCCCAGCACATCTGCCCCCCAGCTGGGCCCCTCCACCCCACTCGGGCACCTACAGACACACAAAGCCGCCTCTGCATCTGTCCTTTGGCCCCCCCAGCCCCTCAGCTGGGCTCACCAGAGCGGAAGCTCGCTGCTTCCCTGCATCAATGCGCGGCTCTGTTCCACGGGCACGTGGTGGAGACGGCCTGCAGCCTGCCCACGAGCCCCCATTCATGCGCCCTTCGAGGCAGCCACCCTTCAAGCTCTCCCCTTCCCTCCGCCCCAGCCCCTCCCCTAAATACACAACAGAAGACTATATAGTGGGAGGTGTTTTTTTTCCTCTTTCTCTCCAGGAATAAAAGCTTAGCTTTCCTTCCTTTCTGTTGCCCTATCCTCGGTCTAAAATTAGCAGATGGAAAGAGAGTGGAAGCAGTTAAAGGACCCGGTTTGTGACCCGGGCCACACTCCTGGGGTCAGAAGGGCCCTCATTTGCTCTTTCTGTTGCCATGGTTGTGGGAGGGGGGCAACTAAGCCCCTAATGCCCACCCCAAACTCCTGCTGGGCAACGATTCATGCACAGACTTGAGCGAGGCCTTAAAGGTCATCTTATTCAACTCCCTTCATTTAAAGAGGGGGACACCGAGGCCCCAGACAGGTAAAGGCGGCTACCCAGGCCACACAGTCAGCTTGCTGGGCAGGGGGCTTGGCTACAGGGCACGGAACTCACGCACAATGAGGAAGACAAGCCTCCTACCGTCATCCAAGTAGGTCTGGTCCAAGTTCTGCTCCTGTTTGATGGTCACGCCCGCGGGTAACACCTCCTTTTGGTCAGTGACCGGGGGTCCGTTTTTGGCGGCTCTTTGGCTGGGGGCGTTCTGCTGCTGGATGACGGTGGGGTAGGAGCCGGGGCTCAGCCTCTGACCCTGGCTGACCGGGGGCGGGCCGGGCCTGGCGGGGCCAGGCGCGAAGTTCTCGCAGTACACGATGTGCTGGAACTCCTGGTGGCTCCCGCAGCGCAGCGGCTGGTTGGTGGGCGAGTAGTGGATGACGGGCGAGGCCTGCTGGTTGGCCGGGCCGGAGTGCAGCAGCGCCGCGCCCTGGCCCTGCGCGCCGGCGTGCACCAGCACGGAGCGGTGGGCGTCCGCCAGCGCCAGCGGGGCGGCCATGAGGGCGGGCTGCTGGTAGCCCAGCAGCCCGGGGCTCAGGCTCTTGCCCCGCTGGTAGAGGACGGCCGCCGGGTTCTGCTGCTGGTAGCGCGCGTCGGGGGATGAGAGCCCCGAGCGGAACTGCTGGCAGGGAGCCATGGTGGCCACGAGGCAGGAGGGGGGCTCGGCCACCATGGGGTGCTGCGGGTAGTAGGGCTGGCTCCCCAGGCCCCCGTGGGCGGGGCTGCAGATCAAGGCGGGGTCGCACTCGTCGGTGGGCTCTGTCTTGATGGCTGGGACTGCGAGAAGAGCACAGGGGCGGACCTCTCAGCGCCAGCAGCGCGGGCACGGAGGACGGGCGGGTGGCGGGCAGGCGCACAGCCTTGGGAGGCCAGACGGGCGGGACCCAAGACCTGGGCTCGGGCAAGAGGCTCCCCCGTGCAACTGCCTTAGGTTAGAAATTTTACCTTGGATGGCCTTGAGCTGTTCGTCTTTCTCTTAGCGGAAGGTGGCTGTGGGTTCCCACCAGCCCTGGGATGTGCGCTGTCTTTTCCCCCAAAGGGGAGAGCTCAGACAAGAGCTTAATGTAAAATTATGCCTCCGCCTCCTCCGTCTGCCCTGGCAGCTCCCACCCCTTCCCTGCCTGCCGTCCTTCACCACACTCAGCAGCGTCTGAAACGTCTGTGCACTCCACGTGCTGTTAGTATCTCAACCCCCCACAGAGGATTCTTGGTCCTTCTTGTTCAATGCTGGGACCCCAGCACCCTGAATAGTTGTTAATGTTTAGCTGCTAAGTCGTGTCCAACTCTTTGGCGACCCCATGGGCTGCAGCCTGCCAGGCTGCTCTGTCCATGGGATTCTCCAGGCAAGGATACTGCAGCGGGTTGCCATTTCCTTCTCCAGGGGATCTTCCCCGCCCAGGGATCGAAGCTGGGTCTTCTGGATCGCAGGCAGATTCTTTACCGTCTGAGCCACCAGGGGAGCCCACCCTAAACAGGACCTGGCACTGAGTGGGCACTCAGATATTTTCTGGACAAAGGGATGAATGAAACCTGGCTCCTGTTGCCCATCTGGGGATGGCGGTGCTCGGTGGGAATGAGGCCTCCTCGCCTGGTGATCCGCCCAGTAACTCTATCAAGTGACCACCTACCGTGGGGTCCCTAACGATCTGGATTTTACAGCATATTCACTTTCTGCCGCTATTATGATCAAATCTACAATAGAGAGAGGAGTCAGCAACCCTGCCATCTTCCAGTAAACAAGCCTACATGTGCCCCATTCTTATTCTGCCCTTGCAAAGGAAAATATTAATAACAATAGCTAATACCATGGATGTAGACGGACCCAAGCACTTTACATGCATTTGATTTCTGTAACTCTCATAAGGAAGGTGCCATCTGACAGATGAGGAAGCCGAGGCTCAGAGAGGGTGAGTCACTTGCCCAAAGTCACCCAGCAGATCACAGGCGTCCTCACCCGCACACAGGCAGTGCTGCCTCTTCACGCCCAAGGGGCCTCCAGAGAGAACTCCTTACCTGGGTGGTAGGTAAAGTGCTGAGGCTGGCTTCGTTTTCTTTTCCCGTTGATGACATAGAAGTTCACCTTCACCGAAGTCCGAATGTGCTTGTTCCGATACTCAGGAATCTCAACAAAAAGCATGTTCTGAAAGAAAGTTGTCAGTAATTTAACTGCAACTGCAAGTAAATTCCTATCCAAGGTCCTAAGCACAGTGAGCCAGCCCATCTAAAAGGACTGGTGGGGAGGGATACATTGGGACTGTGGGGTTAACAGATGCACAGTACTCTACATAAAATAGACAAATAGGATTTGCTCTATAGCACATGGAACTGTATTCAATCTCCTGTAATAATCTATAATGGACAAGAATTTTTTAAAAGAAGAATATGGATATATATGTATACACGTACATAACCAAATCACTTTGTTGTGCACCCAAAACCAACAGCATATTGTAAACCAACTATACTTCAATAAAAATAAAAAGGCTCATGACATATCCTGCAGGCTTACAGACAAAATTCTAATTAAAGGGAACTTGACTTTTCAGCTGCAGCAAAGATGACTTACTACTTACTCTATCAAAGTGTATTTAAGATGTCACTGTTACAAATCAGAGGGTCTGATGCTCAGGAAACATGTAATTCACAAGTCAAGTCAATACCCACTAAATGCCTATTTGGTCCACAGCACTGGGACGTTGATGAAGGAAGGAGAGAAAAGAGGGAAAGAGAACACCAGGGTGTGGGGTGGACAGGACATTCATCCGGTCAGCATGTCTGGGTGCTTACAGGCTGGCTCTTGTCTTTATCCACCGTGGCCTCCATCTCCCAAATTTGCTGTCCATCTGGAAAAATTTAGAAATGACAGACTTTGAAAGAATTCTTAGCAACCGAAGATTTAAGACAAAAAACTCACCAACTTATACCGATCTTGGCTTCTAAGTTTGATCACTTCAGTAAAGTACACCCGCATGTCTGCATTAGGTGTGCATGTATGTACATATATGTATTTTTGTTTCTATAAACGCATATTTCTTTTTGCAAAGAGAAGGCACATGGACAATAGAAAACTGGGCAACGCTACAAAATCAGGGGAAAAATAGAAATTGTCCATCATCCCAAAACCATTATCTTTTTTTCTCTACATTTAAATATCTACATCTTTCTTTAAAATACAAGGATTATTACATGCTTTACTTTATAATATGCTTTGTTCAACCAAAGACTATTTCCAAAATGTTCTGCATATGCCAAGACTTGGTCACAGGGGCCCCATTACAGACCCGTAGCTGTCCCAGACATGACTTCTCCATCGTCTGAGAACACAGGTGGCGCACATGTTCTGTCCTTGGAGGTTTAAACAATGTCCTGGCTCAAGAGGCCTTGGAGAGGGGGGGGAACACAGGCGCCCACCCTCCACCTTTCAGTCAACAGAGAGCCTGGCGTTCATGTGACTCATCACAAGGCGCGGAGAGGTTTCAGTGGTGAACCCTCCTTCCCTGGAGCAGGGCACTGGCTCCCCAGTTTGAGGCCAACAAGTTGGGCCAAACACAACTCTGCGTTTGCAAATAATAGATTTCTTTTGCTGACCACCTACATCAGCCAGTGGGCAGTTTGGGGCTGAAACAAATCATTTCCACAAGTGTTTCCAGGGTGTTTTGTGGAGCACTGGCTCTGAAGAATATTAAATGGGTTTATGAGAAAGGAAAGCAAGCTCTACCAGCTAGTAAGCATTTGGCAAAGGCAGAGTCAGGCAAGTGGATTTCTTTACCGCAGGACTGCTCAGAGCCTTTGATCTGCTCAGGTGTAGCATTAACTCGCCAAGGTGGGCTGGGTATGTACTGTGTCCCGACATTTGGCCAAAGGACCCCCACCTCTCTTTGCAAGCACGGTGATTAGCAGCTTCTGTGATAGGTTAGATTTGAACCATGTAGTCTTGGACCAGCAGGTTTACCCAAAGAAACCGAGTTTCCAAGCATTATTTCAACTCGTAGAGGACCTATTTCCCAACATAATAAGTAATAAAAACTTGTGATCACCACCAAAGCTGATGAAATCAAGATGATCTGCAGAAAGAACAAGCACTAAGCCGGCTGGAGCCCTCTCCAACAAGTCAGCCTGCATGTCCTGAAATGATGAGGGGAGACACAGGTTTATGCCCAAAGGGAAGAGACCCCTGTGGAGGGAACCAAGTTAGAGTTGCCACCGTCTCACCAACACCCAGCACACGGTAGATGCCTAGGAAACATCTCATGTCTGAATGTACAAAAGTGGCAGCAGCTCCAAAGGCTGCTGACGGGGGCAGGGAAAAACCAGGAGCTGACATCAGCTGCTGCTCAAAAGGAAGCGAGAGAGGACGGATGGATAGACGTCAAGGAATCTGAAGTCAAGTCATCAAGACAGGGTACATCCAGTGTGAGACGCCCTGGACAGAGCTCTTCTGAGAAAATCCTCACTTTTTAAAAATCAGAGACAGGTCACAGGTCATCGAAGAGACACGTGTCCGCCTCTCAGATGGCAGTTTGAGCTAAGCACAGGTCCTCATCAAAAACCACATCCTCACTAGCTGCAGTGTGAGCTGTGTCAGAAGATCAAGTGGCAAATTAACCCAGGAAAGGAACAATGTTGATGTCTGGTGTGTTGCCCTCCTCCTTAGCCTCTCACTGGCTGAACCGAGTTCTTGTATCACGTGGTTCCAGATTCCCGAGCCCATGCAGCTCCTCCGCCAAGTTAATGGAGGTAGGCAGGCTCTGGCGGTGGCTTGGCCTTCAAGACTCAGCTGAAGTCTCCTGTTTTGGACCAAGTTTATCCCCTCTGGGTACCCCCACCATCACCTGTCCTACCGCCTCCCCTATCCTACAGGACGCCCTCAGGGACCATGACGTCATTTCATGCCCAGGACTCAGTCATTTGTTGACATGATCAGAGTTTACTACATCGCTGCAGTGAGTAACAGTTATAACCTAAGTGGTGGCTGAAGCAGAAAAGCGCTTCTTCAAAGAAAACAGAGGTCCATGGGATGGAAACAACCCAAGTGACCATCTATGGATAAAGGGAAAAACAAAATGTGGTCTATACATACGGTACGGATGTGAGACTTGGACCATAAAGAAAGCTGAAAGCCGAAGAATTGATGCTTTTGAACTGTGGTGTTGGAGAGACTCTTGAGAGTCCCTCGGACTGCAAGCAGATCCAACCAGTCCATCCTAAAGGAGGTCAGTCCTGGGCGTTCATTGGAAGGACTGATGCTGAAGCTGAAACTCCAAAACTTTGACCACCTGATGCAAAGAACTGACTCACTGCAAAAGACCCTGATGCTGGGAAAGACTGAAGGCAGGAGAAGAAGGGACGACAGAGGATGAGATGGTTGGATGACATCACTGAATCAGTGGACATGAGTTTGAGCAAGCTCCAGGAGTTGGTGATGGACAGGGAGGCCTGGTGTGTTGCAGTCCGTGGGGTGGCAGAGAGTCAGACGTGACTGAATGACTGAGCTGAACTGATACATACAGTGGAATATTATTTAGCCTTAAAGGGGAGCAAATTTTGATATGTGCTATAAGCATAGACCTTAAAAACATGAAATACACCAGACACAGAAGGACAAATATGGTTTGGTCCCACTCATATGAGGCACACAGAATAGGCCAATTCATAGAGACAGAAAAGGGACTGCAAGTTACCAGGGCCTGGGAAGGAGAGACTTATTATTTAACAGGCACAGATCTCCTGTTTCAGAAACGGGAAATGTCCTGAAAACAGTGCTGTGTTACACAGCATTGTGAATGCATTTTCATACTACTGAATGATACGCCTACAAATGGTTAAAACGATCAGTATTACGTTATGTGTAGTTGGTGTGTTAGTCACTCAGTCGTGTCTGACTCTTTGAGACCCCGTGGACTGTAACCTGCTAGGCTCCTCTGCCCATGGAATTCTCCAGGCAAGAATATCGGAGTGGGTTGCCATTCCCGTCTCCAGGTGATCTTGCTGACCCAAGGATGAAATCAGGTCTCTCCTGCGCTGCAGGCAGACTCTTTACGGTCTGAGCCACCGCGAAGCCCAGGGTGTAGTTAACCACGGCCCTTTTGTTTTGAAAGCCAACAGGCCTATAGGATGGCTTAGTGGCTTTTTAATTAGCTGCTGACATTTCAAGATGAAATTTCACCTAGAAACGAAGATTTTGCTCTTGAAAAAAGAAAAAATAATTCTGAGAGGTGCCTGATTTTTCCTTCCTTTCAAATATGGGTCTTTTCACCATTATTTCCATTTTTTAAGGCCCCAAAGGCAGTGTTAGACATTTGGCCCGGCTGCCTGAATGGAGGGCGGGGACGTGCTCCCAGAGAGCAGGGCCCCACCACGGTCTTGTTCTCTGCTTTCTCCGCGGGACGACGTGTCTGGCGCTCAACAGATGCTTAATAAACACAGGTGGACTAAATGCACAAACCAACCTCAGGATTCCCCGGCACTCAGCCCATCGCCAGAGCTTGGGAAATGGCCAGCTACTGGCCACTCTGCAAAAAGACCCCACGAAGAGAAATCACCGCGTGTCAGTGAAGAATCCCTTGAGGGAACTGACTGAAGGAAGGAGCCTGTTATTACAGGTGCAGACAAGGAATCAAACTCAACCAGAGCCACTCAGCCCGAGTTCTAGATAATTTTAGGTAATCCACCTCCGGCTTGCTACCCTAGGTCCGGGACTCGGAAAACCTGCCCGGTTAAGAAGAGGCTCGAGAAGACCAAGCCCGCTTCTACTGCTCTGGGCTGAGATGAAATAAAGGACTTCGGTCTCTCGAGCAGATGTTTGGGCAAACTTCCCCTGTCCTAAATTAACAGATGCTGGCAGCCAGCACAAAGTAGGCTCTTCCAAGTCTTTACTCAGAGGCTAAAAGAGCCAGCTCCTTTGGGCAAAGAGGTTGGGTCTACAGAAGCCTCAGCAAGACTCTGTAAGACAGAAACAATGGGGTGGGAAGCACACGGCTCAAGAAATATCCCAGCCTCTGCTCTAACTTGGCCGTGGTGCCAGGAGCACACGGGGCCCCGGGCCAGGGGGTCTGTGGATGGATGGCCCCGATGGTTGGTTTAGTGGAGTTCTTGCAGGCAGCTCTTGAACCCTCTGATGGAGCAGTGCATCTGGAAGCGGCAAGCAGGGCAGCGTCGGGTCCAGGCTGGAGTCTCCGCAGTCAGCCTCGTGTCAGCGGTGGGCTCACGTCAGCACCCCCCGCAGAAAGGAGCACGCTCTCAGAAGGAAAGCAAACTCGTCCTCACTGGGGCCCATGAGCGTGCCACTGGGCTCCAAGTGAACTGGGGGGAAATCAAAGTGTCAGTTTGGGTTAGGAAACCGCGTGTGATGCTTCCCAGGCCTGGCTCTGCTTTTTAAAATTAGCTCCCTTCTCCATGAAGATGGCTGAAGTCATTTGGGTCTGCTCTTTACGATTGCTTAACAAGCAGAAAAACTCACGCTCTCTGGATGCACGGGCTTAATGAGCCGAGCAGATGAGGGGTGGGGGGGTCAGGAATGGACCCTTAGGATTTCATCCACCCAGAATGGTACCACTGGGCTCTCAGGTGTCTCAGTGGTAAAGATCTGCCTGCCAGTGCAGAAGACGCAAGTCCGATCCCTGGGTCGGGAAGATCCCCTGGAGAAGGAAATGGCAACACACTCCAGTATTCTTGCTGGGAAATCCCATGGACAGAGGGGCCTGGAGAGCTACAGTCCACGGGGTCACAGAGTCAGCCACGACGGAGTGGACTAAACCACCACAAAAATGGTGCCACTGCCCTCGATGCGTTTCCTGAGAGCTGGAGAGGAAGGGCCTGATTCCCACACCTCCCCTCTTTCCCTCCGCCTCACCTCTTCCTCGGTAGGCTTACCCCCACCCCCCGCCCGGGTCCCCATCTGCACAACTGCAGCGAGTGCTCAGAGACCCCCCCCCCCCCCCCTCCACCCCGAGCTCATTCTCCAAAACAATCTGAAAAATGTAAATTCAATCATGACATCTGCCTGCTTAAAAGCCTCCGACAGCTACTCGCTTCTGGAAGGAAATGCAAACTCCTCGCCACGTCCACAGGACGCAGCCTGACCTGACCCCCGCCCTCTGCCACCTCCACAGGCTTGACTGGTGCCGCGATCGCCTTCACCCTGCACCAGCGGCCTGGGTCTGCTTTCAGTTCCCTAAACACCCCAGGCTCAGCCGCAGGCTGGGACCCTGACCCGGGGCAGTTCCTCCTGCCCCAACACTCTTCAGACGGCCCATGTAGCTCCCTCCTTCCCACCTTTAGGGCTCCGCGCAAAGCCACCTCCTCAGGGAAGCCCTCCCTGACTACACAGTTCATGGTTGCCAGATACAAGAAACAAAAATACAGACTGTCGAGTTAAATGTGAATCTCAGAAAACAAGGAATACTTTTTTAACTACCAGTATGTCCCAAGCTCTGTGCCACTGTGTGGGACACACTCAAACTAAGAAATCTGGATTTAAGTTAGCATCCTGTATTTTTCTCTTAACCTCCAGACCCTTTGGTCTTGCTCCTCGGACTGGTTCCTCTCCTCACAGCACTCCTCCCATCTCAAGGTGACCTGCTTGTAGGCAAGTTTGAAACTAGCACACTAGGTTTCTAATGAATACCTAGGGAGCAGCCACGGAGATCCTGGGGGCTGAGTGCGTGGAGGAGCGAGGCTAGAAGAGCGTGAGCCCGTCGTCTGCATAGAGGCCTGATTTCAGCTCAGCTCTCGCCCCAGCCCAGGGGCACCTCTTCTCTGCAATGGGCTGTCACCCCTACGTGCCCTCCACCAGCTCACACAGCCATCCAGGGAACCGGGAAGTGGGGGTGTGGGACCCAGCCTTCCTCTAACATGTGCTGTCAACTCAAGGAAGTCTGCCCACCTCGGTGAGCTGGCTTCCCATCTGTAAGATAGGGTAGGGGGCAGGCCGTTCGTCAGTCTCCCTCCATCGCATCAGGCATGACAGCAGCGTCTGATGGCTGGGAGCTGAGAGGAGGGGAAAGGCTCACCTGTGCCAGCAAGGACCCTTCTCCCAGACAAGAAGACAACCCGGGCCTTACTCAGCTAAGTAAACCGAGCTCCCAGGGGACACGTGCACAGTCAGGTGACATCTTCTGGGCACCTACCAGGGCCCAGCACTTTCAGATCCTCGACCTCCTTTTACAGCCCAAATGCCACCAAACCCCCTTTTACAGATGGGGAAACCAAGCCCCAAAGCACGTAAGATGAGGTCTGTCCAGGCTTCAAGCCAAATCTGCTGGATGATCCAAAATTCAGCCTGCTTACCCTTAAACACATACCACTCTTACTTTTTTAAAAAGTATGCAACTAAAACTATAGGGAAAAAAAAAATAACGCAAGAGGGTGTCAGACAGTTCGTTAATAAAAATATGATTTTCTCGACAGGGGTGGAAATTCCAGCCTGCTAATTGCAAATTACAGAAAGTCTGTTGGCACCAAGAACAATTTCTGATGGTGAAAACACTAGGGCCCATGTTAATTAGAAAACTCATGTCCTCTTTTTAAGGCATTGAAATAGCAGGATCCTTCAAAGTCTGTTCTTGCACACAAGAAGGCTGGAGTTTGGGCAAACACTCAGCCCTCTGAAAAGAAGACCATTTTCTCTGTCTCCGGGGGGCGGGGGGCTCCAGAGCTGCTATCTGACTTTTGTTGGGGGGAACGCTCAAAGCCCCAGCCAGCTGTGTGTAAGTGGTGGGCTCCGGCCCAAGGGACCTGTGACACTGCAGACATGAGTCACCAAGGGCAAAGGTCTACAGAGCCTTAGTCATGGTCAAGCCCAGCTTGAAGGCTGACCTTTCCCAGAGGCAAGTCCAAGGCAGAGAGACTCCCAGACCAAGTCAATTGTTTCAGAAGACACCAGATGGGGTGAAGCCAAACCCATGGAGAAAAACAGGTGGGAAGAGGAGGTGTCTTCTCTCAGTGAGTTCCAATGTTTCCAGGGGACGAATCCATGGAAAAGTACTTAATTTAGCAAAAAATTTTTATTTTAAGCATATGCATTTATATTTATTAAACAAAGCTCAAAATACAACCTTTGGGAACCTCCAAGTCATAAAATGACTCACATTAGGATGTGATGACTCAGTGGGAAAGAGGGAATTCCAATTCCACCACCCACGCCTTCTTTCTAAAAAATCAATTTGCCCTCTCAACAGGTGATAGGAGCCTCTGCCATCAGACTGGTCCAAGAAACCGTCCAGCAAAACAAAACACAAGTTCTCTTCAAACAATTTAAGTTTCAAAGCTGAGTAATCCGACACAGGCACATTTCCAACCTACGCCCCCGCGGGACACAGAGGGCCACGGAGCTACTTGGCTAGGGCCAGGGGGAGGGAGGGGGGCTGAATTAAGAAAGATTTACCAGCTGAAAAATTCCAAAACCCTGTGTCATGTGGAGGAACCTTCCAAAACATTGGATCCCACCCAGGCGCGGCGAGTCGCGCGGATCATGGCAACCGCGTTTCCGCTGCCACATCACTTTTATTTTTGTGTCCTTAGATTTTTTCCTGTTTTGCAATGTTTTGCTGGGACCCCCGACTCCGCCTGAGGCCTGGGTGGCCGGGGGCCAGGGTTACCAGCTGAAGTCAGGAACAGCCTGGACTTCCCAGAGTGAACTTTGCCTGGGGAGGTTACACATTTCTTAAATTTCAGAGAATATAAGAAAGGCTTTTCAGCAATTACTGAAAATGGTCAATAGGAAGCTACGGATCATTCTGTGGGCTTCCTCTTTGTCCTCATGGATGTGACTCGAGAGATTCCTCTGGGGCTGATGATAAATGTTCCCGGGGTTCCAGCTCTGTCACCAGCTGGGAGCTGACCTGGGGCCCATGGCTTGAGCTCTGTGAGCCTCAGTGACTTCATCTGTAAAATGGGAGTAATGCTGCCTGCTTCTCCAGGCTGGTGTGACAATTAAACATATTCACTCAGCAACATGTATAAGTACCTGCTTAGCAACTAAACCACAACCACCATAAGCACCTACTGAGTGCTAGGGTTGTTCCAGATGCTGCAGACTCAGCAGCAAACACCACGTTCCAGCCCTCAAGGAACACTAAATGTGAGTCTAGATAATAAATGAGCCAAAAAAAAAAACAATAGACAAGATCTCTCCAGTAGACAGGACTTCCCTGGTGGTCTGGGGGCTAAGACCCTGCACTCCCAATGCAGAATTCAATCCCTGGTCGGGGAAGTAGATGCCACATGCTGCACATAAGGATCTCAGACGCCACAACGAAGATTAAAGATCTCATAAGACCTGGTGCAGCCAAAATATTAATAAATAGCTGGTTTTTAAAAAAGGTGATTCTCATAGTGCTAAGAACTTCAGAGAAGGCAGGGCAGGGCAAGGGGGGAGGTCGAGCACCTTTGGGGCAGATGGTCAAAGAGGGGCAGCATCTAAGGACGTCACCTCGGAGCCAAGCCTTATAGAAATGGCAGGATGCAACCCACTGGGAAACAGCAACAGCAAGGCACCTGCGGTGGGAAGGAGAGTGGGGTGTCTGAGGACAGAGTGAAGACAATATAGCTATGGCCCAGGAGCCAGGGGGCAAGTCCAAAGGGCTGAAATCGGACAGACGGGCCAGCGCCAGCTCGCGCGGGCCCCTAGAAGTCCTGCAAATCATTAAAAATAGTAATAAAAACAATATAATAATCATTATTATTACTGCTGCTATAAATAAGATGCCACTTTCCAAAACACCGAGCTTTTCTAACTTAAGAAACACCACGCTCCCCTTCTCCTACTGGTTTTCCAACATCCTCCAATTTGTCATCCTGCTGGAGTGGAAACTGCCAATTCCATTTCAGTCGACGGCTATAAAAAGCACACTGGAGCTGGTGGTGCCGATGACCCAACGTGGGGGCTAAGATTAGCCCAGGAGGCTGTCACCTTTCCTTAATGTGAGAACCAGCTGGGGTTCCCCTTCCTTGGAAAACTTCAACTGTTCCACTCCGCCCCACCCCGCAGCGGCCCGGCCGGCCAAACTGTCCATGGAGATGGGAACGCAGAGCCGTTTTGGAAAAAAGAAGTTGAGCAACAGGGATTCCCCCTGCAGAAGGCGGTCCCGGGCTGGGCGGCGAGTGCTTGGGGTCAAAAGAGCAAGACTGGCTCCCTGCGAATACAAGGGCATCCCCCCCCAACCTGTCGGAGCCTCTGGGGGCCAGACATCCTGCCAGGGAAGCCCTCCACTCCTCTGGGCCCAGGGGCACCTCACGCGCCCCAGCCTGTCGTTGGCATCGGTCCAGGGACCGCATGCACTCAGGAGTCTTTTCAGTTAGCTATCAGACAGTCCTACAAGGACCCCCTGCCCTCAGTGACCCGCTGAAGAACTCGAGAGGCTATCTCAGCACAACATGGCTCAAGTCAGTGGCTCAGAGCAGCTGAAGGATCTCCAGGCAGACTCACCTGGTTCTGACCTTTTTCAGAGCAGAATAGCTAATGATCAGGCTCCCGAGGGGCCAACCCAGCACTGCCATTCACCAGCTGTGTGATCTTTACTCAGTTATTTAACCCCTCTGTGCTCGGTTCCTCAGCAAAAAGGAAAAAAAAAGAAAAGAATAGTAGCTATCCTCTAGAGCTGTCATGAGGAATCAGATTGTTAATATTAATACCTATCAAGGGCTCAGAATAAGGCTTGGCACCTAGTTTATTATCACTTATTCTTGTTTTTCAATGTCTCCCGGTTCCATGAGATAAAATCATACTCAGCCTTGTCCTTCCACAGTCTAAATAACAACTGCTAATATTTAACAAGCATCTATGCAAGATGCTAATATTAGAGCCTAAAATGCCAAGCTCCATGCAAAGAGCCTAATCTGTATCATCTCATTTAACTTCCCCATCTCTCAAGTGAAGTAAATCATCTGTATTTTACAAAAGAGGAAATGCTGGCTTAGAGAGGTGAAATGACTTACCCAGGATGGCAAAGCCACCAAACACACAGGTCACAGATTCAAACTCAGGCCATCTGACCTCACAGCTACACTGGGAACCACTGCAGCTGACAAGCCTCCCAGAGTTTGCCCACGAGGCCTATGCCTGCGGCAGTGTGTGTCCGATCAGTGACCTATGGCCTGAACAAGGGAAATGCTGGAGAGACCGTAAAAGTAACAAGGAACACTCCTGATGCACTGCGTGCCCACTGCTTGCTATGCATTTAACTCTGGGAGGGAAAACTGTTAACTCACTGCCTGGAATCGGAGGTCCAGGGAAGCTGAATAACAAGATGATGCTGGATATCATCTGCAGGAAAGTTCCCCAACTTCTCCAGGCTCAGCCACCTGCTTGTCTGGTTACATGGGACAAGATGCAGAAAGCAGAGGGCTAAGGGCACACCCACAGAGAGGAAACGTCATCACTCTTCTTATTAACACACAGCTTTTCAAAGCTGAAAGAGACTCTGGGTTTTTCTCCCTTCAAGAGGTAAACAAATTTCTTCTGAAACCAAGAGAAGGAAAGCAGGAGAGTAAATGTCTGCCGGCCTTCCATCCTTCCATCCATCCAGCAAATACCTATCTGAGGCCCTTGAGTAGCCTCACAAGTACATGAGCTCCCAGGACAGTTGAAAGCTGTCTGGCTCCTAGCTCCACAAGGAACTGGGTAGCACCTGGTCCCCAAGCCATCCCTCCACACTTCCAGCGGCCCCCCAAGGAGACTGTTCACCTGGACATGGAGAACAAGCTGTCTATATATTCTCAGCATTTTCTGCTCTGCCAGTAAGGTGCCTTGAAGCCACACACTTCTTGTGGAAGTCAGCACAAGACCAGCAGGATGATTTCCTGGTCCTAGAGACCCATCCAAGCTGGGGAGGCTAATACTAACTTGGCTATTTACATTTCATGCCACTCTCCTGCTCGAGAACCCATCATGATTCCCTGTTACCTTACTCATGTGCAGACTAAGTCAAGGCCGTGTCTCTACCTGGCATCAGGAGACGGCTCTGCTTTGGGCTCTGCTCATCAAAACACTTCCTGGTGATGACCAGCCTCTACTCCAGCCATACAGGTCTGCTCTGTCTCATGAGAGCCCAGCAACTTCTTGCCATAGAGAATACTGTACACTGTTTCACCACCTGAAAAATAAAGCCTCCTCCAAAATGTACCAAGATGTGCAATCCCTTTAAACCCAAGACACCACATGTCCACCTCAACCGTAGGAAGTAACAGTAACAAACATCATAAGCTGATACATATCGAGCACTTACTAGATACAGCACAGCTTCCACCAAATACCACACCCCTCTACAGAAAGGACCTGTGCATTTTCTGCGTTTGGTATCTTTCAGGGTCCTGACACCAACCCATTGCAGACTCTGAGGGACAAGTGAACCAAGCATTTATGCTCTTAATCTCATGACCATCCTATAAGGTGTGACTGTCACCATCCTCATCATACAGAGAAGGAAACTGCTGCCCAGTGAGGTTAAGCAACTTGCCCAAGGTCCCCCAGCTAGGAAGGAGGAGGACTGGGCTTTGAACGCAAGCCGTCTGGCTGGAGCGTGTGAGCCCTTACCTAGCTGACCAAAGGCACGAACAGGAGGCTCGTCACAGAGTCACTTACAACAGCACAAATGTGGAAGCAGCTGCATGCCCAGTGAAAGGAGGACGGTTAAATAAAGGATTGGCAACCACAGGACAGATGCAATGCACCCACCTACATGTCCGTGTTCCTCCTCACGACGCCATCACAGCCCCTCGCACCTGCAGGTCCTGACCACGCGCCCTCTGAACCGCTCAAACCCATCCGTCCATCTCCCCACACCACGGCCCTATTTCATGTCATTTTTCTATTGCAACAGCATCAGCAAGCCTCTTTAAAATCATCTGCCTTCTACCGTGCTTCCATGATGTGAGGAAGTAGTTCTCACACCCTGGACACGGGGCCAGCCCATCCCAAGAGCAGGCTCTGGGTGGACGGGGGAGGGCGCAGCCCTTTCAGTGACACTCAGACCCACGATGACCCCGTGTGAATGGCGACCCCCAGAGGAGGCGCCCTGGTGCAAACCCCACAGTGGACAGCCTGCCTGTTATCTTCTGTGGGTCATGCTCAGGGCGGCAAACAGACAGACATCAACTCGCCTTTGATCTGACCTGAGATCATGTCCATAGGCAAGAAGAAAAAAAAAAAAAACTCAGCCTAGCACCCATAACGATCAAGCAAATTATATAACCTGATATTTTTCCTACTTCAGAGCATGGTCTTTTTACCACGTCCTCATTGGTAAACACATTAACAGAAGGCCCAAATTAAGAAAGGATACACATGTCCATTAAACCTCTCATAGCAAAGGGTGCAAAATTCAAGTACTAATTCAGCACAATTTTTTAAATTAAAAAACAGGGCATTTCCGGGATGGGCTGAAACCACTACCGGCCCAGTATTGGTGGAAGTTTCCAATTTGTAAGTTTCCGGAAGGTAATTTGAATTCTACAAAGCAATACGTATTTAAAGCTCTCAAAATGACTACCCAAAATCCCACATGGGAATAAACCCAACATAAACAAAAAAGATACACGTGGAGTTTCATGTGTAAGAAGACTAATTAATTAGTCCTACAAGTATAACCAGATTAACCACAGTATTAGTTACAATAAAAATATAAGCTGCCAATGTTTATTGACTTACAACATACCTGGTGTTGTCATAATTACCTGACACGTATTAACTCGTTTAACCCACGTGACAACCCTATGGGGTAATAACTCTTGCTATAATCATTCTATTCATTAAGAAACAGAGGCACAGAAAAGTCAGGTATTTTGTCTAAGATCACAGAGTGAGCAACTAGCGAAGGCAGGATGTGAACCCAGGAAATCCAGGGCCTGGATGTACGATACCCAGCATGTACGGTTAATCATCGTGCTGTTCCCACTCCTGTTTGACAACAGTCTAAAATCTGAAAGAACAAAAAAAGGTGTCTCCTTCTGTGTAAAAAATAATCTTAAAGAAAGAGTTGGGGGTGGGAAAAGCCCTCTCATCCAACCAAACAAGCCAGGGTGAGTTAAAATACACCATGGGACATTCACGCAACAGTGGACGGTGTCGATATCAAGATCGCTGGAGACAAGGGGATTTCTCCAGAGTGAGTAAGGAAAACGCTACGCGGTGGGATCTAACCCCCCCACAGCAAGAAGAAATGGACGGCCACTTTCGCACGGCGCGCGGAAGGCGCTCTGACCTGTGGTCTTCTCGGTGAACATGACTTTGGACTCGGCCGTGAAGTTCTGTCCCGTGAGAATCATCTGCTGGCCACCGTACACCAGGCAGCCGTCGGTGTCCTGTCTCTCCACCATGGGCAGCTCGTGGGCGGACCGCTGGGCTGTGGGCGAGAGAAAAAGACCCGCTGTGATGACGGCAGACGCCCACTCGGAACCGTCCCTAGGTCTCACGGGGCACGGGGCACTCTGCCCACCTCTGTCACTGCCAACGCGGAACCCTCACCCCGGCAACCGGTGACGCTGCAAACGCTATGTTCTTGTCAATGTGCCCGAAGTCTTTGGGGCTAATTTTCTCCTAACAACAAGTTAGGAGAGTTCATCTTCATGACTCAAGAGACCGATGCCTGTTCTCCTTTTAGGAAGGAGAGGAGAATAAGAATCTGATTTTTTTAATAAAAAGATAGGCAAATCAACCTTTCTGTAAGAGGTTTCCTTTGCTAGAGGGCACTCTCTTCTGCACTTGATGGCAGCCACACACACGGGGCTCACGCACATAAACTTGAGGGCCTGATTCCCGAGAGTTTAGATGCCTTGGCCTCGGAACTCATTCGCCATTCTGAACACGGTTCACCGCCATCACATCTCTGACCACATTTTCTCGCACTGCCCTTGCTCACTCCCCTCCAGTCATGCTTCCAGAATGTTCCCACCGTCTCTGAAACATACACAGCACACTGCTATCTTTGAATGCTGGCACTTTCAGGCCCTCCTCTCTGGAAGGTTCTTCCGCACTCGCCTGCACGGCTGCCTTCCTCACTTCCCCCAGGCTTCTACACAGATGTCACCCCCTCAGGAGAGGCTTCCTTGCCCCACCCTTCCATCCTCCCCCTCACAGCTAACAGCAGGACCATCTGACTGATGGTGCCTCCCCCCTCTCTTTCCTCTTTATCCTGCTCCATCCTGCTTAGTTCATCTCCAGAGAACTTTCCACTTTCAGAAATGCTACCTGTAGCATTCTTGGTTCACCTGCATTTCATCTCCTCCCCGCGAGAAGTAAGCCCAGAAAAGAGGAGCATGGCTTTGCGCGTGTTGTGAGCCCAGGGCTGGGCCCAGTGCCCAGGACTCAGTAGGGGGTGCTTGAGATGGATGTAGGGATGGGTGGGTGGATGGGAGGGAGGGAGAGAGGGAATGGAGGAGGAGGGAAGATGGATAGAAGGTAAGAAGGAAAGCCTGATGTGTGAACAGAGACGGATGGGTAGAAGGGGTGGAAGGATTGGTGGATGGAAGGAAGGAAGGAAGGAAGGAAGGATGGATGGATGGATGGATGGATGGATGGATGGATGGATGGATACAGGTATGGATACAGATGTATCTCAATATATCTTGACACATATTTATCTCAACATCTCTACATGGCTACCTCTATATCCTCATCTGTATCTGCAATGAGGAATGGGACAGGCTGAGTGTTTAACTACAATGATATACTTGAATGCTCACCGTAACCTTCTAAGGAAAGAAGTATAATGAGATTATATGCCCCTGGGGAGAAAACGGAAGCCTAGAAGTCAGCTATGGTGATGCTGAGATTTGACCTGAGCCCTCAACAGCTGGCCTGTCCAGCTCCAGAGACCCCTCCCTTTGCCCCTCCGTCCAGCCAGTTCTTCTGGAGGGCGGGCTGCAGGAAAAAGTGAAGACCCTCTCCGGATGCCTGCCCTGGGCAGCGTGAGAAATGGCTCCAGCCGACACGAGGGACCATCTCCTGGGCCTCGCCTCGGCAGCGTGGGCCGTGAAGGCCGGCCCGCCCCCTGGGTGAGTCAGCTGAGCTCCTGGCGTCCCTCCCAGAGCCCGAGGACTGGGCAGAGGGCCAGCCCTCTCTGTGCCAGGGGCCGGCGGACCGCCCCCTCCGGGAGCCAGGGACACAGCTGCGTGAGGCCCGAGGAGCGGGCCTAACCCTGCCCTCCCGGCCGGCCTGGGCCTCCAGGTCCAGCACCCTGTCCCTTCTGCCCTGGAGCCACGTTGAAACCCATGCCTTCAGCAACAACCATGCATGCGGCAACCTTTAAGGAGTCTGCTGTGGATAAGACACTCCCAGACACCATACGCTGAAAACATAGCCCAGCGACTCTCAGTGACCTCCCGGCCAGTAGCTCCCCATCCCAGGCCCAGCCCAGGCTCTCTGTTCCCAAGGCCCAGCCAGCCAGCGTGGTTCTAAGGGGCTCCCAGTTATGGGCACATATTAAAAAGGCCTCTCGGCAGGAGCTGCTAATTTCTCCCACATGGGCTGGGTTATTAATCCTTTCTTTCAATAGAGGAGTTGTGTGTGACTTCCTAATTGAGCCGCCATCAATGGAGATTTATTAGCAGTGAAAACAGCAGTCACACCACCTAGAAGAGCAGGGCCCAGTTTTTCAGGTCTGCCTTGGATGTGTTTGGGGGGCGAGGAGGGGCTTTTGGTCCCAGGGATGAAGGGGTGGGAAGGCTGCAAGACCCATGCCGCCCACTCTGCAGGTGGAACGCCTGAGTCATCGCTCCTGGGCCAGCCGGCCAAGGGCTCGCGTCCAGCCAGGCCGGGGACTGGACGTGGCCGTGAGCTCTCAGCGCTGGGCGGGAGGCCGGCCCAGCCAGCTGCCCCGTGAATCACCAAGCACTGCTGTGAACACAGCTTGGCTACTTCCTGAAGCAACCTCATCGCTTCTCTCTCCAAAGCCTCCTAGGTTCAGGCAACCAACTGATTCTCCCTTGACCGAATCTTCATTTCCCACCCCTTCTCCTTGATGCTTAGTCACTTAGTGGTGTCAGACTCTTCACAACCCCGTGGCCTGTGGCCCACCAGGCTCCTCTGTCCATGGAATTCTCCAGGCCAGAATACTGGAGTGGGTGGCCATGCCCCTCTCCACGGGGATCTTCCCGACTCAGGTCTCCCACATTGCAGGCAGATTCTTTACCATCTGAGCCACCAAGGAAACCCCTGCTTCTCACTACCTGAATGAAAACCATCTTTTCTAACAAAAATGTAAAGACAAGAGTCCAGCCTCACTTCCTATGAGCTTTTATCTGAACTGTGGTCTTGCACCTCAAAGTGTGGCCTGCATCCCAGGGAGGGGACCGGGGGTGAAGGGTGATAGAGATGTAGAACCTTGGGCCCCACCCCAGACCTAGCGAACCTTGTTAAGACTTTGCAGCTTAACAAGGAACCCAGCTGACTCTTATGAGCTGTCAAGGGGGAGAAGTACTGCTTAACCCTGGCTACACATGAGCATCAGCTGGACAGTTGAAACAAACATGATTTTTCAGCCCTAATTCTATCATTTTACAGACAGATGGATGCTCAGACCTCGGCTCCATGGAGGGGCAGCCCCTGCCCG
Organism: Odocoileus virginianus; assembly: GCF_023699985.2. Classification (NCBI taxonomy): domain Eukaryota; kingdom Metazoa; phylum Chordata; class Mammalia; order Artiodactyla; family Cervidae; genus Odocoileus; species Odocoileus virginianus. The sequence continues at coordinate 74,102,299 of NC_069682.1, forward strand.
TGTGAGAATGTCACGTGGGACCGTTCAGCTCAAGTCTCCACCAGGTGATACTGTAGGGGGCTTCCCGGCTCGAAACCTCACGTTGCCCATCTGAAAAACGGGGCTATCAGCAGACCCATCTCACAGGCTGTTGTGAGGGTTAAATGGGAGAATTCACAGAAAGCATATTTGATCTAATAAATCCTGGCCAGTAAAGCAAACACCACGATGCGCCGCAGTTCCTGCAGCAGCTGCCCCGTGCCACCCAATACCTGCGAACTGTGTCCACGTGTTTACACACAGCACCGCACTCACTGGCGCTGTTTCTGCTGGATCCCAACCCCAAACCCAGGTGTCTTGGCCCTGAACCCCAGCATTTTTCAAAGTGGGGTTCCCAAGTTACCTGGTTGGGGGAGGCACTTCATAAAAATGCAGCCGCCCAGGCCACGCCCCTAACCCTGGGCCCTGGCATCTCTTGGAGGATGCTGGACATTTGCATTTTTACAATCTTTCCAGGCGACCTGTTGCACACACTCTGCATGAGAGCCAAGCCCCACACTTAAGAGGCCACCTGAGGACTAGGGGACCTCCTCCAGGGGAGGCCCTGCACCCTCAGAGAGCCCAGAGGCAAAGCAAACGAATCCAATTAGCCTCTGAAAGAGGAACTGAGGAGACGCAAACAACAACCAAAAGTACCCCCGGGTCCGCTTCCTCCTCCCTCTGATGCAAACCCTCTGACACCGAGGGCTGCTTAGTGGGGTGACCCCGTCACGGAGGCAGGGCTCCCCCAAGCCCCCTGGTCCTCCCAGGCCTGCGACACTGCCCCCGACGGCCCCCACCGAGTCCCGTTCTGCTCTTCAACCATAAGCGGGGCCAGCCCCTCCAAGACCCCAGCCCTAGAGCGGTCTAAGCAAGCCCAAGCCGCCATGGGTCAGCAGCTTAAAGCTAAGCCCACAACCCACGTCTCACCTGTGGGCGGAGGCCAGCCCCTCCGCTCCTGCTTAAGCATCAAGGTGGCCCTCGAAGCTAGGAGATTTACCCCAGGCTTCCCTCCTGCCCCTGGATGCTGGCGCGTCATAAAGTGGCTTGGGGCTCCTGGGTTTTACAAGCTCTGAATCAACAGGGCGCTGTTGGTTTAGCCCGTTTGGGTGTTTACTTTCACTAGGAACAGTGGCTGATGGGGAGTCGAGCCGCGGCAGCAAAGACTAAGTGAAGGAAATTCACCCCAGGCGGGTCCTCAGGGTCGGCCTGGACAGGGGACACTGCTGACTGTCTGCCCGCCTGCCATTTTCCGTCACGGGGCTGCCTGGCCAAGAATGCCCGAGAACCACAGGGGAGAGGAGGAGAGGCAGGCCAGGGAGATCAGGCACGCAGGGTAGGTGCGTTCGGTTAACAGCTGCAAATGGTCACAGCTGCCGAAGAGAGTGTGTTGGATCCCAGAGACTTCTCATGCACGTTTTTCTTGTTTTTCTTTACATTATAAAGCACACACATAATGGCAATTCATGGTCATGGGTCAGAGGAAGGATGCCAACAGGTGACTGCCTGAGTCTGAAGCCCAGCTCGCTGATACCTTAGCTTGGGGAACCTTGGGCAAGTCATTTCAACTCTCCCTGCCTCTGTTTTCTCATCTATAAAATGGGAACGCATCACACGGTGCTGACCTCAGAGGGCTGTTTGCAGATTAAATGAGCTGGCGCACGGGAAGTGTGTGGCACCTCGTCAGAGCTCTGTGAGCGTCAGTTCTGTTTATTTTTGTGGCTGAACTTCATGAGACCACAGAGCAGGAACGATTCCCATTCTGGAGCTGAGGGCGCTGAGCCTCCTGGAGGAGGAGCTCCACCCCGCTGGGAGCTCACAGCTACGGAAGGCGGGCTGGCAGAACCTGACCCCAGACTGTGGGATTCCCCCACCCGGAGGGACTCCTTTTCAGCAAAATAGGGGAGACTCAGTGGGAAAGCAGCCAGCCAGCCTGAACCGCCAGGGCCCCCGGCCCGCCACGTCAGTCTCACCCGGGCTCCAGCACTGACCATCCCCCAGCCGCAGAGCCCTTCTTGCCTGATCTCCGGGCCCCTGGCCTTGGCCGTGAGCCTGGCCTGGCCCAGAACGCGGTGCTGTGGCCTCGCCCAGGAGGGGCGGGGAGCAGGCCCGGCAGACGGCCCCTCAGGCCCCCGCCCTGGCTGCTGCTGGGGCTTCTCTGGGAAGCGGGAGACGGGGACAGGGGAGCCCAATTCTCCCTGAGTCGCGGGTTCACCTGTGCGAGCGACCTGTGAGCGCCCACAGCACAGGAGTGGGGTGCAACGTCTGCAAATATAGGGGGTCTGCGGCGCTGAAGACCACATTCCAGCTCTGGACCTCAGGGGGTCTCAGCTTCCTCAGACAGAAAATGGAACACGAACCCCGGGCCCTGCAGGACTGAGACCTCCCCTCCAGTCCCCACGGCCACCGTACTCACAAGGAGCCCCGAAGAACAGTCCCACGGGTCTCCAGTAACCAAGACCCTTCCCGGCGGCTCCGTGAGTCTCCACCTGAGTAGTGAGCTCCCTGGCCGCTGGGGGACCCAGGCAACCAGGGCAGAGAACTAAACAAGAGCTTTAACCCCTAGCTCTGCCCTTGCCCTTGCCAGCCATGTGATGAGCAAATCAGTTCGCCCTTCTGAACCTCAGCTCGCTAAATACAAGTCGGTCTTTAAGATGAGTCTACTGAGGCTGGGGGACTTCCCTGGTGGCCCAGTCCACGGGTTAAGACTCCATGTTCCCAACGCAGGGGTGTGGGTCTGATCCCTGGTCAAGGAACCAGGAGCCCACATGCTGCACAGTGTGGCCAAATTTATTTTTTAATGATAAAACTTTTTTAAAAACTAGAAGCATAGGAGAAAATCTTTGTGCCCTTGAATTAGACCAAAAAAAAAAGTGTTCTGAGGCTATGATAAGGATGGAAATGAGTTAACACATACATGGCAGCTGGGGGCACACAGCAACTCTTCAATGAAGGGGAGTTTCGCCTGCCCCATCCCTGCAAAATGAGCTCGGTAAAACGCCACAATCCCAGAGTCAGGTAACCCTATCAATCAGCGAAGACGTCACCCCAATCCTGGGCTCCCCAAAACCCAGCTTTCCTGTAATTGCCACCCAGCCAACCCACAGCAGATAACCATCTGAGCTCCACTGAGCAGCAGGGTTGCGGCTTGCTGCCAGCTCACCTAAAGCAAAGAGTGTTTTTGAGCCCCCAGACCTGCCGCCGCCTGGGCTGTGCGCTCTTGGCAGTGACAGAGGGGCAGAGAGAGGAAGGTGGCATGTGCTGTGCAGAGCGTCGGGGACGGCTACCGTGGGGCAGGACGAGCCATACCGCAAGGGAGACACTGGGGTTATTCTACTGAAACAGACGTTAACATTCTTACCAGCCCCACTTTACAGATGAGAAGGCTGAGGCACAGAGCGCTAAGTAACTTCCCTGGGACTAAACAGTGGCAGAAGCAGGATGTGAACCCAGGCCCCCAGTCCTAACCAGCACCCTGCTGCTGCCTCCCATCATGTTGGTTTCTGATGTTTCTGAAACGTGGCTCCTTGGTCATTGCTTAAAAGCCAGCTCAGGGCAGAGGCCTGGCCCACCTGCCCTCTGCTCCACGCCCCGATGTCCTCCCAGATCTGCAGCTATAGCCTCTCGAGGGCGGCGATGCAGCGTGGAGCGGGGGTAGGGCGCCCCCGCTGAGGGTCGCCAAGCTGGTCTCCAATTTCTGTGAGATGATTAATCAACCATCGTCACTCCTGATGGAGCTCAGCCTGGGTGTCCTGGGATTCAGCAGGACATGGATGTCACAGTTGACCTGGCTGCTTACTAGCGGTGGGACCACAGAGTGATTAGCCTGACCCCTCTGTGCTCTGGTCTTCCCATCTGTAAAATGGGAACGGATGCTGAGCTCCTAGGGTTCTCACAGGGATTCAGGAGCAACGGAGAAAGTGCTCGACACTAAAGGGTGACCAATAATTGTTGCCTGTCCTTGACCTCTTCCCTGTCTCCCTCCTCTCCTCTCTCCCTTTGGTCTTCAAGTATGTATCAGCATCTGCTCTGTGCCAGGCATGGTGCTAAACAGATTTTCTCCAGCCGTCCAGTGGCCAAGACTCCACGCTTCCACTGCAGGGGGTGCAGGTTCGACTCCTGGTCGGGAACTAAGATCCCACATGCGGCACTGTGTGGCCGTAGATAAATAGGTATGTGTCTGCTCAATCACTCAGTCAAGTCTGACTCTGTGACCCCATGGACTGTAGCTCACCAGGCTCTTCTGTCCATAGAATTTTCCAGGCAGAATGGAGTGGGTTGCCATTTCCTACTCCAGAGGATCTTCCCGACCCAGGGATCAAACCCACATCTCCCGCATTAGCGGACAGATTCTTTACCACTGAGCCACCAGTGAAGCCCACCGTGACATTCAGTTTTGTTTGAAATAATGTCTTTGCCAGCTTGTTGACTGTGGATTTTCCTCACGAGAATGTGACCTCTGGGATATCCAGGACTTTGTTTTGTTCACTGCTGGATCCCTAGTTGCTGGCACTATATGATATACTCCCAAAGGAGAAGGGGGCCGCAGAGGATGAGATACCTAAATAGCATCACCAACTCAAAGGACATGAATGTGAGCAAAGTCCAGGAGAGAGTAAAGGACAGGGCAGCCTGGCGTCTGCAGTTAATGGGGTCATGAAGAGTCAGATGTGACTTAGCGACTGAATAACAGAAAGAGCAAAGTATGCTTTTAATTTGCAAGAATCACGTTATGGAGCCCGTAAGACTCATGTGGGTCATTCTGGCTGCTGGCAGGGGCAGACGGACAAGAGAGCATCTCTGATTCATGAAGCGAAGCATGATCAGTTTGCCCGTCTGGTCTCCCTCATTCTAAGGATTTCCACAAAGCTCTGCCGTGCGATCACCCACCTCCCACATCAGACTTCGGGAGTGAGGTGGAGGGGTGAGGGAGAACTGGTGAGGGAGGGACAAGCAGGTTTTCTACGCTCTCACTTTCAGAGAACGGCATATGAAATAATTGCATTTCCACATGGGAAACGATGGGACTGGATCTTACCTCCCACCACACACAAAAATGGATCTGAGATGGTTTTATCTGTAAATCTAATAAAAGCCAGAATCAAAAAACTTTTAGAAGAAAACAGAAGAGAGTATGTCTGCTCTCATCAAACGGGTAGAGATTTCTTAGGGGAATGTAAAGAATAATAATCCCCAAAGAAGAGAATAAATTAGACTTCATAAAAATAAAATATTGATGCTGTTAATACAGCACAATTGAGAAAATAAATAGGCAAGCTACAGACTGGGGGAAAATATTCATAATACATAAATCTGACAATGCATAAATAAGTACTGCATATTAACAATAAAAATACAAGGGACTTCTCTGGAGATCCAGTGGTTAAGACTCCACTTCCAATGCAGGGGGCATGGGTCCAATCCCTGGTCAAGGAATTAAGATCCCGCAAGCCACGCATTGCGGCATAGCCAGAAATTAAAAAAGAAAAAATATGAGTAACCCAATAAAAAATGAACAAAATCTTTGCACTAACACTTTAGCAAAGAAGACATTTGATATCCAATAAGTACACAGATTACGGGTCAGCAGCACTAGTCTTCAGAGAGATGCAAATGATGGGTTATGCACAACAAAGCACCATCCCACACTCACTGGCAAGACTGTGATTCGAAAGAGGGACAGAGCCAGGTACTGGTGAGCACATGGAGCAAGAGGAATTCCCAGATGCCCTGGTACGGAGTGTAGAATGATTTGGAAAACACATACATTGAAACATACACTTTCCCCCATGACCCAGCAATACCATTTCTGGGTATTCACCCAAAAGAAAAGAAAGCATTTGTCCACAAGGGCCTTGAAGGAGAATGTTCATAGCTGCCTTATTCATGATCCCCAAACCCCGGAAACAACCCAAATGTCTATCAGTGGTAAATAAACAATTGTTATATTCATACAACTGAATACTGTTCAGCAATTAAAAAAATAAGAGAGAGAAAACCACCAAGTCACGCAATAACAGCCCTGGATCTCAAAAAACATCATGCTAAGTGGAACCAACCAGACACAAGAGTCTATGCCGTACCAGCCCGTGACATGAAGTTCTGGAAGAAGGGAAGCTCCCCGAGGTGACAGAAGCCACACCAGTGGTTACCTGTGTGGGGGGCTGGGGAGGGGGCGGTGGGGGAGGAGGAAGCGTCAGGGTGGAGGAGAACGCCCTTGGTCTTGCTTTGAGTGGTGGCCACATGGGTGTACACAAGTGTCAAAAACCACTGCGTCTGTGCCATCTCGGGTATCATAATTACAGCTCGGTGAAACAGATTTGCGCCACAAAAGAGACACTGCAAACAGCATATGAGAAAAGCCATTTTCTAGCCCACACCTCGTCCCCAACCCCCAATTCCTGCAGAATGAGCAAAGGAAACTTATACTGTGTGTGGAGCAGGCACGGCTCGGTGGGAACCACTGTAGGTGTTTTCTGAAATGCGATGACCAGACAGGCCCCCTGGCCAGACAGGGAGAAAACCCAGGGGAGGCTCTCATGGGGTGAGGGACACGTCCACGCTGTCTTTCTACCCCACCAGGCAGCCTGGAGATGCTTGTCTTCATGCTTTCATTTTTTTTCAACAAACATTCTAGAGTCAGTGGCTGTGTGCCAGGCCCTGGCGAACACCCCACTGGCCCCTAATCCTAACGAAGAGACTGACAGGTAAATTAGGTGTCAGCAAATAGAGAGGGGCACCCTGAACCCTGTGCAGGGTGGGCAAGCTTCCCCCTTATGGGGGCCCATCTAAGCAGGGGCTTTGGATAAGGAGGGGTTAACTGAGCAATGCAAAGGCAGGGGACGGGCAGGGCGGTGGGTGTCTAACTTTGTGGGGGGGGTGGTCAGAATCACCAGGCCCCTCTAAAAGTCTCCAGGCCCAGACCTCCTTGCAGACCAACTGAATCAGTCTCTGATTCAGAGGTGGACATCGCATTTTATCTTGTAAGTTCCCAGGTGATTCCAACACTCAGCTGAGACTGAGAACTAGCATTCTGGACAGAGGGGACAGTGCAGGCTGAAGCCCAGGAGCCAGAGGAAGATCCCAGCGGATCTGGGAACTGCGGAGCAGAGAGGAGAGGGAAGCCAAGAAATTCCGCTGAGCAGGTGCGGCGGGCCGAACCGGGCCGCCATCAAGGCTTCCCGTCCCCCCAGAAGTCAGAACGCGCCCTCTGTTTGAAAACAGAGCCTTTGATGACATAAACGAGGATGCAGACCAAGTCCTCCTGGAGTGGGGGTGCGTCAGAAAGGCGCACACAGAGGACATCCTGTGAAGACGGAGGCAGAGATGCAGTGACGCATGTACAAGCCAGGGAACAAGAGTGACCTCCAGCCCCCACCGGAAGCCAGGAGAGGGGCCTAGAACTGTCTCCCCAGAGCCTCCAAGAAGGAGCACCCCTGCTGACACGCTGATTTCAGGCTTGTGCGCTCCGGATCTCTGAGAATCGATGTCTGTTGCTGGAAGGCTCCCCAGCGGTGGTATCTGGCTTCACCCGTCCTGGGAATTTGCACAAGAGGGACAGCACGGGTTCCGCCGTCACAGGGAACTTGCAGCTGAAGCCGAGAGCTCGGAGCAACCCAAGGGTAAGGACGGTCCCGCGGCCAGGGGCCCGGACACGGAGAGGCTGCCCACAGCGGCGACCGTGTGGAGGCGGACTGTTGGGCAAGGCAGGGCGTTCCCTTCTGCCCTCTGCCACGTTCTCCTACGAGGAGGAGGAGGGTTATCTGCCTGGCGAGGGTGGGGGTGGCCTCCAGAGCTTGGGAGGCCGGAGAAAGTTCAAAACAGTCTCTCTGCTGCGAAGAGGGGAGGAAACTCAAAAGACCTCCTTGGCAACACTGAGGAGCGGGTGGAAACGAGGCTAGGAAACAGCACGGGGCGTCTCTCCGGGCACAACTGAGATGGGACCTCAGCCGTGCCGGCCAGAAAAGAAATGGAAGGGATCTGCCTTTCCAGCAAGTAACTCCGCTTTCCAAAGAGTGGCCTCCAGGGCCTTGTTCGAGATTTTTCCACTAGATTCTGAGAAATCACCCTTGATCCCTGAGACATCGTGTAGTAAGGATTCCTCCAAAGTCAATAAGTTAACCCTGCAAATCAGCAGCAGCCCACCCACTAAGTGTTTTTCTTACCAGCTCACCTTCCCCGAAGGGAGTACGTGAAATCAATTCATGAACAAGTATTTATAGTACACATACTGTGTCGATACGGGGCTTCGCAGGTGGCCCCAGTGGTGAAGAACTTGCCTGTCAATGCAGGAGACGTGAGAGAGGTGGGTTGGATCCCTGGATCAGAAAGATCCCCTGGAGGATGCTACGGCAACCCACTCCAGTATTCTTGCCTGGACAATCCCACAGACAGAGGAGCCTGGCGGGCTACAGTCCCTGGGGTCGCAAAGAGTCGGACACGACTGAAGGGAACTGGCATGCATGCACGGTGTCATGGACTGTTGTGTCGACAAATATTGTATGCATCCCTAAGAACCAAATGAACGGGGAGCCAATTAGCCCATAAATGTTTGTGAAACTGCTAGGTGCTGATCCAGGAGAACAGAGCAAAGGAGGAGACTGAACTGCAGAGGATTCTGACGTCCCCCTGTGAGAGGGGAAAGTGGTCCATCAGTAGCTCTGCTCTTGCCAGAAAGGTGGGGTGTCATAGAAACCAAACGCAGGTATTTCATAGAACTTGAAAGTTGGAGATTCTACCTCAGCTCCCTACCAAGTAAAAACGAGTGAATTACCTTACCAAGAAAGTCTCGGTTTCCTTATCTGTCAAAGCACAGTAGTTAAATCAGCCAAATGCTTTTTTATGAGAAGGAAAAAAAAATGCTCTGTTCAAAGTTCAAACTACTTTTTAACACCCTGGGGAAGTGCGTGCAGTCAGTGAGGATCCTTAAAAATCTCAGGCTGATGGGAGATAAAGGGGCTGGAAGGACCCAGAGATGGAGAGGGATGGAGCTCCTGTCAAGGGTCCCTGCGGCTCCCCACCTTGCTGCAAACCACAGCCCCATCCTGAAGACTGAGTCATCTGCCAGAAAGGGGAGACCTTATCTTCTCAAAATCCCCCAGTCACCGAGGAAGAGCCTGAGTTTCCTTCCCCAAACATCTTGAAATGTTCAAAACCAAGAGCAGGGTGGGGCAGCCACCGTGACTAGCACTCGGGGGCCGGCTCTGCTGGGTAGAGGAGGGGAATTCCAGGGCTTCTGAGATGATGCTTTTCAAACACTTGTTTTCCCTTGTTGTCTGTGTTGGGTCTCTTTTCTCTCACATCAGAGCACAGACTCACCACCAGATCCAGCCTGCCCCCTACCCTGACTCACCGGCCTGGGTAAAGACCACAGGCCTCCTTCCTCCTCTTCCGAGGAGTGACTGAGACCAAGTCCCACCTTCTCTCTCAAAGCGGTCCTGGTCCCCTTGCTGAAGGAGGGCCAGTCTTCCTCGACCCGTTTTGCATAAAATATTCATGCTTTCCCTTCGCTCATGGGTGTCTGATTAAGACTACCTCTGATGAGTCTAAGACATGTGCAGTCCTCAGCTGACCCACAGAGTGTTTTAATTTGTTGCGGCTTTTTTTAAAACTCAGGGATGAATTGGGAGTGTAGGACTGGCATATATACAGTACTGCATGTAACAAAGATGGCTAGTGGGAAGATGCCGCATAACACAGGGAACTCGGCCCCGGGCTCTGTGATGATCTTGAGGGGTGAGAGGAAGCCGGGGGTGGGAGGGAGGTTCAAGAGGAGGGGATATATGTATACCTAAAGCTGATTCCCTTTGTTGTTCATCAGAAATTAACACATTGTAAAACAATTATGCTCCAGCAATAAAACAAAAATCATGAGATTATTGGTTTATCTTTTCTTAAAAAAAAAATATCAGAAGATTTGGCCACTTGAGTCGACACTCTCACATGAAAAGGCCGGCTGGGTTTGAGCAACAGCAGCCGACTGAGACGGGGAACGTGCCATCCTGGCCCCCAGTCTCCACCACACCTACTGTTGCCCCCACAAACCACCACACTCATGTCCATCACCTCCCCAGTCTCTGTAGGTAGCTGATTTTGTGACACCTAATTATGGTAAAATGTCCAGTAAAAAGGGGGGAAAAAACCCTGAAACATAACTGAATATGGAACATTACTCTAACATAAAAAAATATTCTCAGAAGAACAAGACTTCAAAAGTTACATAAACAGCTTTTGTTTCTGTAACAATGCTTACTTCTTTCCCTCTTTATGCTTTTTAAAATGACTTCTAAACTCTCAAAATCTGAGCTGAAAATAAGTTTTGTCAGGTCTAACTACAAAATCCAACAACAAACTTGCCCAAAGTACCTAAGAAAGAGCTCAGAACAGTTTCATCTTTTGAAGCCTGGGGGAGCTGGGCCAGGTCTCTGCTCAGAGCCTTGTCAAATGGTAGATCTTGGCCCCCCGTCCCCATACAGGATTCTGAAAATCTTCTGCATCTTTGTTTGGGTATCTTTAGCTCTACCAGACCACAGGCTCATGAAGGACAGAGAAAACATCACGCTCATCTGCAGGCCCTCAGCACCACACAAGACAGTGAGCAGACTCTCAGGAAACACACAGATGCGCAGAGGGTGATGGGGACGCCTGGCTCCTGCATGCCAAAACCCCTGCTCAAAGCCCACTCTGCTGGGACAAGTTACTCAGCCCCTCATCTCCATCCTTCTTCTCTGAAAGGGCCTGATGACAAGAATATTGCATACTGAGCACTCAGCCTACTGACTGGAGTCACCATTCTGTCAGCGAGAGCCACTGTGATGTTATTATTATTCCACTGAAAGAAGAGAAGAGGACCGAAGACAGAGGACGCTCAGCACAGCCAACTGACTCCAACTGCATCTGCCCTTCTTGAGACCAGCCCAAGACGCACACTTCAAATCTTCTCAACCAAGCTGTGGGCTACTTCTCAGCCACAGTCTTTTTTACTGAAACCCTCCACAAGAAACGCAGAGAGAAACCCTGAAATGTGCTCGGTCTCTGGCCCCTTCGGTCAGCTTGGACCGCCGTTCATCTCTGTGGGCGCCGCACAATCTTGCAGGGCACCCTGCCCGGGCGACAAGGCCCGGCGTGGAAGGCCGTGTCCCCTGCACTAGCCACAGGCCCGCCCCGCCCAGAACCCCACTTACAGCACTCGATGGGGTTGGACGCGGTCTGCAGGGAGACGATCCTTCCGCTGGCCTCGGGGATGTGCACGCGGAACACCAGCCGCACGCGCGTGTTCTTCCGCCCGATGTCCGTCTCGCCTTTCCGCAGCTCGATGTCTGCGTTTCTCAGCTTCAGGATCCCCGCGCAGTCGATGCTGCCGGAGAGGAGAGAAGCCACTGACAACCGACCGGACCGTCTCGGGGAGCTGGAGGTCCCCCACAGTGGGCGGTTGCAATATACGGATACATTGTTCAGCCAGGAATTGAGACCACAATGGGGGTGGGGTGGGGGGTAAAACACAAGGCAATCAGGGAAGCTCCCCAGTGGAGTTAAACTTCTCTAGGGAGATTCTGCCTCCAGCTGTTCTACTCTCAAAAGGATCTGAAAAGGCTCAGACACACAACTGGGGAAATTGCTTATGTACCATGCGCTAGTAAGAATAGTGTATCGACAGTAAAGACCTTGAATCTGATACATGTACCGTGGTGTAAAAAAGGCATAATGTTTGCAGCTAACTCTCAGTGGGTTCAAGAAAAAGACAGAGGGACGGGGAGAAAGAGTCATAAAGCAAACGTGGAAAAGGTTAACAGTTGGGGAACCTGAGCAGACGGTGTAACAGGAGTTCTTTGTACGCTGCTCGCAGTTCTCAAGTTTGAGATTATTCTCTAATAAAGTTGTTTGTACTCCAACACACGGGTACAAAGTTTCCCACATTTTAGCCATATGCATATTAGGCCCGTGAGGTTACATCTACCTGCATTATTATTTAATGATTTTTAAGTCAAATAAATACTTTTCATAAAAATAAGCTTAGCCTCATTCCAAACAACATAATGTAAAGGTGCATAAACAGCCTTCCTCTCAACACGTGAAAAATATCAGGGTCTAGAACTTTTCACGTAGAAGCTTTTAAGCCAGCAGTCTCTGTAGGTCCATCACAGACTGGGTCCCCCATCAAGCTGCTCCCATCAATTCCAGAGTCAAGCCCACACTCTGCCACACGGCCCCACCCCCTTCCCTGTGAAGACCCCCCAGCCCCCGCCCTCACCCCCCAGCCTTACGTCGCCCTCATGTTGTTTTTTGGCTCCAGCGGAATCTCCAAGACTTTGGTGTTGCCCACGATCTTCTCATAGCTGGTGGTGGTGACGGTTTTCCCTGTGATTCGATGTACCTGGTAGAAGGCATGGGGCTTGAGGATCCGCTCGTCGGCCGTCCCAATGAAGATCTGAAGCCCCAGGGGCTTGTTCTCCATGTAGCCGTGGAGCTGAGGGGAGAGAAAACAAAGCAAATTGTTACAGCACCATTAACACACGGGGCATTGGGCTTCCCAGGGAGGGGAGGCGCGGGGAGAATCCGCCTGCCAGTGCAGGAGATGCAGGTTCGATCCCTGGGCTGGGAAGATCCCCCAGAGAAGGAAATGGCAAGCCACTCTAGTATTCCTGCCTGGAGAATCCCCTGGACAGAGGAGCCTGGCGGGCCACAGTCCGTGGGGTCACAAAGAGTCAGACACGACTGAGCGACTGAGCAACAACAATGGAGGCTGTAGTCCCAACAAAGGCCAGACAAGCGCCTGAGTGGCGGAAGGGACGCAGGACTGCAGAGTCCAGAGTGACGGAGAGCAGGACGCCACCTGGATGCCAGCCAGAGGGGAACGCTTGGATAAACTACAGGGAGCCTCTCTAAAAATGAATATGAGCAGCTTGAGAAAGAATCTGATAGATCAGAGCTGCAATTATGGAGAAACAGCCAGAAACTGTGCTTCACTGGTGACTGGGGTCACGGAGATGGTAGTGAGAATAGAAAATAATTGGAAAAGATAAACCAGAGCTCTTGACAGTGGCTGCCTGGAAAGATCAGAAAAAGGCACTTTCAATTTTTATATGACTAAATTTCAATTAACAAGTCAAATTTTATAAGTTTAAAAAAGAGCAAGGCGAAAGTACTGTCATCGAGGTTAAAAGAAAATGAAAGACTGGAAGAAATTACATGTAATATATAATGGCAAAGGATTAATACGTAGAATACGTAAAGTATGCCTACAGAGGGGACTTCTCTGGTGAGAAGGTCACCAGAGGTGAACCCACCCCACCCCCCCCTTCTTCCCCCAGGAATAGGAACACTGAGCCTCTATGGTAGGTGTTAGGGATAAAACAAGGAATAGAGACCTGGTCCCTGTGTTTTGGAACTTAGAATCTAGTGCAGAGTGGGGAATAGGAGAAGAAAGAAGAAAACCTAAAACAAGCAAATAAATGAAATCACTAAACACTGTATTAACTCTTAGATGGCAACAAACATTCCCGCTAGATTAATTTGGCTCAGGGGACAGCAGCGGTTCCACAGGAATGTAGAAGATTAAACTGCAAACTGTTTTAAGAAGTGGGTACTGGACACTCGCAGAACACCAATAGCTCATATAGATGTTAATCTTTACAAACACACCAAAGGCACGATCATAGCCACGAGTTTCCATAGCCACCTTAGGATGCTAGAGAACTCCCCTCTGGGAAAGCTTAGCGCTGGACAAACAAACAAACAAAAGTTCTAAGTTCCAACACACAGGGACCAGGTTTATGTTCCCTGTTTATCCCTAACACCTACCAGAGAGGCTCAGTGTTCTTATTCCTGGGGAAAAGGGGGTGGGGCCATTCACCTCTGGTGACCTTCTCACCAGAGAATCTCCTCTGTAGGGGGCTCACTGGCAGTCCAGTAGTTAAGAGTCTGCCTTGCAACGCAGGGGAAACCAGTTCAGTCCCTGGTCCAGGACGATCCGGGTGCTGTGGAGCAACTGAGCCCACGGGCTCTGCAAGAAGAGGAGCTCCATGGGGAGGAGCCCCACGGGGAGGAGCCCCACGGGGAGGAGCCCCCACGAGGAGGGGCCCCACGGGGAGGGGCCCCACGGGGAGGAGCCCCACGGGGAGGAGCCCCCATGAGGAGGGGCCCCACGGGGAGGGGCCCCACGGGGAGGAGCCCCACGGGGAGGGGCCCCCACGGGGAGGGGCCCCCACGGTGAGGAGCCCCACGGGGAGGAGCTCCACGGGGAGGAGCCCCACGGGGAGGAGCCCCCATGCTGAGGAGCCCCCACGGTGAGGAGCCCCACGGGGAGGAGCCCCACGGGGAGGAGCCCCACGGGGAGGAGCCCCCATGCTGAGGAGCCCCCACGGTGAGGAGCCCCACGGTGAGGAGCCCCACGGGGAGGAGCCCCCACGGGGAGGAGCCCCCACGGGGAGGAGCCCCCACGGGGAGGAGCCCCACGGGGAGGAGCCCCCACGGGGAGGAGCCCCACGGGGAGGAGCCCCCACGGTGAGGAGCCCCACGGGGAGGAGCCCCCACGGTGAGGAGCCCCACGGGGAGGAGCCCCACGGGGAGGAGCCCCCACGGTGAGGAGCCCCACGGGGAGGAGCCCCCACGGTGAGGAGCCCCCACGGTGAGGAGCCCCCACGGGGAGGAGCCCCCACGGTGAGGAGCCCCACGGGGAGGAGCCCCCACGGGGAGGAGCCCCACGGGGAGGAGCCCCCACGGGGAGGAGCCCCCACGGTGAGGAGCCCCCACGGGGAGGAGCCCCCACGGTGAGGAGCCCCCACGGGGAGGAGCCCCCACGGTGAGGAGCCCCCACGGGGAGGAGCCCCCACGGGGAGGAGCCCCCACGGGGAGGAGCCCCACGGGGAGGAGCCCCACGGGGAGGAGCCCCCACGGTGAGGGGCCCCACGGGGAGGGGCCCCACGGGGAGGGCCCCCACGGGGAGGAGCCCCACGGGGAGGAGCCCCCACGGGGAGGAGCCCCACGGGGAGGAGCCCCCACGGGGAGGAGCCCCACGGGGAGGAGCCCCACGGGGAGGAGCCCCCACGGTGAGGAGCCCCCACGGGGAGGAGCCCCCACGGTGAGGAGCCCCACGGGGAGGAGCCCCACGGGGAGGAGCCCCACGGGGAGGAGCCCCCACGGTGAGGAGCCCCCACGGGGAGGAGCCCCCATGGTGAGGAGCCCCCACGGGGAGGAGCCCCCATGGTGAGGAGCCCCACGCGCCACAGCTAGAGGGCAGCCCCCACCCACCGCAATCAAAGAAACCCGTGAGCAGCAGCGGAGATCCAACACAGCCATAAACAAGTAAATATTCTTTAAAAAAAAAAAGAATGACTTCCAAATGAATAAGTAAAGGACAAGATTCCTGGCCATCCTATTTAAAATCGAGTCCTACCCTCCATGACTGTCCCTAACTCCTTCCCCTTCTTTTCATCCCATAAAACATCCTATATATTTTCTCAGTTCCTTTTGCTTAGGTCTTTCTTTTGCAACTAGACTATCACCTCCTTGCAGGCACGGATGTCTACTGATTTAACTTGCCACAGAATCCCTAGCACCTAGAATAATGCTTGGCACATGGCACAAATACAGTTTGCTAAATAAGTTAATAAAAAGAACCCAACAATAAAACAGACAACAGGTTTGAACAGGCAATTCACAGAAAAACGAATGACCATTAGCATAGAAAAGATGCTCCACTTGCCTTGTAAACAGGAAAGTTAAACAACTATGGGAATCCATGTTTCACCCACTAGAGAAACACCCATGTAGATATTTGATAATATTAGGTATTCTGGAGGCTGTGAGAACACAGACACTCTCCTGAAGCTGATAACAATATAAATGGTATAACTATTTTTCGAGTAGCAGCTATTAAAATTGAAAATACAGGGAGGGAGGATCGGGATGGGGAACACATGTAAATCCATGGCTGATTCATGTCAATGTATGGCAAAAACCACTATAATATTGTAAAGTAATTAGCCTCCAACTAATAAAAATAAATGAAAAAATAAAGTAAAAATAAAAATACATATTCCCTATGACCTAATAAATCCACTTCTCAGTATGTACCCCAGATGAAATCTGCATACAAGAGATAAGCACGAAAATGGTTGATGAACAGAGTTCCATCAATTAGGCTTATGAGTAATATAACACGTCCTGGCTATGAAAGACTGCAACAGTTTAAAAAAAACAGCATGGTAGAGATCTATGACCTTGCCCATGAAGATCGAAGACATAACTATTGAAAGAGAAAAGCAACTTGTAAAAACAAATTTTGTTATATGGATAGCAGGATACAACTCATTATTTTTAATAATAATGCTGCATGTTTTTGATCCATTCACTTATACTCATGTAAATACAACAGCAAAAGGTGTGGAAGGATGTGCTCCAAACTGACCATCCCATGATCACTTACAGGGATGGAGGAGGAGGTCAAGGTTGAGGTCCAGGTCAAAGAGGACTTCGACTCAGTCCGCAAAGTCACCGGCAGAAGAGCTGCCTGGAAACCTGTGAAACTTAACACTGGTTTTTGAAAATTACACATCAGAAAAGAGAAAAGGATGCTGAGCTAAGAGTTAGAAGCTGGGTTCCTATCTGGCCACTCCACAGCTGAGAGACGCTGGGAAAATCCCATACTGTTTCTGTGACTGCTCCTTTCTCTGCAACTGGGAGGAAGCAGGGTTATGACAAGTGACAACTCACTTGAGATCCCACCCTTCCACAGAGTTCTACAAGACTTCAGTAGGCTCTCCAGTCAACCATAAACCCAAGGCTCCAGGGCAATAGATGATCACATGTGGTCTAGAATTCCGCTGTTTAAGACAGCAGCTTATACAAAAATTGAACTGAGAAGTCAGTTTCTCAGTCACATGAGCCACAAATGACTGGAGACTACCATGATGGATGGCAAGATACAGGACGTTTTCATCCTCGAGAAAGTTCTACCAGACAATGCCAGTCCAGAAAGATGGCATCTCTCGTGCCCCTTTAAGCCCTAGACCAAGAGACAATCTCAGGGTGGAGCAGGGCCAGATGGCAACCTTCTTCATTACCTGACACCCACAACATTTACATAGGTGTCTGATACACACCCAAGAAGCACCCTTGGGCAAAGGTGGAAATGCAGTCTGTCTTATCTTTCCACCCCCCATGCAAATTGCAGAACAAGGTACTGATGGAGACAAAATCACAGGAGGAAGGGCAGCGTGGAGAAGAGGTTTTGTTTTTGTTGATCTTGCCTTGCCTTTGGACCCAAGATAAAAATCTCTCCTCACCTGCTGTTCTGGCTTTCTCGGGTAATTACAGAATCGGTCAGAATCAAGGAGGAAAGTAGGTGGCATAGACAGTGACCCTAATGGTCTGAGGCTCCTTCTGCAGAAATGGCGGGCTGCGTGCATTCAGGGTAAACAGGGAGAGAGCAGCTGAGACGGAACCTGTCACAGCCCCGAGGCTCTGCCTGAGTGCAGTCGCCTCCGGCTCCCCTCCCCAGCGGCGCGTCAATCAATCAGGTCACCGCTGCCTCCCCCCTGCCCAGTGACATGTCAATCAGGTCACCGCTGCCTCCCCCCTGCCCAGTGACATGTCAATCAGGTCACCGCTGCTCCCCCCCCCCAGTGACATGTCAATCAGGTCACCGCTGCCTCCCCCCTGCCCAGTGACATGTCAATCAGGTCACCGCTGCCTCCCCCCTGCCCAGTGACATGTCAATCAGGTCACCGCTGCCTCCCCTAGTGACGGCCCTGCTCTCTTGCTAACCTCCGGCTGGTGTGTAACAGAACCGCCCACTAAGCCTTAAAAAAATGCAAATCGGACACAGACATCCCCTTCCCTCCCCGCCCCCCCTCCTTACAGCCCCCCAAAGACTTCCTGTGGCCAGAGAATAAAATTCAAACTTGATGCCATGGTCTATCTGTGAGGCTGCCAACAGCCCAGCCTCTGTCTTCCTATCCACCCCCCATCATGCTCCTGCCGACACCAGCCCAGCTTCTGTTCCCTGAGCGCACCAAGCTCTCTCCAACCTCAGGGCCTTTGCACAGCCACCGTCTCTACTCGCATTTCTTCTTCCACTGCTACTTTTGGCCCTCAGATCTTCAGGTCTCTCCCAAACCACCATTATTTACACAGGCCCAGTGCTGGAACCAGCTCTTTCAGACTGGCAAGAGTCAGCTGGTTAAACTTCCAGGAGTTCTGAAGAGCCGTCAGACATCATTTTGATGGCCTGAAATCAACCACGGTGAGGGTATTCACACCACAGAGATTAGCAAATGCTAAACATCGGGGATCTTTTTTCCAGAAGAGTGGATCTTAAAGATTCACTCACACACCACTGGACTTGTCCCTTCGTTACCATCTGACATTGTCTTGCTGGTCGTTAATTCGCTCAGCATCTCCTTCCCACTTGAACAGGAAGCCCTTGGTAGAAGGAAGTGTGCTTGTTTTGTTAGGCGTGATCACCGAGAGTCAGCGGCCGCCGTCAACAACAGTGCGGTGACTGAGCATACGCTACCCTCAGGCCAGGGACCACGCTCCACGCTTCACACGTGTGGCCATGATTCTAGGCAGCATGGGCCCATTCCACACATGAGGACACTGAGGCTGGCGCGGTCCTGGCAGGGTGTGCCGGACCTCCGGCTCTGAGTCCGTTTCCACAGTGAGCTGTGTCCTGGCCGTCTGGGGGGCTCACAGCTGCTCTACGACCTACAGCTACGGGTCAGAAAGAGCAGACTGGCTTCTCACAGGAGACACAAGCCAGTGCTAAATGATAAGATCCAGAGAGTTCTTCCTGCTGAACAAGAAGCGGGGGAGGCGGGCGGAGGGAGTGAAGCAGAGAAACGGGCAACAGCAACCAAAACAAACAGCGCTGCCTCTTGAGAGAGGAACCTGCTGCTCTCAGCAGGAACTCTCTGGGTCTCAGAGCAGCCCCTGGCAAAGCTGGGCTAGCTGATGCCATGGCGCAGACGGATCCCACCTCACCCGTGTGAGCTCCTCCTCCCAGAGGCGGGGAGCAGGGATTTCACGTTTGGTCAGACACACCCTCTGCACCCAGGCCCCAGAGCAGTGACCCCACCTCGCTGAGCCTCCGTGCGCTCCTGTGAAACAGGGACACCACCTCCCACTCCCCTGGGCTCTTTGAAGCCTAAATAAGATGACCTCCGCAGGGCCCCGGAGCCCAGCACACAGGAGGTGTCCACGAAACAAGACTTCTTGTCATCAGAGGATGATGCAACTCAAAACACGGAGGTGGTAGGACAGAACTGAATGGAGGAGTGAAGAATGAATGTGAAAGGCTCAGAGTGTGAAAAACGACCCGAAACACACCCGTGTGTGGTGAAACCCAGGCACTCACCCCCTCGTCTCTGTGGGCGGCTGGAGAGCCCCTGATGTGGAGGGCGGGGAGGACCACGACACCTAAGCTGGAAAGACAGCCTCCCCTCCCCTCTCCACACCACCCCCTCCCCAGAAGGTGGCAGAAGGTGCCCAGAGCATGTGCATTCTGGGGGAGCCTTGCCAGCTCTCTGGAGGTTTGATAAGAGCATATAGCGATTCACTTGCTTCTCCAAAAACTGAGTGATTGGGTCTTGCACACAGGGCTTGATGTCTTGGGAAGGCATGACCCACCCCTGAGGTCCCAAACACCCTGTGGGCCCCCATTAGAGGAAGACCAGGGTCTTGAGGCCTCTTTCCAGGCTTCTCCAAAGATACTGTCATCTCAGGGGTGCTTGGCAAGCAGGGTGGCCTCTCAGCCATAGCAGACGCCTGCCTGCCCTCCCCTGGCAACCTAGAAGCTCAGAGTCAGCCAGCTTCCAAAGCAGAAGAGTCTCCACTTGCTGCAGCCGAGTGAGAGCGAACGTGTTCCGCGTCTTGTAATTTCCCAGGCAATCGACAAGATTCCAGGAAGAAGGGGGTGCTTCTGACCACAAGAGTCTGCTGTACAGGCAGGCGGGTGTCAGAGCTGACTGCATCTGCACAACAACGTCCAGAGGGAAAGGCGGGCCCATCCCTTTCGGGATGAGAAGGCCAGGGCTTAGTGGGGTTAAGCCACTTGCTCATGACCCTACAGCTCCAAAGCCATCGGTGGAACTGCAGGGACGCGGCCAGACCTGCCTCTTCTCTGTCAGCTGCCTCCAGATGCTCCCAGATCTCAGACTGTGTCTATTAAGACAGGCGGGTCCATCCCACCTACTCAGCCAAAGGAACAAGGAATACAAGGAATGGTGTCTGCATCTCAGAGACCCCCAGAGACCCACTCTAACCCCCAAATTCAAGCTCTGCCCACTCTTAGGGGTAACTTAACTGCCCTAACGCACAGATCAAAGGGCACCGGCACATGGTAATACTTGCTTCCCCTGGTCTTGTTATAAAAGTAATAGGGACTCATCATACACTGTAGAAAAAATAGACAATATAAAAATATAAGAATTATAGAAGACGCTTGAGAGTCGCTTGGACAGCAAGGAGATCAAACCAGTCCATCCTAAAGGAAATCAGTCCTGAATATTCACTGGAAGGACTGATGCTGAAGCTGAAGCCTCAATAGTCTGGCCACCTGATGTGAAGAATTGACTCATTGGAAAAGACCATGATGCTGGGAAAGACTGAAGGTGAGAGAAGGGGACGACAGAGGATGAGATGGTTGGATGGCGTCACTGACTTGATGGACATGAGTTTGAGTGAGCTCTGGGAGATGGTGAAGGACAGGGGAACCTGGCGTGCTGCAGTCCATGGGGTCACAAAGAGTCGTACATGACTTAGCAATAGAACAACACAGAGAAGAACACTCCCGCAAAATGAACATGCATTTCGGCGTACATCTTCCCACACCCTTCTTTCTGCGCACTCAGGGAAGTACAGCTGGGACTCTATTTTAGATACAGTGCGACTGTCGTCCTTTGCTGCTAAATGCTGTTTAATGGGACAATCTCAAATGACTGTATAGAGTCTCCCTGGGCTTAGACAGGAACAAGACTAGTGAGGCTCCCAGGCACACGATTTAAGGAGGTACTGGCTCTCAGGGCGGTGCAAATGCAAACTGGGTACCTGAGAGTGAGTGCTACCTTAAATTTTGCCCTCCCCTGCACCCCTCGCGTTCATGTATGTGTGGACCCACAGCTCTAACCCCCCTGCAGGTGGGCATGTAGGTTGTTCAAGCATCCCCTCTTACATAATGTTGCAATGAGAACTCAGAAATGACACTTCCCTGAAAACCATTCTTCTATCAACTCTGTTCAGAGTTTTTAAATACTCTCAGATGCATGAGGCTGCCATCAAATCTAAAATGTGGGATTGATTTTCAAAATGGCAACTGGCCAAGGAAACTGTTTTGAATTTTACTAAAATCAAATTTTAACGATGTTAAGTAGCATTTTTTTTTTTTTGTCAAATTTGGAATATTAGGAAACTGGTATCATCCTCAAAGATTACATTGTGAAAGAAGGAAAAAGCCCATGGGGACATATCACTGTAATTCCCAACTGCCACACAGCACGCAGGGCGAAGGTCTGTTACAAACACACATGGATCCCAAATTCTGCCTTTATTTTTAGATGCAAAAAACTGCAGAACATAGTTGCTACCCCAGCCGCACTCCCATCACACACACACACACACACACACACACACACACACACACACCAGGAAAACCACACACACACACACACACCAGGAAAACTAGTCCAAAAACTGCAGAACATAGCTGCTACCCCAGCCGCACTCCCATCACACACACACACACACACACCAGGAAAACTAGTTCAAAAACTGCAGAACATAGCTGCTACCCCAGCCGCACACACATGCACGCACACACACACACACACACACACACACACACACACACACCAGGAAAACTAGTCCAAAAACTGCAGAACATAGCTGCTACCCCAGCCACACACACACATACACACACACACACACACACACACCAGGAAAACTAGCCCGCAAGTGTGCTCTGGTCTCAGTGGTCCCAACAAGCATTACATGACCACCTCATGAGCACATATTAAAAACACCATTAAAATTCCTAACTCATCCCTCCTCCCTAATCCTCCCTGTGCCTCACCTCCACAGTGGATCCGTCTCAAAGTCCTATCAATGTGATTTCCTAAAGGGCACTCAAATCCATCACCATTTCCCCATCCATCACTCCCATCCGAAACACCACTCTCTCTCCCCTAAGGAGTCTCCCTGCATTCCCCCAGTCCTCACGCATCATCTTCTCTCCTGTGGCCAGAATGACTTTTTCTAAACTCCCAGCTCCCACTGTGTGATCTGGCCCCACCCAGCATCACGCCCCCACCCCTTACCATGGGCTCCCAGGATCTGACCTTTCAGAAACACCCTCTCCCCGAGTTAATTCCTAGTCATACTGCAGACTGTGGCTCAAATATTATTTCCCAAGAAAGTCTTTCCTTGCTCCCTGGATGAGGCAGGGGCTCCTAGTAATAGTTTTCTTTGTTGTGTTTCTCATAATTGCAGGATATAATTAGGTACCCAATTAATTGTTGTCTGGTCCATTTCCATCCTCCTGAAGTTCCAGGAGCAACTCAACTGCCCTTTTATGAAAGAAGAAATGGAGGCTCAGAGATGTGAGGTGCCCAACCAAGCAAGTTGCAGTGCAGAGATTTGAACCGAGGTCTGCAGCAGGGAGGATATTTCCTTCATCTGCTCTATGTCCGACTGATGCGAAAAATGAAACAAACGTGTCACCCAGGTGAAAGTTGACCTGATGGAAATATATGAACACAAGAGCAGAGTCTGCAGAAACAGGGTGTGCCCAAATCTGTGGCAGACAATTTTGCGGTTATCTGTCAAAATTACAAATTACTACAGTCCCTTGGCTGCAGTAATTCCGCTCCTAGTGAGTGGGTTATCCCATGGATGTGCAACAAAAAATTAACGACAAGGTTATTCAATGCAGCGCTCTTTAAAACAGCAAAAGATTGGAAACAACATAAAGGTCCATCAAAAGAGTGTGAGTTACATCAGCAGTGGTGTATTATGGTTTATAATACTGTTATTAAAAAATAAGAATGAGTATGCTGGGAACCAGCATGACAGTACATATAAATGACAACCCCCGGAGTTGTGCAGTGCACAATCTGGGCAACCATACGGGGCACCCTAAGGAAGCTTTTTATATACTGATAAAGAATAATCTCCAAAATAAAACATAACTGTGAGAACAAATGTATCTATTGTGTTTCTAAGGTGAAAAGGGGACATGTGTTATGTGTTTATGTGTGTAGTGTGTAAGTGTATATCCAAAATAAAAGTAGAAAAGAAATCAGGCCTTATTTTACAACGTCTACGGGGCTTCAATCACTCCCAGGAAGGAGCTCTGTTGTCCCAGGACCCCATGGTCGAAGCTCCCCTGAACCCAGTAGGTGGGTTACAGTTCAACACAAATGAAGGTGTAACATAAAAAAAGCCAAAATATCCATTCAGACAATGTGAGCCCCTCTGCTTTTCCCTTTAAACCCTGACATTTCTTTTAAAAGCCACAAAGAAGGAAAACAAAAGCGATGAAGGCATAAAAGCTTGTGCCACAACCGGTCCCATCCTGTAAGAGAAGTGAAGACTCAGCACCCACCCACGGAAACCTCAGGAGCAGGAGTCCAAGGTGGGGCCCCCGAGCAAAAGAAGAGGCAGGCAGAGGTGCCAGGAGGCCTCCCTGGAGTCCAGGGGAGGGGGCCCACACCAGCAGAGAAGCAACCACACACCACCTCCAGGGGAGCGGCAAGTCTTGGTGGCTCAAGGCTCGAAACCCAGTGACGCGCAAGTCCGATTACCACCGCTGGGTCCAAGCTACCACCACCCTCTGCCCGACCGCTGCAGGAGACTCTTCACTGGGCCCATCTCCTGCCTGGCCTGTTGCCTTGGCCTCCCTCCTGGTCTCGTCCCCTTTTCACATGATCTCCTGCACAAAGCAGCTAGGATGTACTTTACAACGGTACATCGGGGACTTCCCGCTGGTCCAGCGGTTGAGAATTCGCTTTGCGAAGCCGGGGACAGGGTTCGATCCCCGATCTGGGAACTAAGATCCCACAAGCTGCGGAGCAACGAAGCCCGCCCTCTGCAACTACCGAGCCCGTGCGCCGGCACTAGAGAGTCCGTGCACCGGGACACAAGATCCGGTGGGACGCGACGAAGGCCCGACGCAGCCAAGTAAATAAATATTTGGGGGAAATAAACAACCACTGTACATTCTATCCTGTCGCTCCTCTGCTCAACTCACCGCTACCCCCGCCCAGAGCAAACATCTCCTTCCGGTCACAAAGCCAATGCCTTTAACGTGGCTCAGAAGACCCTCCACGCCCGGCCCACCCTCCCGGCTCCCTCCGCTGCAGCCGCAGGGGTCTTGCTGCCCCCCCCCAGCAAGCCGGGCACCGCGGGCACACTGCGGCCTCCGGGTCTGGGCACGCGGTGCTCCCTCTGCCTGGGGCGCTCATCCCCCACGCACGCAGGGCTCATCCCCGTCCTCACTCAAGCCTCTCCCCAGATGATCTCCCATCAGAGAGGCTCTGCCTGACTGCTGTCCCAGCACAGCAGCCCACGCCCATCTCACTCTTCATCCACCCACCCGTGGCTTTGTGTCGCAACAGAGATTCATCATCGCCGGGCGCTCCGAGATGTATTTATGTGATTTTTTCCCCTCCCCTGCTAGGACATCAGCAAGCTCCCTGCGTCACTCACGGGCACCTCCGCAGTGCCTAGAGCAGCCCGCAGATGCTGGACACCGTGCGGCCCCGAGAGGGAGGGGAGCCCCGTGAGAGTTTGAGCGGCTGTCATCCTTCCAGACCTGCCCTGCTCCTCCAGGACACAGGGCGGTTCCGCTGCCCACGCGGGCACCACAATTATCTTCCTGGCCCGCAGAGACCATCGTGTCCGCTCAGTGTGGGCAGGACTCGGCTGGTCGGACAACTGGCACCTGGACTCCGCCTGCTCTGAAAAGAGGTGGCAGCATCTCCAGGGTGTGACAGGGGACAAGTCCTCTGTCTGCGTTCTCAGCCAAGCGGGGGAGCCCCCTGCCGGGCCGTCTTCAGTCTGGCAGGAGACCTCTGGGGCCAGAGGCCTCTCTGCCAGAGCCACGTTCTATTTTATTTTACTTTATTTCCATCAAGGCGTCGTTGATGTACCATGTTACATAAGTCTGAGGTGTACAACGTAGTGATTCACAATTTTTAAAGGTTATATTCCATTTATAGTTATAAAATATTGGCTCTGTTCCCTGTGCTGTAGAATCTACCCGTGTAGCTCACTTATTTTATACGGAGTAGTTTGTACCTCTTAATCCCCCGATCGCTATCTGGCCCCTCCCCACTCCCACCGGGCCACGTTTTAAAGAATCACAGGGCGAGCCATAAAAGAGAATGAGACACTGCACGGCTCGAAAACAAAACCAGCCAGTCTCTCCCCGTATTCTAAATTAAGAATCAAGTCATTCTATATTTCTCGCATCACTGGAAATTAAAAACAGACATATCTACCGCACAGCGAGCATGCTGACTAAATAGACAGGCTCGATGGCCTGGCACATGCTAAATTTGCTTCCAATTACCATGTCCACATTTGAAACCCCGAGGAAGCCGGGGAACACAGTGTGGCGGGATCAGAGGCAGGCACGTGAGCCTAATAGGATTCAGGATCCAGTGCTCTCCCCCACGGCCCTCTCCCCAGAGCCCCCCAGGGGTCTCTGAACAAAGAAACGGGATCACTGTGCCCCCCGCCCACCCAGACGCCAGCTTTCCCTTCTCTGGCCCCACCCGCCCCTCTGGTGAGCTCAGCCCCCAGCTTCTGGTCCACCCAACAGAAACGTCAGCTCAGCCACGGCTCCCCACAGGCACCCCATCCTGAGCAGCTCTCTCTCCTGGCCAAGGAGTGACTGAGTCACCTAGGAGATGAGTCTGCAAGTGCTGGACTGAAATATGTAAGCCTTTTCGGAGTCGACCTTTGGAAGGAGCTTTGGGTTTTTTTCTTTCTTTTTTTTTTTTTTTTTGTTGCTTTAAGAAGCCAAGCGAGTACTCGTCACATCTCTGTTCTCCTCCCTGGGTAGAACCAGCATAACCCTGAGATGAAGAGCAGGAACCCTGGAGAAGCCAGACTGTCTGGGGTTACACCCCAGCATGGGTCCCTGACTCCATCACAGCAGAGAAGGACATTTACGTCTCAGGGCCTCAGTTTCCTCATCTGTCGATGGGACTAATGATAACACAGCCTCACTGGGTTGCTGGGAGGTTTCAGTGAGTGACACACAAAGCATGTTGCAAGCACTCAATAAATGTCAACTCGCATGAATGTCCCTTCACCTATGGCTGGGTGACTTTGGACAATGAAATTCTTCCTTCTAGTCTAAGGTCTTGGAAGAAACCACTTTGAAAAGTTTTCTTTGGTGTCTAAAAGGTAATAATCCTCAGGTGCATTTAGAAAATCCAAAAGCTTCATCAGAGTCTACAGAACCCTACATCATCTGGCCCTTGCCCATGTCACCAACCTCATCTCCCTGCTCTGGTCCAGCCACGTGGGCCTCCATGCTGCTCCCAAAAACAAGCTGTTTGCTCCTACCCCAGGGCCTTTGCACTTACACTCCTCCAACCTAGATCGCTCTTCCTCCAGGTCTTCCCATGGCTGGCAACCCCCGGATTCTTTAGGTCTCAGCCTAAATCCAGGACCTTCTCCGAGCAGCCTGACTAAAGCAGAGCCTCCCCACCATCACTCCACCAATCCTGCTGATTTCCTTCGATAAGCATTATCTTATGCATTGGCTCATTGCTGATTGTCTGTCTGCTACAATGAAAGCTTATTCATTGCTATGTCCCAACATCTTGAACAGTACCTGGCATATAGCAGATGTTCAATAAATATTTGCTGAGTAAATAAATGAACAGATTAATTCTTAGGTTCCTATGTGGCTCCACATACTGCCAAGTGATTCATCCTCCAGTGACCCTGAGAAAGGAGACTTATTCATGTCTAGAAGAGAATCCCCATGTTTGGAGTCTGCCTGAATTCACTACCACTTGAGCCAGTCTGCAGGAATGTGTCTCACCATGAAAGAGACATATTATACCAGGCCAATTCCATTGGAAGTCAAAGAGGAGACAAACTCAGGCTGGAAAAATTAAGTGTACAATCTCTTTTCCAGCAGCATTTAGAGATGAACATAGGGAGAAACTGAGTTGAAAGGGCATTGACTTGGCAACCTCTTGGAGATGGTGAGGAAAGGTGAGACACAGGCCTTTGTGTTCACCCAAAGAGCAGACAAAAGCAAGAGCAAGCTTCAAAAACATTTCTCCATGAGCCTCTGGCCCAGGGCATCGACCTGATATTGAGGAACGAAGTCTGCAGGGTACCTGGGCTCTGGGAGAAGCAGGGAAGGTGAGAAATTGAGTGCCCCCTGGAAGGGGCAATGGAGGAGTTAAAGTAGCTCATGAAGACACAAGGTGTGCACCCATCTGACCCTGACAGTGGTACCCAACACGGCTGTGTGAACGCCCAAGGATGCTGAGACGAGAATCCGCAGCCAGCTCCAAGGGCAGCCCCTCTGAACACTTCGGTGAAACATCCCAAAGAAAAGAAAATACAGCTCAGCTCACAAGAAAATGCAGCTCAGTTCCACTAAAGACAGTGCCATCTGGGCGAGGCATAAACTCAGGCCCCTCCTCTTTCCCTTGGGCCAAAAGCTGAAAAAGAACCCAGAGATGGTGGGGTGGGAAAAGCCAGAACTTGTGAAATGCAAGACAGGCAGCTGAGCCAGTCAAGGCATTAAAACGGTGAGTTATTCCCAATCAAACGACACCCTCCTGCCCCCACCCCAAAGGCCACGCAGGTCTCTCTGGATCCAGACCAAAAACTCTGAGTCACTTTTGCCACAAAGGGGAAAAAAGGAGAAGGCAGACGTGATGTGTACCTTTCCGCACTCTATTTTGGGATTTTAAAGATCCAATTTCTTTCGTTTCAAAGGGTGAGTTTTGGAGGGCTCTGCATAACCCTCGCACCATGCACACGGCGAGACGGCGCGGAGACGGGCCTCTGTCAGTGACCTGGGGAGAGGCAGGGCCCCTTTGGCAGATCAACAGATCGCATCATCCAGGAACAAGGAGCCCGTTCTTGTGCAGAGCCGCTCGGGGCCGGCTTTCATAACATGATGGAAGCATGTGGGCCGATCCCGCCTGACTCACCTCTTTCTGGAGGCAGCCCCACGCTCATTCACTCATTCATTCATTCAGCAGACAGCCTCTCAGGGCAGGGCTGCAAAGCTGAAAGTTGTTCTCAGAAGAGTGACCAACCACACATGCCCTGGGTGGAGAATCAGGTACCTTTCCGGATGGACGGTGACATCCGAGATTATCACTGTCCCACAATTTACTGAAGATGTGGGGTTTCGAAAACTAGTGAATCGGGAGTTTTCAGCCTCAGCACAATAGACTGAGGTTGGTGTAGGGGTCAG
Source organism: Odocoileus virginianus (assembly GCF_023699985.2). Classification (NCBI taxonomy): domain Eukaryota; kingdom Metazoa; phylum Chordata; class Mammalia; order Artiodactyla; family Cervidae; genus Odocoileus; species Odocoileus virginianus. The sequence continues at coordinate 74,130,773 of NC_069682.1, forward strand.
CTCATTCTCCGTGGGGCTCAGCTGGTAAAGAATCCACCTGCAATACAGGAGGCCCTAGTTCCATCCCTGGGTCAGGAAGAGCTGCTGGAGAAGGGAGAGGCTGCCCACTCCAGTATTCCTGGGCTTCCCTGGTGACTCAGCTGGTAAAGAATCCACCTGAAATGTGGGAGATCTGGGTTCGATTCCTGGGCTGGGTAGACACCCTGGAGCAGGGAACAGGTACCCACTCCAGCATTCTGGCCTGGAGAATCCCATGGACAGAGGAGCCTGGCGGGCTACAGTCCAAGGGGTCACAAAGAGTCAGACAGAACTGAGCGACTTTCACTTTCCAGTCTGGGCGCGGGGCGGGGGTGGGGCGCCGGGCGCTGGGTGGAACTGTCCTGTGCATTATGAAGGTTTGGCAGCATCTCCGGCTCCGCCCACAACATGCTCCCCTGTCCCACTCAGTTGTGATGACCAAAAATTGTCTTTGGACACTATCAAATGCCCTCTGAGAACAAAATCAGCCCCCTGGGATCATCCATCATAGACCTTTCCTGCCCTCTCATCAGGAAGCATCCTCCATGGACCCCTCCCAAAGCCCTGTTACATCTACAAGGTTAATATTGACCTCTCTAGGCATCCTAGGATAGTGCTAGTGGTAAAGAACCCGTCTGCCAGTGCAGGAGATCTAAGAGACGCAGGTTCAATCCCTCGGTTGGGAAGATTCACTGAACTAGAAAATGGCAACCTATTCCAGTACTCTTGCCTGGAGAATATCACGGACAGGGGAGCCTGGCGGGCTACAGTCCATGGGGTCGCAAAGAGTCAGACCCGACTGAACAACATCCAGTAGCACTGTCTAGCCCACAGGCTATGGAAAGTCAGATAATCCAGGAAGGACTCATATCTCTCAAATTTTTAAATTGCTACATTGTAAAGGCAGTGTTATAATGTCTTTCTTCAAGGTCATCTGTTGGGGCAGAGACCACTTGCTCTCCACCCATTATCCCTTTCCCTCTTCAGTAACAGAATCTGTTACCTCAGGTGACAACAAGCCCACCTGAGACCCACGCTTCCCAACCCCTTTGCAGATGAACACAGCCACGTTACTAGGTGTGAGTCAACGAGATGTAAACAAAAGTGTGGAGAGGACTTGCACAAAGGTTCCCGAGAGGAAGCTAACAGGGGAGAGGGCCCCTTTCATCCTGCCTTCTTTCTTCTTGGAATTATACTGCTTGGGATGTGGATGCAATGGCAGGAGCTCTGAGAATCATTTTGGGCTCTGAGGTGACCCTGAGCGGAACAGGAAGAGAGGAGGAGCCTGGATTCCTGATAACTTCATAGTATTTTGGAAGACCCATCTCTAGACTGTCCCCATAAAAACATAAGCTTTTGCGTGTTTGAAGCAGCTATTTTGGATTTCCGGCAGATGTAACCTAAGCCTAACTGAAAGACCCATCATCCCACCACTCCATCATTTCCTCCACACCTTCACGTCCCCTCGACTGCCTCTCAGTGGGAATAAGATGACCATGCTTAGGTGAACCTCAATTTAAAAAATATTCAGTGTTCAAAGAGTAGATGTATTGGTGCACAAGGCTTCATAAAAATTGATTTTCTTAAGAGCCAGTACTGAAGTCAATCTGAAAGTGGCACAGAGAGAGAGTCAAAACATCCAACTGCTCAGAAACATTTCAGGCAACGACACTGCAGGCAGTCTGCTTGCCCTCTTAGGCACAATTGGAATGAGTGTCTAGAGAGGCTGTCTGTCTGACACATGCAGGGGTGACGATGGTGCTCGCTAGAAATAAAATCGCTGCTTACTTTCTGTCTGGTTTCCGAATTGCTTTTTCCTGGTTGAAAGGTGCCAGGCCTGGCAGTTTTCTAAAAATTTAAAACTCAAGTCAACAAATATTTGTTGAGTACTCTCTATTCACAAAAAAAAAAAAAAAAAAAAAGCCACGCTAGGGAAAATTTGTATAATGGGGGATGCTATAATTAATCATCATCATAAAACAACAGAACCAGCTAATGACATACTGAGTGCTTGTTACATATTGGGCATTGTTCAACAGCTATCAACTCATTCAATCCTCGTGGCAATCCTGCGAGGCAGACACTATTATTTTATGAGGAAACTGAGGTGCAGAAAGGTTAGGCACACAAAGTCACACAGCCAGGAAGGGAGAAGTCAGGGTTCCAAGCAGACGGGTCTACCTCCGAGGTCCATTCTCCCGACCCTAGCGTGACAGTCTGCTCCTGCTGCCTCAGAGCGGGGGAGACCCACCAGGGTCCCCAGACCCTGATCACTCTCTTGCCAAGTTCCTAAGCTGCTACTGGGCCAGAAAGTTACCGAATCTTTCTGTTTTAAAATGTAACTTGTATTTTTACTTGTAGAAACATTGTAAAATAAATTTTACATTTTGTGCATAATATGTAGCTATACAAATATTTATAGAATGCTGTTGTTGTTGAGTCCCTAAGTCATGTCCGACTCTCTGCGACCCCATGGACTGCAGCATGCCAGGCTCCCCCGTCCTTCACTATCTCCTGAAGTTTGCTCATACTATATGTATACCATAAATAGTTATACAAACCATTATGTATAAGAATAAATAAACCAAAAGGTTATATTGTACAACACAGAGAGTAGAGCCAATATTTTATAATAACTATAAGTGGGATGAATATAACCATTAAAAATTATTAATCACTATGCTGTATACCTATAAACTATATAATATTGTACATCAAATACATCTCAATTTTAAAATGTCAAAAAAGAATTAATAAACTTGAGTTAAAGCTACTAGAAATATTTAGATATACAATAATGTCCTTCAACATTCTTCAGTAGAAAATGCTGACAAAATGTTGATAGTTGTCAAGTGATGAGTATATAGGGGGTTCATTGTACCATTCTCTCTAATTTTATATATGTTTGAAATTTTCCATAATTAAAAATTTTTAAAGAATAAAAATTATTAATTAAACTTTATGTCTCTACCACAAATAGGAAATCAGGATCATCAGTCAGCAATCAAAGGTACACATAAATGCCCAGCAAAATAAAGGTACCAAGAAAACAATTAGAAATGTTTTTTTAAGTGCTGATTAAGTACCACAGAATTCGTTGACTAGGAAGCCCCGGGGAACCCCAGTGTTAAGAATACTAACTGACGCAGAAGTCCGTCAAAGGCAATGCTAGGGAGAGACAGGTAGACTTGGGAGCCAGGCAATCATCAGGGGACCGGCTAAAAATCTACCTGGATCAGCGCCGGACAGGAGAGGCTCAGCAAACCTTTTGTTCAGGAGCTGAGAAGCTCTGCAAGAAGAAAAGGTACCACGGCCCTGCCCGTGTGCTAGGAGAGGGGTCCTGTGTGCGGAGAAGGAAGTGGAAAAAGGAAGCCCACAGAGGTGTGACACTGATGCCTGTTCCTATAACCAAAAGTGCCCGTTTTTTCAGGGAGCCATCTGCCAGCCTGCCCGTCTTCCTTACTCTGCGTGTGCACCTGTGGGGTCTCCAGGGTGGGCCAGTTCTCCACGAGAAAAACCTCAGTTTCTAGGGTTTGCCAATTTCCATGGTGTAAATATTCCCACCATGGTTGATTTCAGTTGGTAAAGAATCCACCTGCAATGCAGGAGACCCCACTTCGATTCTGGGTCGGGAAGATCCCCTGGAGAAGGGATAGGCTGCCCACTCCAGTATTCTGGGGCTTCCCTTGTGGCTCAGCTGGTAAAGAATCCTCCTGCAATGCGGGAGACCTGGGTTCAATCTCTGGTTTGGGAAGATCCCCTGGAGAAGGGAAAGGTTACCCACTCCAGTATTCTGGCCTGGAGAATTCCAGGGAATTGCAAAGAGTCAGACACAACTGAGCGACTTTCACTTATGGAAAGTTACTGGGTTTGGGAAGGGATGCTCAGTGGTGGACCCTACAGATGATTTCCATAGCAGGGAGACAATGGATGTAAATAACCTCAGGAGCATAGGTTATAGGAAAACATAGCAGAATCCTGAAAACTTAACAGTGGACTCCCATAAACCAGTACAAATCAGCAGGGGCACCCCCTGGGTACACACAGGTCTCTACACACATCTGTGCACACGCATAGCTGCTCATGCATCCATCTATCCACTTCTCATTCTTGTCCCACCGACGGCAGCACACACACAGGCTCGCCGCGCCCCTCTCTCCAAGAACGACCTAAGGATCTCTCTAGGTCTGGCCCTGTCTGCCCGCGGCCCGCCCTCCACACGCAGCTCCGCAAAGGTCCTGCTACACCAGCCTGGGCTCCACTCAGGCCAGACCCGGGACCCCGATGCTCCGGGCTCCTTCTCACCCAGCAGGAGCCTGGTCTTTCAATCCAATCACACACGTCTTCCTGTCTAGACAAGGCCGCTGGCTGCCAGGGCCCGGGACTGAATGAATTCACAGCCCTCCGCACCCTGGCACCGCCGGGCGTTGGCGGAGCTCCGGGGGCTAACCCCGGGAGCCCAGGGACCCCCGCTCAGACCCGGCACAGCCCACCCCGGGCTCGTCCAGGAGCCGCAGCGGAGACTCCGGCCGCGGCCAGGGGCGGGTTCGCGTGAGCGCAGCCGGGCGGGTGGCGTGCCTACCCCGGAGAACCGGGCGCCAGCACCGCCAAGAGCCATCCATCATCCTCGCGCTGAAAAGTGGGAAAACAAACAACAAAACCTGACCCCGCCTCATTTAATGTGAACCAAACACAAAAGCCACAGGAGAAAGGCTTTCCTCTTTGCGCTTCCCTTTTCCGGCCCAGAAACACCAACAGGCCAAGATAAGGGCGGCGTGGGCCGCCCCCTGGATGGTTTCAAAGGGTTGGCAGCAACCCACCCCCAGGCCCACTCCCATGGCTAATGGCCTCCCCCACCCGCCAGAGCCCCGGGGGGGGAGGGGGAGGCGGCCGAGGCCCCACGCCAGGGGCTTGGAAGAGGTTTAAGGCTCGCGCTGCAGAAGGGAGGAAGCGCGGCCTGTCAAGAGGCCTGATAAAGCGTCTCCTTATCGGGAACTCTGCTTTTAACTGCATCCAGCGAGCGCCGGGGCTGGGCCCCTGTCAAGGCCAAGCGCCTTCCTTTCATGTCGCCCCGTGTCCTCCGGTCACCACCGTGTCCGCGGGGGCACGGAGTTGGAGCATCGCGTGCTGGCGCCCTCTGTTTGGGGCCAGGGTGCTGAGCCTGCAAGCCGGGGCATCCGGTGGACCGCGTGGCATTTGCAAAGTCACCCAAAGCTTCTGGGCCCTGGATTTGTCATCAGGAAACCAGAAGAAGGGATTTCAAAGCAGTGGAAGCCAGCAGTGTAGACCGGGGGTGGGGTTGGGAGCTGCTCAAGTCCTTGCTGCTGAAGTCGCTGGCTGGTGACCTGGGACCAGCCCCTCAGACCCTCCAAAATCGCGTCTGCCTTGTAACGTGTGTAAACGTGTGTAAAATGGAAACAGCGCCTGCCTATTTCATAGACTCATGAGGAGGAGATGAGTTGTTACACACATGGGCAACTTACAACCGTGTCAGCACACGGTTAAGTGCTCAATGCACATTAGGCATCATCTTCACTGTGTTTTCACGGGGCTGTTGTGGACATGGGGTGAGGTTTAGTGGCATCATGTCATGTCTGAATGATGGGAAGTTAATGATGTACCAGAGAAACTGCGTCGGTCTCACAGACCATTCTGCTCACCTTCCCACTTGGGGGTGCCGCCCCAAGTGGACACGGTGACCACCCTCCCGCAACAGGAGAGAACCTCCCATCGTGGCTCTGGACGCAAGCCAGCTCCTCCATCCCAGGCAGCTCTGCAGAAAGAGCCGCCTGGTACAACGCCCCGAGAAGACCCAGCCAAGCCGGCCCCCCGAGAGGTCAGCGTGCAGAGGCAGCACTGAGTCCAGCTCGGTCCACTCACAGCCCCTTTGTCCGTGCTGACGTCGGCACCAGGATGCTCTCCTACCGGGACGGGCAGAAAGACCGAGCAAAGAGCCTGGCCCGGAACCCGGCGGCTCTGACCATCAGCCTTCTCAGGCCCCATCTGTGTCTCAAATCTGAGATTCACTGGGGCTACAGAGCACCGCCCTGTCTGTACAAGGGGAGAACAGACACCCGCCTCGGGTGTCCCCACTGCATCGGGGATTAAATAACACAGGCAGAGAGCTTCAGAACAGCTCCCGGCACACAGTGAGTGCTCCGTAAACCTCAGAGTTACCATCACCCATTTCAAGCCTTTCTCTAAGGCAGCTCAGCGTCATCATTCATTCATTCGGCTCCTGAGTCCTTAGAACAGAGAGGAAGGGATGGGGCCCACGCTGCCGCCCAGGCCAAGCCTGGCACCGGGCACTGTGACGCCCCCGGACAGCAGCTCAGAGAGGCGAGGAAAGCCGCCCAAGGCACCCAGCTCGGAGGGGTTACAGCCGGGAACCAACGGCGTCCAGAGGCGTCGCCAGCCCGCTGCTCTCCTGCTGCGTCGGCTCCTCCCGTCTCCTCTTCGTTGAAAAATCATCCTTTCACTTTCAAGTGGAAACGCAGCACACACCAGTGATTCCCCTCCACTTCACTCGTAAGAGATTTGTTATTTCAGGCCCCAGAGCCCTTTCCTTTGCTACCATTTTCAGACCTCTGCTCGCTCCGGCGGCAGCCCGCCCCAGCCAGGAGCTGAACACCGCTCCATCTGCGTCCAGAGACTGGAGACCGCGAGGGGCTGGAACTCGGCCGCCAGCGGAGAGCCCCCCGGGTCCCCAGCCCCGGTCCCCTCACAGCAAGGAGGAGATTCTCACCTCCCGCGGCAGGGAGGCGAGAGGCCGAGAAGCCAGAGTTTGCCAAGAGGACTTCTGGAAGGAAAAGGAAATGAAGTCTGTTGTAAGAAGGAAACACTCACTCTGACTCCTCAAGGATGAGTGAGGCCCGGGAGGACGCCCGGACGCCCAAAGCTTCTGTTCACGGAGAGACGATGGGCGAGCAGACGGCCACTCGCTGGACCGAACGCGACTGCGAACGGGGGCGCCCACCGCCCACGAGCGAGCCGCGCGGGGACAGGACACTGCACGGGGACCCGAATGCACCCCGGGACCCAGAAGCAAGTCCAGAGGCTTCCCCGGCCTCCTGTCCGGGCGCTGGGGTCTCGGAGCTGACCTCCCGGCAGGCAGAACGGGCCCCCGCCGCCCCAAAGCCTCCTTTCTGATGGGGCTTTGAGTGTGCCTCTCATACGCCGCTCAAAGCGAATGCAGCTTCTCCATCATTTCAGGGGCGAGGAGAGACAAATCCCATCTTCAACGTGCAGGATGAAGCTGGGGGCTGGGTCAGTACCGTAGGGCACATGGGTCCTGTCGGGTTCAGCTTTATCCGGTTCTGAGCTGGGATTTCCTCTGCTCACTGGCAGAGTGCAGATAAAGCCTGCAGACCTTGTTTTTAGCAAGCGTGGAATTTGGAGGGGCCAAGGGAAGCAAACTGGCTCCCTGTCCTCAATCCGTGGGGTTCAATTCCATTACTTTCTGTTACTTTCTGAGCTTGAAACCCATGATAAACACACTCATCCCAGCTCCCATGTGCAGGAACTCATATCAACCATGCTGGCCAGGCTGACACCCCAGAGTGTCACCTGATGAAGAATTTAATTCACATCTCAATTATCCTTCCCTGAGCTCCATGAAAAATCTGTGCAACAGAACAGACCCCAACCCCTCGCTACTGAAATGAAGGACAACACTGTCATTTTTATTGAGGGCAAGATCAACTTTATAATTCAAAGTCTCACTTCTATCTATATTTTTTTAAAAAAAGACTTTGGCTAAATCCAAAGTCTTTTTTCCCTGAATATTCATGGAAGGACTGATGCTGAAGCTCCAAAAATTTGGCCACCTATGCTTGGAGCTGACTCATTGGAAAAGACCCTGATGCTGGGAAAGATTGAGGGCAGGAGAAGGGGACGACAGAGGATGAGATGGTTGGATGGCATCACTGACTCAATGGACAGGAGTTTGAGCAAACTCCAGGAGATGATGAAGGACAGGGGAGCGTGGCGTGCTGCCATCCATGGGGCCAGAGAGTTGGACACAACTGAGGGATTGAACAACAACAAGAATGCGTAGACATGAAAGTCAGTGAGACCTGGGAACTTCTTTCCAAGCATCTCCCACAACCAGTAACAAATCCCTGTCCAGGGTCACCAACAAGGTGCCCAGAGGAACCAGGCAAGGACTTGAACAAACACATTGGACCTGGTTACAACTGGGGGCACCCGGGAGCCCAGCTCTGACCTCAGTGGAGGGCAGCCACCCCCCAACTCCTGAGCACTCTGACCACAGAGAGCGTGGGCCCAGTGTTGCCACATCTTCTCATTATTAACACCAGCCAGAGATCCAACCTTTTAAGAGAAATCTCCGAATTTGTCAGTGTTGGTAACTGGTGTCAGCTTGACGTCCTGAGCTGCTAAAACCATCTGTGGACAGACTCGGGCCACAAGCTCCAGGACCATGTGCCGTCAGTTCTGCACACTTTCTAGGCTGTTCCTGAAGCCTGGAACATTCTTCCCTCACATCTCTCAACACCCCGCTCAAATGTCACCTCCTCCCAGAAGCTGCCCCAGATTTTCTGAGCAGAGTCATTCAACCCAGACCCTCACCACCTCCTCCCTCTAGTACATCCATATTTGCTTTATCCTAACCTCCATAAAAAAACCAATAAGAATAACTAACATCCATGGGACTCATTCTACCAGGCTTTCCGCTTAATGCTTTACAGTCATCATCTCTTTTCCGAGCACCGTCATCATTCCACTTTAGTCACAGAGAGGTTAAGTCACTGGCCCAGCATCACACAGCCAGTAACTGGCAGAGTCAGGGTGCGCACCCAGGGCTCCGGGCTCTGTCCCTCCCCCTGTTAACACTTCATTCCACTGCCTCCCTCAGACCTCCCGTTTTCCCAAGTCCAGTTCTCCCAGCAGACTGAGCGCTCCCTGAAGGCAGAGACTGAAGGATTTCTCTCTCCACCCCGAGTGCAGAGCTGACACGTGGTCAATATTTGCTGACTGAACGAAGGATGCTGCCCGACCTGACCTTCCAGATACCCCTGGAAGGTTCTGGGGGCGGGTGTTAGGATGTCTTCCCCTAAGACATACGTTGTTCTCAGCAGCTAGCTGGGGGCTGGCAGATGGGCCCAAGAGGTAAGGAACCCACCCCCCAACTGAAAAATGTCACTCCTGTCCCAGCCCAGAGACGGGACTCAGGTCTGACCACAGGGCAAGACCCGCACCCTGGTCCCCAGCGAGTCACAGCCTCCCCAAGTCCGCTTGGCACCTGACAACGCACCTTCCAAGGTTGTGCCTCTGCCCGAGGAGAGGGCGACACACCCGCCCCCAACCTCATCCCCCACTGGGAATCGAAAGTCAAGGAGCGATTCTGCTTCCCCAACAAGAGAAACAAGTCCACCAAAAAATCAGACACACACCAGCAAAATGCGTGGGAGCAGGGCACACGGGTGTGGGCCCAACAGGAAGGGTACACGGACTCTCCAGACACACTCTGGCGGCTCCCTGTCTGACCCCCTTTCTGTACAACCAGTCCTCGGTAGAGACACCTGGCTGAGCCCGAAACCAGCTTTAACCCGAGCCCAGGAGCCCACATTCGACGCCTCCCGCACTGGGCATCCAGGCCGAGCTTCCTGCAGCTCCTTCCACCCGGCCGGACCCCTCCCCCTGCAGGACAGGCTGAGGAGGGGTCATCGGAACAGGAAGAAGACGGGGTGAGATCTGGGAGGCGGCCTGCGTGGACAGGGCCCTCGAGGCACAGTAGACAAGCCTGCTGCCTTGTTCAGAGCCGGAGCCCAGGAGGCCCAATCCTAGCACAGCCCTGAAAGCACGCGTTCAAAGTTAAAGTTAGACTCACGCAAAGCTGCAGCCCCCAGGGGAACTCGGGCTCCACAACAATCCTCCCTTTGACTAAAAACCACAAGGAAACACCCACGGCATACTTCTCGATTAAAAAAGGAAAGTGAAAAATAAGGTTTTTCTTCTTCTTCTTCTTCATTATAAAACTAACTTGTGCCCATTCCATCAAGTCCGCACTTCTGTTCGCCTCCGGGGAGCCCCAGTCACGCTGGGCAGAGAGACCAGGGGCAGCGGAAGCCTGGGCATGTCCCAGGGCTCTGAATTGGTACTTCTTCATTGTGGTCACTTCCTTCCTCCGCTTCCTTCAGCACAGCAGAGCCACCGAGGGGCCGCCCGGGCCAGCACCCCCGCCCCCCAGGCATCGTCTGCCCATGGGGCCGAGGCCAGCTGGGGCTCACCAAGGCCCGAGGGGCAGTCAGGATGGTCTCTCGACTGACGCCCATGCCCGTTAGGTGCCTCTGAGTGACAGGCCCGGCGCCCAGGCCTGGGATGGAGCAGTGATGGAGGGTGGGCGGGTGGGAGGGAGGAAGACTATCTCGGGCTATGAAACCATCAAGAGAAAGGGAGCGGACGGCAGAGAAAAGAAAGAAAGTGAAGTCGCTCAGTCGTGTCCGACTCTTTGCCACCCCGTGGACTGCAGTCCACCAGGTTCCTCCATCCATGGGATTCTCCAGGCAAGAGTACTGGAGTGGGTTTCCACTTCCATCTCCAGGGGACCTTCCTGACCCAGGGATCGAACCGAGGTCTCCCGCCTTGCAGGCAGACGCCTTACCCTCTGAGCCATGGGAGCTGGCAGAGGAAGAGGGGAGCTACTCTGACAGAGGAATCAGGGAAAGCGTCCTTGTGGTGCCCAGCCAAGTGAGACTGGAGCGAAGCAGAGAGAAGGGCCGTGTGGACAGCTGGGAACGTGGAGAGCAAGTGCAGAGGCCCTGCGGCACGATGCGCAGAAGAGCGAGGGGCCAGGAGGGTGAGCGTGGCAGGCGTCAGGACGAGCAGAGGCAGGCAGGGAGCCGGGGATGCCGGGCCCCGCAGGCCACGGTAGGGAGTCCGTGTGAGCGGGGCGGGAGGGGACCCGCACGACTCCGAGCGGGGAGGGCTGCGCACCCATGCACGCCTCAAGCAGACCCTCTGGCCGCTGTGTGGGGCGCGGACTGGCCGAGGGGCACACGCGGAGGGCGGGAAGCAGTCAGGAAGCCGGAGCTGCCACCCAGACGCGGGAGGGTGAGCGCCCCGGGGGGCAGAGGGGAGGTGGGGAGTGTGGCGGGGCCAGGGGCCCTGAAGTACCAGCATCACCCTCCCTGTCACAGACACACAGGCCTGTGACGGATGCCGACAGGCAAGCAGGGTGCTGAGAGACGCACACGAGAAGGAGAGAAAGATCAGAAATCTGAAACAGTTCCACGTTCTCTCGGCATAAGGCTTACCCTGGGCAAGCCACACATTTCTTAGGGCTCAGCCTTCTCATTACGGTACCCAATTCATAGGGTACTATGGGTTAGGCAAGGTGAGACTCACTGCCTGGCATGGTGTACATGCTTGATAAAAAATACATTCCCAACTTCTGCTTTTAACAGTCCCAGTGGTGGCTCTGCCGATTTAGTCACTGAATAATCTTTATAATTCGTATCATCTCTCTGAGGCTCCATCTGATGAACACAAGCCAGTGATGATGCTACCCACCTCAAGTACGCAATGTGAGATGGAATGAGACACTAACTGAGCAAAAAGTTTGAGGCCCTCAGTAAAATGGTAGCTGAGGCCCTCAGTGAAATGGTAACTAAACCTCTCAGTAAAATGGCATGAAGCCGGCACACCAGTCATTCAGCTAGATGATTTCTAAGTCTCCTTCTAGCTCAAGGATCCCCAAACTCTAAACCAGTCAGCTTCAAGTCCATGAATGAGTCAACTCTGGAGGTAGGAAATGATGCAAGTGATGCAGGCCAAGGTGACAAAAAGCTGGAACTCCCACCTCAAAGTGAACAGAACTAAACGCAGGCACTTCTTACTCAGGTGACACCCACTGATCTGAGTCACAGACTCATGTAAGCGTAGGGGTGGGAGGGTGCTTCCAGAGCAGCGCCCCCGTTTCAGAGCCAAGGCGCCCACTGCTCAGAGAGGAGAAGCGTGCGGCAGGGCTGCACACTCAGGCTCGGGCAGAGGTGGAAGCTGACGAGGCTCCCTGCTGGCTGGCGAGAGGGCAGGAAGGAGAAAGCAACAAAAACCCCACGTGGGAGAAGGAAAGGACTGGAGAAGGGAGGCCTTTCAGACGAGCAGAAATGCCCTTCTTGCCACCTAGAGGTCAAGTCAAATGTCTTAAAGGACCAGGTAGCATATCAATGAACTGAGCAGCCGATGCAAAGGCCGGCTCATGTCCTAACTGAAAGATACTAGATGTCCCTACCTGAAAGATACTCACACTCAGATTTTTCCTCCTCTTAAGAATTATATCACCAGGGCCATCGCTAGGTTGCCTGGCATTTCTGTACAAATTAGGAAAAGACACCTCTCCCTGCGCACCCTTAGAAGGCATGTGGCAGGACACTGTCCTGATAAATATGCAAATGTGAATGGGTGCCCTCGTGAGATGCAGTGCACAGCCTGTGCAACTGTACCCCCTGACACAGAAGACTTCCCTGGGCTGTGACTCGGGGACCTCTGTCTACATCCCACGGTCATATAAAAGGCACTCAAATACCACAGCAAAGGTCATATGGTGGGGGGGGGGGGGGGACATGTTCACTATTAATACTTAATTCCTGATCAGAACCCACCTCTGAACTAATGTCCAAAGTGGATACCAAGAAGGCTCCTGCCTCAGGGCCTTTGCACTCACCATTCCCTTCCTCCAGCACTTTCCCTCAAGACAGTGACACAACTTATTCTCTCACTGACTCGAAAATCTGGTTAAATCTCACCTCTTCAGAAAGTTCTTCCCTAGAGAGCATCTTCAGCAACTCACCATCATCTTCCATCTACCATCCTGCCTTATTTTTCTTCTTATTGCTTTTTTTTAATCACTAGATTTATTTGTTTTGCTGTGTGTCTCGCTTCATCAGAACACCAACTCTGTGAGAACATGGGATTTTGTCTGTTCTGTTCACTAATCTATCCCCATCTCCAGTCAGCAAAGTTCTGCCAAAAGGGCATGAATCTTCAGGGGATCTTATACAAGGCAGGTTCCAACTTGGCAGACTGTGGAGAAACCTGGGACTCTGCATTTTGAACAAACCCCCAGGGTAAGTCTGTGCTATTGGTCCATGGACTGAACTGAGTGAGGAGAACCCAGCATGGAGCCTGGCGTGTGGTGAAAGCCCTATCAATGTTTGTTGAATAAATAAGAGAGGCTGGAAAACCACTCAATCCTACTCCATGCTTTTCTCACTACTTTTTAACCACACCATCCTGCCCACACTGATGCCATCCATAGCTTTTATCGTCAATGTATCATTTTTGGATGGAGAGAGAAAGGATAGAGGCATAGATGTGGGATACAGCCAGTGTAGGCTGATGGAGTCTTTTACATCACTGCTCCTAGCGACAGGTAAAGCCAAGGCTTAACGAACATTTACTTGAGGCAGCTTCCAAAACTTGTATTCATTAGGGAAGTATTTACAGTTTGACAATAAATGTTAAACTAGGGAGATGTAATTCCCTTAACAGCAACCTAAGCTTGAATGAGAGAGGTCTATTTGGTTAAATAAATGATGCCAAGAAGATCTACTCAGCTTCACTTCCAACTCAGAAAATCAAAATGCGATGCCTTTTTAAGCTCCCCAGTAATAATGGCCTTGATCATTTATTGGCAATTTTAAATATGCAGGGCATTCTGCCAAGTCCTTTATAAATTACAACACCAGTGATGATGGCAATGACAAAAATGCATCCAACCACACGGACAGACTCAAACCGCCTCTTGAAGGACTCAAGAAACTGGTGACACTGGAGCTTCAGGGAGATGAGGTACCCCGCCCCCCCGGGTCTGAGCAGGGTGGTAAGTCTTGTCCTGTGCGTCTCTTGTATCTTTTGAATCTGCATCATGTGAATGCACTTCCTTCCCCAAAAGTGAGTGATACAGGAAACCAGAGCTGGCTGTATTCAGCACTGTCTCACACACGCTCATCTCCTCTAGATCCTAACAGAGAAGTAACACGCTGTCCAACTCGCCGTGAGGGACCCTGAGGCCCCAGGGGTCAGCTGATCCTTGTTCACAGTCACCCCAACTAGTGTGATGAGAACAACCCACGGTGGGCAGGAACCCAGGTGCAAGGGAGGGTGATGCGCTGCCCGAGACCAAGCGCCCTGGCGAGGGGAAAATTTATTTCCTGATTTTTTTTTTCCAAAATACCTAGGCAACAACAGAAGCCCCTAGGAGCAACCTGGAAAATTATCTCAGGATCATCAGAGATTTCTAAGGGTGCAGGCTTTGGACCCACTTCCTGTGTGACCTTAGGTAAGTGACTTAACCTCTCTGTGCCTTCAGGTCTTGCCTGGAAATCATGGCAGCACTGTAGCCACTTACACATGGAAGGCACGTAAAGCAGTTCCCAGCCTTACTTGGATCTTAGCTGTTTCCCCCCCAGATAGCATGAAAATAAACAGAGACTCAATAAAGGAAGGGGCAAGGCAGGAACTAGGTGCTACGAGCTTAAGTGTGCAAGCGTGGGGAAAACACTGGAAGGAAAACACCAAAGCAATGAGATCGGTTCTCTCCAGGTGACAAGGGGGCTGTCTGCTTTCTTTTTTATATATTTTTCAAATGCTGAATACACACTAAGATAAGAAAAATAACAGAACAAAAATTACATATATATGAGTACACATTACACATACCTGATGCACATAAACACACATATATACATATAGTATACATATGTATTTATACATTTATATAAAAATATTATATATATGTACATACACACACACACATACCCACACAAAAACTTTCTCAAACCTGAGTCAGAACGTTCAGAATCAGCCACGCCTAAGCAGTGAGCCTGAAGGCCGTACACAACAGGGGAAATAGTTTAGCCAAGGAGCCCGACAGGTATGCTTTCAGATTCAGCCACAGGACTTCCCTGGTGGTCCAGCGGTTAAGAATCCAGCTGCCAGTGCAGGGGACACATTCGATCCCCAGTCTGGGCAGATGCCACGTGCCGCGGGGCAGCGAAGCCCGTGAGCCACAACTACCGAGCCCGCGTGCCCCAGAACCTGCGCTTGGCAACAAGAGAAGCCCCCTCAGGGAGACGCCCACGCCCCACAACCAGACGGAGGCCTCCACTCACTGCAGCTGGAGAACGCCCAAACAGTGCAATGAAGACCCAGCACAGCCACAAATAAACTTTAATATAAATTCAGCTCCACCATATCTCAGCTACACAACCCTGAGCGAGTCCTCTGACCTCACCCAGGGCCCCTGCCAGCAAATGACGAGCACGCGTGTCATCATATCATCAGTATCGAGTTCATGAAACCAAACTTCCACGTGAGAAAAAAAGGCTCCCTTCTTTATCCTAACAGAATGGTCCAGAGGAAGATAAATAATAACAGGAAACAGGGATGATGCACACATGGGGAGTGCTCGGTGCATGCCAGGCCCCGTTCTATGCATCTTCCCATCTTAAGTCATTTATCTTTGCAAAAACCCTAGGAAGCAGGCATTAGTATCGCCCTCTCTGCTAAGTGGTGTGACCTTCAGCCTCAGTTTCCTCATCTGTAAATGGGGTTAATAGTACCTCCTGCAGGTGGCACACAGGGGAAGCTTGGTCAGAGTCACTAGTGACCGTCTGCTCCCTGGGGAAGGCACTCAACACCTCCAAGCTTTGTTCCCAGGGTAGAGACAGCATGCCTGCCTGAGCCGCTCCATTCGACATGCCTGTTACATAGTAAGTGCTCAATAAACAGACACGATTATGGGCAGAAGCAGCCCATAGTCTTCTAGGAGGCTCAGAACAAGCAGCTCTAACCTCCACGCTGTCTCCCAGGATTCAGAGGATGGTTCTCCTTCCAAAAGGTAGCACGGACCAGGGGCTCAGTGTGGGTTCCGCCTGTATACCTCCTGTGTCCGCATCAGAGCCAGCTGGGTGACATCAGCCAAGTTGCCTGCCCTCTCTGTGACCCAATGTCCTTGCCTGTAAAACGAGAGTCATCCTACCACCCACACTCCATGGCGTGGCTACAAAGATTAAGCAGCTCACTCACAGGAGAGTCCCCAGAAGATGCTCAGCACACGTAGCCGCTATTGTTCTATCCCCCGCCGGCCCTTAACAGGGATCCACAGATTTGTTTCTGAACAAATGAGGCTTCCTCTCTGTGTTCCCACTGGTTGCCAGACGCACTGCAAGCACTGTTCTCCTTCTGGAACAGTTAGTTCTTCAAGATCCGAGAAGCCTCCGTTCTCTGCTTACACTGGGGTGAGGGGTGGGCGAGCTCTGCTGCTCACCCATGATCATTTCTATCGTCACGGGAGCACCTCGTGCTTCCCTCAGTGTTTCCCGTGTGCGGTCAGTGGGGCGCCCCGCACCGTCCAACCCTGCGCTGCCTGCCCCCATGACTCACCACCTGGCTCACCTTGGAGGCCAGCACCTGTCTCCCTGCTTTTACAAGGCCTACAGGAGCACTCCAGCCCCCACCAAGGTCACCAGGAGGGCTACATCTGGCCCACAGATACACTTGGTTTGGTCTGTACTCTTTTATTAAAAAAAAAAAAAAGGCTTTAATTAACAGCCAGTGTTACAATCAAGAGCCTGGTACACAGACAAAGGCAGGGCAGTGAGGAAGGCTCCTCCTAAAGCTGGCCTCAGCATCCCCACCCCACCCCACCCTCACCTTTAAAGGAAAAGGCCGGGTCAAGCCAGCCCCAGAAGGTCGCTCCCCTCTGAAATCAGGAGCATCAGGGCGGTGGGGGCAGGCCTGCTCACCCACTGGTGCTCCAGCCTTCCCCAAGACTACAGCCACACCGTGCCTCCTGCCCGGGACCCGTGTCTCAAAAAAAAAAGAAGAAATCCGACTAGCCTGACTTTCACAACACACCGAGAATCCAACCACTTCCCAGGTCTCCCACCCCGCAGTGCTAGCCCCGCTGTGTCGCATGGACCACGAGGCTCCGGCGTCTCCCTGCTCCTCTCCCAGCCGCGCGACGGCAGGTCATCAGCCGCAGCCAGAGGGATCCCGCGTCTCCCCGGCCCCCACCTTCCTGCGCGTAAGTTTGCAGAGCCCAAGGCCCGAGTCTGCGCATCCGCTGGGCCCCGCCCTCTCCTCTCGGGTCCTGACTCGGCCTGGCCTGCCCTCCCCACGCAGGCCTCCTCTCTGCCCCCAGGCTGCACCCAGCATGGCCCTGGTCCCCTGGAGCGCTCATCCCCAGAAACCTGCACTTTCAGTATCAGGGCTCAGATGCTGCCTTGACCACGCCCACTTCCCCACCCCCACCCCGGCAGTTTTTCCCACAGCACTTATCACCTTCCAACACACTACTGAATTTTCCTATTTATTAGATGTATTGTTTATCTCACTGCGGCCAGAAAGTCAACGCCACGGGGGCAGGAATTTGTCTCTGTTTCGGTCACGCCGTATTCCCAGCGCCTGGAATGGGGCCGGGCACCTGCCGAGTGATGAATTCCCAGCACACACGCCCCTCCCCTGAAGCTGGAGCATCGGTTTCCCTCCGCACCTTTCCTTCCCCAGAAGGTCTGACGGAACCTCTGTCAAGCAAATGCAGCAGCCCTGATCGAGACAAATTAGCCTCAGCAAGCCCTGCTTCCTGTTCCCCAAGCCAGCCTCACCAAGCACAGAGTTTTATGAGTCAACAGAAGCCAATACGCCCAGCCGAATGCCAGAGAAGCGAGGCTCCCTGTCACGACTCCAGTTTCGCCCGGTAAGGAGGAAACCCCGTCTGGCTTCTCTCTCCCCCGTCTCAGATGTAATTTAAAGTGAGTCGCGGCGAGGACAAAAGCCCAAATCCAACAGGATGAAAATCACTGTCCTGTAATCTGTTTTACTAGATGAAAGCTCGGAGACTTGACTGGCCTCCTCTGGGCTGGGAAGGCGGCAACTGGGACAGGTGTGGCCCAGCCTGCGAAGCTCGGTCCTGTTACCCAGGACAAAACAGATCAGGTTTCTGCATCTGCAAGGAATTTCTCCTAAAGGAACTGCCCATGTTGTTTCCATATGTCTGAACATCTGTTGGAAAGAATCAGGAGTATTGTCTGTGGAGGTGTGTAGTGTGTTTAAACAGCCTCGGATTTTGATTACTTTCTAACAAAAAGGATGGCTTTCCAATCCTTATTCCAGTTGAAAGCACATCCCAGAGAGTGGTGAAAATAACATTTATCGAAAGCCCCCGCACGAGGATGGATGAAGAAACTGAGTGTCCTCTACAGGGAATTTCTAATTCAGGTTTATGGCGAAAGGGTCTGGAAGCCAGCAGGGAAAGGATTACGTGACAATGGCATTATACAGGCAGCTCTCAACTGGGGTATTATGAGCGCCCATCAGCTAAAGAGCCAGGGAAACACTTAAAAGACCAACTTTACAAAGCTGCCTTTGAATGCCAGTTTTGTCCACCCAAGGACCACTGCTTCCTGTCCTGAAATAGAACGAGGAAATGATGGCCAGGTTCTACCAAAAGGCATGTGGCTCTTTCGAGATGAATTGAGTGGTTCCCTTTCTCTGATCCCTACAGGTCAAAGTCAAGTCAAAGAGCTAAGATACCCAGACTCCTCAGAAAGAACCATATACTGGCCCTAGTTCCATGGGATTTAGAGCTTTCTAGGTGAAACTTCCAGGCTCATACACCCAACCGCAGACTTGCCAGCATTGCCTGGATGCCTCAACAAGCCCTTCCTAATTCCCTCACCCCACAATGAACTTATAATCCTCCCCTAAGAAAATGACTTTCACCCCAAGTCTTCCGGAGTGGCAGATGACACTTCCGCTCCACCCACAGCTAAGCCAGCACTGAGTCCTGAACCTCACGCCATGGAATCCATTCTCTCCCCTCCCAATGCCACCTCCCCATCCTCACCACCTCGGCCTTCCAGCTGGCATCGCCACAGCCTGTCAAATTCGCCTCGCTGCTTCCTCCCTTAGAGGAACCCACTCCTTAGAGGGAAGCACAAGCGATCCCAAAGTATTCAATCAGAATCGCCTTCCTTCCCTGCTCAGAACTCGCCACTCCCTTCCCCTTGCCCTGAAATAAAACCCTAGTTCCTCATCTTGGCTTATGAGTCCTGCCAACGATCACCCTCCAGGCTAGTCAAGTGACACTGGCCGTCCCTTGGGTCCTCAGAAGCTCTTCCCTGCCTCAGGACCTTTGCATGTGCTGTGTTTGTACATGGAACACTCCCCCCGCCCACCACACCAAAAGAGACAGAGAGAGGATGGGCAATACTCCTCTCTTTGCTGGCTCAGTCACCTGCTCCAGGCCCCAGGCGGTAAGTCATCTCCATAGTAAGATCCTCCATCTAATGCAGGTTATCCAAGTAGTGGTTGCTTGGCATAGCTCGTTCTGTCTCAGCAGTCACCCCCAACTTGCACATCCAGCAGATGAACTCCCAATCAGCTGTCACCATCTACCTTGGGGTCCATGGTATAATCCCAGATGGCCTCATCTGGCCTGCCTGACCCACCCACATCTCCGCAACAGTCACACCAAACCATCCTGGTCTGCGTGGCACGTCCTACCCACCCCCCCGAGTTCCACCAGGGCACAGACCTCATCCATCTCACACCCATCAGTACTTTATCAGCGCCTGGCACACAGCAGGCCCTCAACAAAATATTCACCGAATGAATGAGTCATGAGATCTGAAAAGCATTTAAAGTTTGGAGCAGACTTTCTTCCCAGACCAACTGACATTCAAGAGAAAAGAAAAGACAAAAGAAAAAGAAAAAACAGCGGAACAGGGCATATGCTTAAGATTTGCAATTTTATATTTAAAGAAAGTGAAAGAAATGGTCGTGTACTCATTTTATTTTCATATAAAGAGGCGCATAAAACCACTAGGCGTACAGAAAAAGTGAAGTTCTATCGTGTGGCAAATAAAGAGAAGGGTGAGAACCAATCATTGAGAGGGAGAAAAGGGAGCCAGGGCATAGTACAGAAATAGACACGGATGGAAGGAGAGAGACAGGCAGAGACCAAGAGAGAGGCCGGCAGAAGCACCCAGGCAAGGGACGAGACAGGGCTCTCCTGGGACTGTAAGGGCGAGACTCCAGGGTTTGACAGAGGTTTTCACACCTCCTTAAAGGTTAAGAGTCCCTGTCTTCTTAAAGCCCCCTCTTTTTTTCATTTTTCAAAGAGGTTATTAAAAAAAAAAAAAAAGACTTCCTATGCTAAAACAAATCAGGGGTTAGCACATTTCATTTTGAAGAAAACCCAATCTATTCAAATGACTTAAAAAAAAAAAAGCTTCACTTTGTGTCTTTTGAGGATATGGCTATAAATTTTTAAGTCATACATTGGGTTTTCAAAGTAAGGAACCAGGAGAGGGGCAGAGGGCCTTCCCTGGAGGAGCAGTGGCCCTGTGTGGGAGGTGGGGTGGGGGGTACAGGTTTGATCCCTGGTCATGGAACTTACTATCCTGCCTGTTGCATGTGTGGCCAAAAATGAGGCGGGGGGAGATGGATCCTGGGGAGCTACTGGAAGGAGAAGCGTGAATGCCAGGCACAGTGTAGAGGACATCTTCAGAACTGCATCTACGTCCACTTCCTTTTCTGGAACTTCCCACGGCCCCAGCCCGTGATGAATGGGTGAGCAGAGCCTTGCACTGCATATGGTCTGACCTCTCTGGCCAAGCTAACTGGACCAGCGGGTGGCACCCTCCCTAATCAGAGCCAATTAGAATCTCCCTAAAGGTCAGGATTTGGATTCCAACAAGCTGGTGAGGGACTAGAATTAAGACAGCATAGAAAATCTGACAGGCAGGAGGTGCGGGCATCTTTCCACCAGGTCTTCTCTGTCTGGTGAGAACGAGGAGGCAGGGAAAGTTGGTCTGCAGAGAGATGTGGAAGATGAGAAAAGCTGTCTAGCAGGCAAAGCCAGACACCAGAGTCCAAATTCTGAGTCCACCATTCGAGAGCTAAGACCTTGAGTAAGGTCTTTGACATCTCCTTGACCTAACTGTAACTACTTCCTAGGGCTCTTCTGAGGATTAAATAAGTTTAATTTAACTTAACACAGACATCACTTGGAAAAGGGTCTGACACGCGGTAAGTGCTCACTAAGTGTTAACTATTATTTGCATCATCTTGCTAAACTGTAAGCTCATGGGGGTGAGGGTTTCTGGCTGTTTTGTTCATACCATATCCCAGAATCTAGAACCATGCCTGGAACAGAGCAGTGCTCCACAAACGCTTGTTGAATAATCAGGGAGCAAAGATGCCACGCAGCCCCTCGAGGACAGACACCGTGGCCAGAGCCTCCCAGCTCTTCTTCTTGTTTCTTCCCTGCTTTTCCTGCGCCAGGTTGAAAGCCAGAGCCTCCCCCTGGTTGACCAGGCCACCCACGCTCCGGCCCGCCGCTCCCTCCCCCGGGCCCTTCATAGTCCAGTTACCTTGCTTCCTTCTGCCCCCGGGCATTTGTACCCGCTGCTCCCACCACACATCCTCAGCTCTGGTCTCATCTTCAAGGACATCTTCCCAGGGAAACCTTCCCCTGTCTACACTGACTTCTCCATCTTACGCGCCCAGAGCCTCATGCACGCTTCCTTCCTGCCACTTGCCACAGTTTGCAATGTTATTGTTTGCATGATTATTTAAGTCAGCAACTTTATACCCCCAGATCGTGAGCTCCATAGAGAAGAAGACCATAGCTTCTCTCTTTACTGAACCTCAGCATTAAGCAGATGGCAAAGGGCAGGTACTCAGCAAATTCCTGCAGGATGTGTCCACCTGTTACTGGACTGACTGAGCAGAGAAGTAAATCTCAGACTCGTGACCATGAGCCCAGGTTCTTCTTGAGCTGAATCTCCTGACCCAACTATATGTAACTCCAGCAGGCTCCTCATATACTCCCCCCTTGCTCACTGGCTTTGAATGAGTTTCTCTCTCCGTTACAACCAAAGGCTTTGACTCCAACATACCCTTCCACTGCCTCCAGGCCAGGAGGTTCTCGTCCTAGAGCAGATAAGCCTCACTTGATAATGATATGAAGATTTTATTTTCCAAAATTCACTTTTCAAGCACAATGGAGCAAATAATACCAGACCAGCCCTACCATCATAAACAACTATAAAATAGAACAAAAGTTTATAAGTCAACTGCTTTCGGGGGAGGGAGGCAGTTAGGAGAGAATGGATATGTATGGCTGAGTCCCTTCACTGTCCACTGAAACGATCACATTGTTAATCGGCTACATTCCAATATAAAATAAAAAGTTAAAACAATGCTGAGTATATTTGAGATCGAAGATCATGAAAGGATAAAGACGGATGTGCCTTTTCAACCCAGAAAAAAGATAAGCCAACTGCTTTCAGGCATTAGACAGCAGGCAGCATACGACCGTGGTCCATGAGGGGAAGGAAACACGCGAGGTGAACCCATGCTCCCTGCAGCTCTCTGCCTGGGGACACTTTCCTTCCCACATCCAGAGCGTGGAGTTCAAACAGAACACGGTGGTCCTGCTGAGCAAGGGGTGGGGGCAGGGTTGAGTCCCAGGCTGTGGAAGCAGCTAGAAACCGTGGGTAGAGCATCAGAGAGGAGGAAAGGGGTGGGGGGTTCCCCAAGTCCATGACCAAGGGCGGGCTGGGCAATCACAGGGGAAATGTGCAGGGTTTATCAGAAAGAGGAAGCTACAGGGTAAAAAGGGAAACAGAAACTGCAGGTTCGGCGGAGCTGGAATATCGGGAATCTCGCCCATCAGAGAGGAGTGACCTCCCCGAAAAGCATCCGAAACGACTAGGCCTTCAGAATGAGGTCTGGCTTAGAGTAAAGCCTACTGTGGACCTGCCTTCACACAGTCTAAAACCAAGTCTGTGACTTCCCTGGCTGTCCAGAGGTGGAGAGTCTGCCTTTCAATGAAGAGGACACAGGTTCGATCCCTGGTCTGGGAAGATCCCGTATGCCTCGGGGCAACTAGCCCATCCCACAACTACTGAGCCCACACTCGAGAACGCTGGAGCCCCAGTTACTGAGCCCACACGCCTCACCTAATGAAACCCACGTGCCAGGGAACCCACGCTCCACCACAAGAGAAGCCACAGAGATGAGACGCCCGCGCCGCGCAACTCGAGAGGAGCCCCCGCTCTCTGCAACTAGAGAAAAAAGCCGGCATGCAGCAAAGAAGGCCTAGTGTAGCCAAAAGTAGATAAATAAACAAAAACTTTTAAGTAAAAATTCAAAACCAAGCCTCAACTAGATCCACCAAAGAAGGACTTCAGTGGCTAACCCTATGAAGTTGAAGGGTATGGGGAACACCTCGGGCTTTGCACAGGTCCACCGTAACAGAGTAAAATCAAACCTGTGAAAGTTCAAAGTGACTGGCCAGCAACTGAACTACCTTTAGAGGAAGACAGCAAAAGCAAGAGTCTCTACAGCGCCCAGGACACATCGCCATCCCAGATCACTGCACAGTCAGAACTGCTGGATGCACAGAGAGGAAAACCTACCAGGTGTAAATGAAAAGAAGCAGTGAACAAAAACAAATCCCCCCGAAACTGTGATGTCAGATTCAGAAAAAACAGCCACCAGGATGTGGAAGCTCCAACTGGCATCACCAAAGTCCTTACCTAGGTGTACACACACTCAAAGCTGCCTGTGGAAATTTTAGGGTTTAAGCTTTGTGCGTTTGTTTTTTGTCTGAATTGTATTCATATCCTACAGCTTCAGGAGATGCTCGAGAATCTGCATTTTTAACAACTACTCTCAAAGGTTCTGATGCACCATCAGATTCTTAAAACAGAACACTTTGATAAGTATTTTGCCTTCACTTACACTTTGCCCTCACTTTATACTTTTAAATACTTTGCCTTCACTTTAAGGCAAGTTTTAAAAAAAAGAGTTAAATTAATTTAGATGTATTAGGCTTCCCTGGTGGCTCAGAGGTTGTATTAAATGTCTGAGTTGGCAGGTAGGCACCAGTCAGCAGTTGCTGGTTAACCAGACTATACAATTAAGAATATTTTAACTCTGATCATTTTGGAGGGAAATAAAAAAACAAAACAAAACAATTCTCTACTTATTTTGAAAAAAATATCTGAGGTTAAATCACAAGCCACAGACATAAAAGGTAATGATTAAGGAAAAAACAGTAGGACATGCTCTGGGTATAATGTAAAGAGGAAAAAAAAAATCAAAAGTACAAGCTACTGTAACATCAAGTATATAAATGTACAGTGACAGACATTGGTATGTTTGTGAATAGAAAACAGGCAACAGGAAACATATCAAAATGGTAAAAAAAACATTATTCTAGGTAGTTGGACTGTGTGTAGTTCTAACTTTTTCCCACTTTTCAATATGCTGATTTTCCTTAATGGACTCACCTAAAATTTAAACACAAAATGATGGCTTCAGAAACCTTCAAACCAGACACCTCTACTAAACTATAGTAGTTTCTCAATCAGAAAGAGAAGGAAGAAGACAGCATGAATATCACTTCGATCCTTATGCAGGCCAAGAAGACTTTTTTCCTGGCTTCTGAGTGGCTTTATTAGCTTCCGACACTCAATCTCAGACTTCCCATCCCTTGGAGGAAGAGGAAGCTGAGACACGCACCGCAGTCTCATCAGCACCAAACAACAGCCCAGCAGAAGCGAGCGGCCCGGTGACCCACGAGGACACCAGAGGAAGGGAACGCAAGTCCATACCTGGACGACAGGGTGGCCGCCCGTCGGAGCCTTGACGGCCCCGCGGCTGCCTTCCGTCTCGTAGTGCGCTCGGTGGTGTGGCTTGGGCTGCACCTCGATCCGCAGCTCATAGGCGCCGGACTGGTGGGAGAGCGGCCACTCGAGCGGAGGGAGGGAGGCGGTCACTGGGATCCTGGAAGGAAGAGCAGACAGAAGCGGTCAGGTGCGCGCGGAGCCACGCCCGGTCACCCTGCACAACAAACCTGAATGGCCCCTCTCCTGAAAACATCCAGCAGGCACACGGGAAAACGCCGGCTGCTGCGAGGCACACGTTCCTGAGACATGACGGGCCGGGCGCTTCACAAGCTACAGATCTTTCCCGTTTTCTCTTCCGTCTGGATGAAGACGGAATGACTGACGTCTCCATTTCTGAAGCTAATTTCATGACATGTTAGTCCTAGCATGTTTCTAACTGCTGCAACTTCTTTTCCTCTGGGAATTTTGAAAAATATCACCTCCCACCTCCAAAGGATAGCCCTTAGTCAGGATGTTTGTTTTTTCCCCAAAGGAGTAAGTGTGGGACAAGGAACTCTGTAACAGAAATCAAGGGTCCCATTGGATCACTAACCTGCCGTGTGACTTTAAGTAAGCAACTTCAACTCTTTTATTCTCAATCTCCTATAACCAAAAATGAACTAGATGGCATCTAGAAGTGCTTTTCCAGCTCTTATTTCTATGTCTGATTATCTCAATAAAAATAAATTTTGAAAGAGGCCATTCCCAGTCATTGTCATCACTTCTCGGGTCAAGTGTAGAACATCTGACCACAGCGAGGTGTCTGGTTTTGGCATGGATGAGCCAAACCACTCCAACTCCCTACAATTAAATGAGGGCTAGAGGTCAAGAGTAAGGCTGGAATTACACACCCAAGCTCAAGTCCCAGCTCCATCTCCAAACACCTGTGTGGCTTTGAGCAAACACCTCTATCTCCCTAGGCCTTAGCTTCCTCAACTATGAAGTGGGGACATTGAGATCATAGAAAGGGCTTATGCACAATAAATGCTCAGTAAATATCAGCTATAATTATTTTTCATGTAATACATTGTATATTTCAAATAAATGTTACTGTTGACAATCTGTATTAATGGTATTGGTAGTGTCAGACAATCTGACTGTATTGAAAGTTGTAAGATCTTTGAGGTCAAGCCATTAAGTTTTATTTTACTCTAAAATCTCAACCCTACCCAGCACACACAACAGGTACTTGATATGAGCTTGGAATTATGTCACTGAAGAGATGACTGAAGGCTTGACAATCTACATCTAGAGCATGCTACATCTAGAGCATGCACTCAGAGTCCCAGAGAATCTAAAAACATTTTCCCAAGATCACAGAGGAAGACATAGTCAAAGCTCCAATTTAAGCCTCTTGCTTCTTCCACACCTCTACCTTATGTCTTATCTTACTAATTTATTTAAAATAGGTTCGAGAAAATATTTAATTCATGGAATGAGTCTAGAGCAGTGCCTGGTCTTCCATGAATATTCAGTGGGTGGGCGGATGAACAAATGGAAGGATAAATGAAAGAATGAACAAGTAGTGTTATTTCAAAGAACCCTCATATGTTCAAAGTAGCTTTGAAGCTGCAAATGCATGAATTTGGGTCACTGTGTCCTGATTTTTCACATGCAGAAGGAAACATTAATCTAATCAGGATAGTCTTTCCTGCTAAGTCCAGAACTGCTAGAAGCTAACATTATCAACTGGACTTAATTAAGCATTTGCAATGAGGTCAATTCTAATCCTTCTCTATTAGAGCAGTTCCAAGGGAGAGGGGGACAACCCCACAAACTCCATCAGTGCTACAGCTTAACCTGAACACACAACTCAACTTATACTTACATCCTCACTATGCAAGCAAATCTCTAGCCATTCTTTATAATGACATTGCCCCCTGAAGTCCCTCTAACCCTGCAATCTCGGGGTGTCCAAAGTGCCTTTATTTCCACCTTGGCTACAGTTCCAAGATGCCGTCAAGCTTCTGCCTACAACCAGAGTGCCCTCTGTGTTACAGATTCTTATTCTCATATTCTCAGTTTAAAATTGTTTAAAGTTAGAAAAATAAGCCTTATTGAAAAATCACTCCACCCCTGTATTAATCAAAAAATATAGTGAGTAGAAGATTCAATGCAATACCCCTAAGTACCAACTTCTAACTTTGTTTGCTTCTAGAACAATTAGAATACAATCTTAAGACTCGGACCACTGGAATGAACCTGACATTCTGCACTTGAATGTCAGCCCCTGTGGAGTTATCCACACTCCCTGAGATAAGTATCATCATGAGACTTCTTTGAATGACCCATCCTCTCAATCTAACAGAAAACTTTTGGAAATATCTCACTGGCAGGCACAGATTGGCACTTGCTAGGGGCGGAAGGACTCTAACCCATCAGAACCTCTCAGATCAAGCCACATAATAGAGAGGAAAGGGTTTCATATACAAAAAAGTCTCAGATAAATGCCTCACAATCATATCTTACATTAATGTTCCTCCTCACTCCCAATCATGACACAAGTCACGTTTTGGAGATGGATCCAGGACTTGATTAGAAAGAACAAGGGGGTCAGGAATCTCAAATTCTGGTTTCCGACTTGGTCATGATCTAGCTGGGTATTGACAGGCATGTCTCTTCACCTCTCTGAGCCCCAATTTCTCACCCTGCAGCAGGTGGTGTTCTTGATTGGCAGCCCTAAGGTGGCTCCAGGAAACTTGAGCCTCAGAGCTCCGTAGCCAGAAGGCCTTTGAAATGACTGTACATTCTGTCCACAGTTGGGAGTAGCCCCTACACAGAGGCAGTCATTGAACACATGAAACCCAGAAACTCCTTTTCTTACGGGACACTGACTGATCTATGATGGCACTAGTGTTCTCAGAACCTGCCCTGAAGACCAGAAGCTCCGTTCAGCCCATTTCAGTCCAGGGTGCAGGGGAGTAGGGGGATTTTGGCATTCAACATTTTACTTGAACAAAAAAAAAAAAAAAAGACTTGCACTTGCTAAAAGCAAATAACACTTTAAAAACCACTGGAGTAATGGTAACAGCAAAAGGCTTTGATTCTTCACCTGATAAAATAATATCTGCTCCCAATTGCTGTGCACCTATCTCATTTTCCTTGTCATTGAAATGAAGACAAATAGATAAACAAACCAGGTTTAGGGGAGAATTGCCTGACATAATCCAGAGAGAGAGCATATCAGAAGTGTGCCAGGCACACAGCAAGCATCCTGGCATGCTGGTGACGAGGATTGCCAGTATCATCACTCTAACAGCTACTGGGAGCTCAGTCTCCTAGCAGCCAGCTCATCAACCAGGAAGCAACAAAATGCTTCCTCTACAATGATAAGATTCCCCTGATAACAATAACAGCTGTCTCTTTCATGAGCTCCAACTTATGTAGGTTCTATGTTGTTTGCTATATATTCTCTCACCTAATCTTTAAAAAAAAAATAAATGAGGTAGGTACTGTTATTATCCTCACCTCACAGGTAATGAACCCAGGCGCAGAGAGGTGCTCAATGAGGATGAAGATTCTGATTGACTGGCAACGTCTGCCTTGGGCATAGCATCAAAAGGGTGCTCAACGAGAGAGAACCCTGCGTGACTAGTGATGCCTGATCTGGGCACAGCAGGATGGCAGCCACTCACACGCCCAGGATCACACGGCCTGTGAGCCAGGACTCAGGTCCAGACCGGGAGACCCCCACGTCTACACATTTCAGTCTGCCAAGATTTGAAGCTCCTTGAAGATTCCGGCTCCCACATTTTCAGAGGGCCTCTGTATCACTGATTGCAATATCGAAACACACAGCAGATGCCCACCAACATCAGTTCTTCTTATAAAAAAGATAGGAAATCTCA
Organism: Odocoileus virginianus; assembly: GCF_023699985.2. Classification (NCBI taxonomy): domain Eukaryota; kingdom Metazoa; phylum Chordata; class Mammalia; order Artiodactyla; family Cervidae; genus Odocoileus; species Odocoileus virginianus. The sequence goes on from NC_069682.1 coordinate 74,159,346, forward strand.
TGTGTTGAGGCTACCTTTGTGCTTACTAGAATGTCAGCTCCAAGAAGGCAGACTGTCTTTCCCATTTTGTTCACCCTTTTCTCCCCAACACCTGTTGAGAGTACCTGGCACACAGTGGGTGCTTGATAAATAATTGTTAAATCAGTGAATGAGTGAACATGCCAGGTGCCTTAGGAGCAATCACAGGCCCCCCTGGACTGCATCCTCCTAACAGCCATCCAGGAAGTCAGGTACCTTATACCCACTTAACGGATGGGAAAACTGCCACTCAGAGATTCTTTTCCCCAGAGAATTTTGAGATCTGGCAGCCAGGAACAGAGATAGCCAGGATTGAAAATCAGCCCAGCCCACCCCGAGTCCCATGCTCATCACCAGAAAACCTCCTCTGAAAAGCGGGCCGCGAGTAAATCCTTTCCAAAGCCGGACTCACCCGCAGATGGGAATGGCGGGCACCAGCTGCTTGGGCCAGGTTGGCGGCACCAGCAAGATGGACTCGGGGGCCGAGTTCCGCCTCTCCTCCTGGTCGCAGGGGCCCAGGAACTCCACGGCCGGGTAGAGGTGGCGGGGCAGGCCGGCCTTGGGCGGGGCGGCGGACACCGGCGACGGGTCGGGGCTGGTCTTCCACATCTTGGGGGGGATCCCACAGGGCGAGTCGCCGGCGAGGCTGTTCAGGGCATCCATGAGGACGGCAGGGCCGGCCGAGGGGGGGTACCCGGCGGGGGCGCCGTCGTCCCGGGGCTGCGGCGAGGGGCTCCGCGAGCGCTGGGGTGAGGCTCCGGGCAGTGGGGCAACCGAGGCCCCGGCGCACGAATGCCGCCGCTTGGTACCAGGCGACGAGGAGCGGGAGGCCGGACGGGGCACGGGCGAGTGGCGGCCCAGGCAGCTGTCCTCAGCGAGGCCGGTTCGAGGTGACATTATTGGCGAGGTTCTGGGGGAATAATGAGCAGGGATGTTTTGAAACTGGGGGCACAGGTCGTCGGGCCCGCCGTTGTTGGGCGAGACGCAGGGCGAGGTGTAGGGGGAGAAGGTGTCGGAAATGAAGCTGGCAGAGGAGCCGCTGCTAGCGGGGCTCAAGCAAAGCGGCTCGCGGTACCCCTCGAAGCCCGGCACGGGCAGCGTGAACCTCGGGGTGGCCGCCACCCCCGGCAGGGGCGGCTGCTCGCCCAGGAGGCCAGTGTCTCTCACGCGGAAGGGGCCCCCTGCCTGCATCAGTTCGTGGGATGGAGTGATCTCGATCCGAGGGCTCAGGCCCGAGGCCCCCGGTGGCTTGGCCGGGCTCAGAAAGTTCTGGGGCCCCGCCCTGTCCGGCTCTCGCAGCCGGCCGGGGGGCTCGCCAGAGAGACTGGCCAGGGGGCTGTATGGCTTGAGGCCATAGTCCAGGGCATCAGCGGGGGGGTAGAGTCCGGAGGGCGGGCTGGCCACCTTATGTGCGCTGGCTTCTTCTGGAAAGAGAAGGAGGGAAGGAGGGGTCTTTTTAAGCCTCTAAAACACAGCTCCCCGTGCAGAGCAATCACAGGTTGGGTTTTGCCTCCTGTTTTTTCTTTCTCTCTCTTTTTTTTTTTAAATCCCCACCGCGCCAAACCCCAAAGCTAGAACCTCCTTCTCTCACAGAAGGAAATTGAGGCGACTTGATCCCAGGTTCCCTGAACAGAGACCAAAGCGGGGTGAGTTTAGCGCAGGAGCACGGCCGGCCCAACGTGCAGCCTCAGCCAGAGACCTGGAAGGCCGGCCGTAGGAAAGCTTCCAAACTTCTGTCCCTTAAAAAGGAGGTGCCCTTTTATTGCGCAATTCAGTTCACACCATCATATTCACTGGCCACTGAAACAAAAGCTTCCCCAAACAATACTTACCCTGATGCACTCTTATCTATCCTCCTGTCTGGGGTTACTTTGTTTAAATGCTGGTCATAACTCATTAAACAGATTTCCTGTCCCATCGGTGGGTCGTGACCCACAGTTCGAAAAACACTGACCGAGGCCGGTCTGATCATCCTCCCCGTGTGATGCAGCGACAGGAATGCAAGGGGGAGGCCACACCAGCTCTGGAGCCCTCTCCGGGCTCAAATCCTAGATGTTTGTGCCCGCGTGTAAAACGCGGCTTCATTTCCAGCCCAGACTCCCGAGCCATCTCTCATCTCCTGCCATTTTACAGATGAGGAAGCTGAGGTCCAGGGAGGGGAAGGGAGTCACCCAAATACAGAACAAACAGGACTGGAAATTCCACAGATGAGCTACACGGCCCCCAAAAGACAGCCGGAGCTACAGAGCTCCCAGACTAGTAAAATCAGTGGATACAAAATGATCCAATTTTTTCTTTAATTGTGGCCACCTAACTCAGGCTTCTGCTGCCATCTTGAAAGAACCCACTGGCTGGAGGACGAAATTAGCAAGGGAACTACTGTTTGTTCCCACCCCCCCATCCTGCCCCTCCTTCAAGCTCCCAGAGCAACAGAGACCCCCCCCCCACACACACACACACCCTCTCTTCCTACTGGGGCCAGCCTGCACTCTTTCATGCCCTTAAGTCCAATCCATCAGCTAAGTCTGACTCCTCTATTAAAACAGAAACAAGTCAAGTCACCTGCCGCCCCCTCCTGCCACCCTCGCCCACTGAGCCAGTCGCCTTCTCCCTGGTCGGCCCGTTTCCACACTCCCCTTCTCTGGTCTGCTCTCCATGCAGCCGTCTATTGAAATGTCCACTGGAAAGCGAAATCCAGCTCAAAGGCTGTCCCCGAGACGTCCCCAGGACAGCCCTCAGCACGGGCTGGCCCCAGCCTGTCTCCCCACCCGCCTCTCCCCAGGCTGACCCCGCACCAGCCCTGCTGACTTCGTCCCCCATTCTTCAAGCAGCTCCTGCTGCAGAATCCCCTCTCCCTGGAAACTCTCTCCCATGGCGACCTCCACCAGGCTGCTGCCCTTCACTCCTAAACACGCCTGCTCAGTCGGCAGCTCCCGTGAGCGGCCCATCAAAAAGATCATTCTCCACCCCGTTTCCCGGCCACCTTTTCTCCACTAACCCGTTAGCAGCTCATGTCACATCAGACCTTATCTGTTTAGAGGTCGCATCCTGCTAAAGGGCAGGCAAACACCAGCCCGTGGACCAAAGCTGGTTGTGTGTGTTCATAAAGTTTCATCGGAACGAAGGCGCCCCTGCTCGCGCACACGGAGCCCGTGGCTGGCGTTTGCGCTGTAGCAGCATCGGTGGTTGTGCAGAGATGCTCCTCTTCCTCTCTGCCCTTTCTGGGCCGGCCGCCCTGGCGGAGGTGCTGTCTGCTTTAGCTGAGCTGATCTTACAGGGTTTGCGTGGTGCCCCTCCTCAGCTGGGAGCCCAGAAATGACTTTCGCAGCTCCCGGGGTCAGGATAACCTCAACTAGGCCGGCCAGGCGGAGCCTCTGCTGCCCCTCCGGCCTCTCCTCTCTCTCTGGACTCTGGCCAAGCTGGCTGGTCTTCTCAGAAAGTGCCAAGCTCTTTTCTGCCTCAGGACCTTTGCACTTGCTGTTCCCTTGGCTCAACAGCTCCTTCCCCAACCCCACCCAGCCCTCTTCTCTGGGTAACTAAGGCCACTCCTTCACTGGAGTTTTGCTGAAGTGTCACACACACCCAGAAGTCTTTCCGACCTTCTAGACGAGATCAGACCCCATGCACATGTCCCTGCTGTCCTCCACTGCGCTCCTCACAATTCTAATTCAGTAATTCTCCAGCTACTTGCTTATACCGTTGGCCTCTCACCCAGCTCCCCCAGCCCCCACTGGACCCCTAACGCCTGGACAGGATCTGCCACAAAGCAGGTCCTCCAAGAATATTGTCGGTCTGCTGAATAAATGAATAAAGCAAGAAATATTTAAATTGCTACTCAAAGATGCTAACATCGAAACCAAAAGGTAGACACACAGAACCTCAAGAGGGGGTGATTTGGTAACATCAAAATTCCAAACACATGTACACTTGAAACCACACAATGGCACTTTCAGAAATCTCTCCTGCAGGTATACTCCTGTTGCAATGTGATGTGTTCATAAATTTAACTAGTCCAGCCCTGTTCTTAATCCCCCTGAACTGGAAGTAACTTTCTATCCATTGGCTGGGGATGGGTTAAATTCTGTCATTCATACAGTGAGATACAATGCAGCTATAAAAGGGTGGAAAAGGTTCTTTTTGCATTGATATATAATGACCAGCAGATAGTGTTAAAGATGCACACAGTATGCATAAGATAGAAACAGAGGGTGAGTGTGTACACACACTCACACACACACACACACAATGCTGATGGGTACATAGGTTTTTCTCTGGAAGTCTCAGGTAACAGGGACCTCCTCCGAGGAGAAGAACTAAGTATTAATAATGGGGCAAAGGCAGAAAGGAGACTCTGATTTCTATATTATGTTGAGAGTAGAAATACAATTTTCAAAGGACATGTTTTTATTTTATTCCGTTCCAAGGGGAGCAGAGTGACGTGAGATGATCTCGAGTAATGACACCTGGTTTGGGAAGCAGGGAATTGAGTCCCAGTCCTCTGCTACAAACTAGCTGCGTGACTTTGGAAAAGTCGCCCATTCTCTCTAGGTCTTGACCTCCTCATTTGGAACAGGACAATATTAAACCCAACCTGTCTCCTTGTCTGCTTCTGGCTCTGAAATCTTTTCATTTTTCTAGCTAGAGTCTGTAGGGTCTAAGATTCTGGTAAAGCTGCAGTTCATTATCAACTTGCATTTGGGCCTGCAAACACACACACACACACACACACACACCCCTTCCTGAGGGGTAAGAGAGCACAGATTTTTAATCTAGGAAGAGATCCAGGTCAACTCCATGTTTGACAACAGTCTGCAAAACAAAACACAGAAAGCCTCTTAGCAAAAATTCCAGCCTTATCAGAAAAACTGAGCTATATCTTAGCAGAAACACCCTCCTCGGGCTGATGTGAAAGTCACAGAAAACTTAAAAACACACATCACTCACACTCTTGGGCAGCAATGAAAAACAGAAAGGCCAGTCTCTGCTGAGCAAAAGCATGTAAAGTATTTACATTGGTTTTAATTAATCCAAGCAGTAGAGTGTCTTTTTCTTTTCTCTCCCCAGGATTTTGAAAGCTTACCCACAAGCAAGGAATATGGAGGTAATTTATAATTATTTAATTCTCAGTCGCCTGGACATTTGACAGTAATTCTCACAGACAAAAGGCTCCTCGTTCAACTATCTCTTTGAGTAGCTAGGGTTCTTCGCTGTGTCTGTAAACAGCTGCCACCCTTGCAGACAGCTCCCCTGCAGCCCGCGCCATGCCCACGCAGCCCTGGGCCAAGTTTCTTTCATTTCAGAAGCACCCGATTCTCTCAGAAGGGTTTCCAAAGAGCTTGCTTTTCTTACCACTTGCATGATCTTTGCTATATTCATGTACCACCAGTGAATATTATTTACTTAATATTTCTATTTAAATTCATTCACATATGACTTTTTTTTTTTTAAGGAAACTTCACACTGCTGCCACAAATGGAAAATCAGTGTCACCTCCATAAATAGAAGGAAGGGTAAAAATACAATCAAAATAAAAGTTACTAAATTCAAGTGAGACACCGTTGCTAGCCCAAGTCTCCCAGCCTCAGGCCCACTTTTTCTTCCTCCTCAATGCTCATTTTTTTTAAGTAAGGCATTATTTCTACATACAGATTTTGAGTGTACAGTTCAATGAGTTTTGCCCAATGTTCTATTCCCTGGTATCCATCACCACAATCAAGATGTAGGACATTTCCACTACCCCAGAAAGTCTACATTTTTTCAAAGCTGGAAGTGGGAGGAGGAAATGGCAAATGTCAGGAAAGAAAGGCATTAAAGATACAATGACACCTGATGGAGGCCTCACTCCTTCTAAGGAGATTAAAGGGAAGCAGCTTTGCCAAGAGGATGGCCCTCTTATGTAATGTGCCCATAGGAGAGCATAAAACCATCTCACGTGCCGTGGGAGGCACCTGGCCCACACTCGATGCCTCAGTGTTCAGAAAGAGAGAGTGGAGCAGAGATGGGGGATTCAGAGGTTGCTGCTCTCGGTCCTCTGTGCCTCCTCCATGCCTTTGCACATGCTGTTCCCGTTGCTCAGAACACCCTTCCACACCTCTTGTCCTCACTTCTCCGAGCAAGCCACTATTTGTTCATTAAGATTTCACTTGGGCCACCTCCTCCTGAAAGCCCTCCCTGACTTTCCCTAGGCTGGCTCAGACACGGCAGACTCTGCAGGGTGGCCAGAACTTAGAGAGTCATGTAGGGGAGTCTATCAAGTACAGACCCACTTCTCTGTCTCCCTGCTAGACTATGAGCTTTCTGAAGACAGGCTAAGGTCAATGATAATAATAACAGTAATAGCAACAGTAGCAGCAGCTAACATTTATTGAGAATTTATATGGCAGGCTCTTATGTAAGTACATTACATGTAGTCCATTCCTTAATTCTCACAACCTATGAGATGGGCGCTGTTTACTCCCCTTTTACAGATAAGTTAACTGAGGTACAAACAGATGGATTAACTTGCCTGAGGTCTTGCAACTTGAACCTAGCAGACCTGAGACCAGGGATTCTCAACCTCAGGACTACTGACATTTAAGTGAAGTGAAAGTCGTTCAGTCGTGTCCGACTCTTTGCCACCCCATGGACTATACAGTCCATGCACTTCTCCAGGCCAGAAGGCTGACATTTGGGGCTGAAAATTCCTTGCTGTGGCGGCTCTAGGATGTCCAGCAGCATGCTGGCCCCCACCCACTGTAGCATCAGCAGTCCCCGCGCAGTTTGAACAAGCAGAAGCATCCCAGGCTTGCCGAACTCCTCCTGCCCGGCAGAACCGCCCCCAGCTGGGAACCACTGCTCCAAGCCCGGCAGCTCCAGGGCCTCCCCCGGGGCCTGCACACGGCCAAGGCCCCAGACACTGCTGGGAACATCAGCCCATGAGTCACACCTGAACTGACTCAGAAATGAGACGTCGGCTCCCTGGGAGCCCTGGCAGGTACGTCGCTTCTGCAACAGACATCTGAGAGTCCGCATAGAGAGAGACCACCGCCCTCCCTTTTCCATCAGGTTCTTAGGGGCTCACCCCACATCCAGGCACCATGAATGTCTGGGGGGACCTCTGACCACTCTCTGAAACCATAAGACAAGAAGGCTGGAGCGGCCACTCCAGCCCCACCACAGCAGGGCGTCTGTGTGGAGACCCGGGTCTCAGTCAACACACGGGGTTAGAGGCCCCCCGCTCCACGGCCTTGCCCCCCGGCTGTGTGACCTGGGGGAACCTCTGAGTCCTTGTGTATAATACGGGGCTGAGGTTGGTGACAATACCCACCTGACACTTCATCTCATGCCCATGAAGCCCAAAACACACAAAATAAACACTCAATAAATAAGGCCTTTTGGTATATTAGTATTATTATTATGGAAAGAATTTTCATTTAAGTTTCTCTGCTTTCATTTGGCTTCCCTGGAGACTCAGGTGGTAAAGTATCTGCCCGCAATGCAGGAGACCTGGTTTGATCCCTGGGTCAGGAAGATCCTCTGGAGAAGGGAATTGCAACCCACTCTTGTATCCTGGCGAATTTCATGGACAGAGGAGCCTCGTGGGCCACAGTCCCTGGGGTCACAAAGAGTCAGACACGACTGAGCGACTAACACTTTGTTTTCATTCCCTTATTTTACAACTTAGAGTGTGATACACACCATCCCCACAGGGACTTCTTTTAAAAAAGAAAAAGGGAAGAAACCTTTATAAAAATAAAATGGATCGGTCAGCACTTTGAATTCTCTTTTTCTGCGAGCCTTCAGGAAATACGTGGGGTAGGTAAAGAATGCCTCCGACACTCCTTCCATTCCAGGCTTTGTCTTTCTTCTAGGCTACCTGGGAGCTGATCAACTAAATCTTACTAAAGTGTTAGTGTCACACTAAGTTCAACGGACATGAGTTTGAGCAAGCTCCAGGAGGTGGTGAAGGACGGGGAAGCCTGGCGTGCTGCAGCCCACGGGGTTGTAAAGAGTCGGATATAACTGAGCAACTGAACAACAAAGCTAGCTGCAACAGCAGAAGTGATTCTCCATAACACATCCCTGCTGCTCACCGGGCACCAAGAACCAGTTTGTATGAATCTAACAGAAACGAGTGTTTGTCTTACAGGAGCCCCTCGAAGCAGGCGATAGTGTCCTCATTTTCTAAATGGGGAAAGTGAGGCTCAGAGAGGGTGATTAATTTGCCTAAGATCACACAGCTGCTAAGTGACAAAACCAGATTCGGTCTCAGGCAGCCCAGCTCCTCCAGCCCCGTAACTCACAAAAGGGAATATTTCCTGGATGGTGAAGCCTTCACCCCAACACAGAAAACTGAGGTGTCCCCAGGACACGAACTGCTCCCGAGCTCCATGAGGAGGTAGGCTGCCCTAGACAACGGAAGACACAGATTCCTTTCTTCTGGAATACTCATAATCCCTCCGTTTGCCCCAGGATTGAGTCAACGATTATTTAAAAACCTCACTCTGGCCACACGGAGCTCTCTGCCAGCCCCTGCCCTCCTGAGCCTCCGGCGGGCCTGCTGCTCGCCATGAAGGACACACGGCCAAGTCTGAGACCGCCGCCAGCGCCAGCCCACCGGCCAACAGATTGCTTTTGAAAAAAGGAACAGCAAGAGAACATCTTCTCTCCACCGAGGACAAGCGGGTGGAATTTTCAGGAAGCAGAATAGAATGACCAAAATAGAAAGCCAGCTCAGGAAGCTCCAGGAGGCGTCTGTCCTCAGGAGGGGGAGGGGCCGCGCAAGCCGGGGCGCTCCGGTTCCAAAATTCAACAACGCGGAGGAGAGAAGCCAGGATACAGCCCGGCCGGAGGCTGGATGCCCCTCGGGCCGGCGGCCAGGCCCCAGAGCCGCGGTCCACCCCAGTCTGAAGCGACAGACCCACCGCTCACACCCCGAGGTGGTGGGAGGCCCGGGCCCTGGGTTTGAGACATCACAGTCTGTTGCCATGGCAGCAGCGTGAAGATGCCACAACCTGGCGGCTCACACGTGCAGCAGGAGGGCGGGGAGGAGTGGGAGGGAGGGGGTCCCGGGGGTCCCACCCTTCCCCTCCATCCCTCCGCTCTCATAACCCCCTGCGTTTTCGGGCCTGCAGGAAACCTCAAGAGAAGCCGAAGCTGGATGGACTTCGCATCTGGCGGCTTGCACCACCTATGGAAAAGACCTTCTTTGAAAAGTTACAGATTGCGCTTTGAGTAACACATTCAGCGCTTAGCAAACTTTCCAACGGGCCCCCCATGCCCCTACGGCCCCCAGCAGATACACATGCGGGCGGTAATTGGATTCCTGATCAATGAATCGTGTGTGTTAATGATGACGGGGAGAATCAGGTGGTCACACCCGTCACTCAGAGATGACACACACAGACGCAGGGCGTGAGAGGTGAGAAATTCCATCCAGCTAAGTCAGGTCCAGAGATGCCAGCATGGGAGAGAAGGCAGTTTACCATCCTGTCTCGTTCAACGAGAACCACTGGAAAAAGCCACCGTGACTGCCGTGCTCTTTGCTGACCCTGCCCCGGCTAAGACAGCTGTCTACCTTCACCAGACAGCACAGAAAGCAGCACTCGGTCCTGCCTCCCAGGCAGCCTGCCACGAGGCCAAGCGCCCGAGACCCAGGACCCAGGACAGTGTGCAAGCTCCAGGTCTTACAGACTGGCTACTGGCGTGGCTGTCTGCAAAAACACACGCACCCGCATGTCTTCCTTTTGGAGAGAAGTGGAGAGGTATGTGGAGTCTGCCAGCCTCAAGTTTAGCTTCTGGATGGGAGGGCAGGGCCCAGGCATCTGATAGACATGAAACCCCACCTTGTCCTCAAATTGGGAATGGAAAGAACCGGGTGGAATCATTCCATGGGGCCCTCATGTTTTCAAGAACTTCAAAGACCTTCCCATCTTCCTTCATTCACTGCGCCTCGAGCTCTCCTGTGTACTATGTGGTTGACAAGCACCTGGAAGGCAGGTACCATCTACTCCTCTGTGTCACCGAGGGGGCCAGGGAGGCTGAGCGGGGTGGGGATTCAACCCCAGTCACAAGAACAATCAGGGCAGGGACTCTTCTGGAGGTCTAGAAGACTTCGCCTTCCAGTGCAGAGGCGTGGCTTCCATCCCTGGTTGGGAAGCGGAGATCCCACGTGCCTTGCGGCCAAAAAACCAAAACTTAAAACAGAAGCAAGATTGTAACAAATTCAATAAAGGCTTTTAAGAAATGATCCACATCAAAAAAAAAAAAAAATCTTTTGAAAGAAACCAGGGGCAGAGCTGGGGTTCAAACTGAGACATCATGTAGATGCCATAAGATATTGGAAGTACACCTTTTTACAAATGTGCATCCACCATTCAAGACACAGAGCGTTTCCATCTTGCCAGATGGTTCCCTAGTGGCCCCACCCAGCCAATAACCCTCATTCAGAGGGACTTACTCGCCTCCCTTCCCTCACTATGGCCTGGGTTTGCCTGCTTTGACCATCACATAAATAAAACCATATGGAATGTACATGTACATGATGTAAATCTCAACCTTATGTCTGAGATTTAACCACGTGGCATGCAGGTATGGTTTCTTTTTCATGGCAGTGTAATAGTCCATCGGATGCCGACATCAGACTTGGCTTATCAGTCACCGTGCCACACTGCCTCCGTTTTTCAGGAAGACAGCCCTTTGAGATGGAATTTGTGCCTCAGAGAGGTTCCTCTACAAGAGCAGACAGTCTCTCCGCATTTGTCACACGGCACACAGCAGAGAGTGACTTTCAGCGACTTCCTTGCCAAAAGGAGAAGAAAAGATCTGGTCAGAAGAATCAACCAGAAACAGACCTCAGATGACTGTCCCTCCGAAACAGGGTGTGCGCGGCTAAGCCAACTCTCTGTCCAGGCCCTGCGCAAGGAGACGCGGGCAGGGGCCCGGCCGCCTTCTCTGCTTTGACTCCTCCAGCTCACTCAGCAAAGACCCCCTCACCTTTATACCAGTGCCTCAAAGAGCTGTGCCCCTCACTGAGCCCCACAACCCCTGACACACGTGCAAAGCTGGTTTCCACTTTTCTTTCAGCCAACTTGAAATCCAAGTGCAAACTTCCCCTTGAAGACAGTGGGGCCCCTGGAACCCCTGGCCAGGGGCAGAGACTTAAAATTAATACCTGATTGACAGATGGCTTCTTTATTTACACTCATCCCCAGGAGCTTTCACTTCAGTCCCCTATTCCCGGGGGCGGGTACACATCATCAGAGGCTCCTGCCAACCCCGGGCATTAATGACCTCCTCCTTTCTCCATGACAACAGAGATGAGGTCACGGCTTGTGGATTTCACACCCGGAGCCCACCTTCTCGGGATCACGCAGGTAAACAACCCCTTTCTGTGGTCTTTACAATAACTTTGGCAAGCACTGCAGACGTCAGGCTCCCCCCACCCCGCCCCGCACTCATTTAACAGTCCACCTTTCTCAGCACGCCCAAGCAGGTTTGTTTTGATAAGGACCTTTATAAATCCTGAGCTTTTGCAGGCAACTTGCTTACCTTCAGAAAGCTCACTCAGGCGTGGCTCAATTAAAATTCACATAGAAGCACTGGCTTTTAGAAACGCATCTTATTAACTGAAACAGGCCCAAGTGGGAAAATGCTCTTTTTTCTCAAAACCTCAGGTCAGGACGCACAGAGGGTCCCAAACGCCAACTCAGGGAAAGCAATCTCTCTGCTGCTCCTGTAGCGTCCTCTCTACCTTGGATATATTTCTCTGCAGAAGAAAACAGCACTAAAAGTCTAAGGCATAGAACTTCAGACCTAAATGCCAGTTTGTAAGAGATGCAAGGGACAGAAGAACACAAAACACCACCACAGGGACCCCACTGGCAAAATAGAGGCCAGTACAAGAAAAATGACCCTGATTCTTCAACAAAGGCAAGAAAACAGACGGGTGGGGATTTTTATAAAATAAAAGAGATCTAATGGCCTTGTCAATGAATTACAATGTTAGGATCTTGTCTGGATCTTGGTTCAAACAAATTAAAAAGACACTTGTGAGACAAGTAGGAAGTTTAAACACTGGACATTTGAAATTAAATATTATGGCTTTGGGGCTTCCCAGGTGGCACTAGCGGTAGAGAACCTGCCTGCCAATCCGGGAGACTTAAGAGACGTGGGTTTGATCCCTGGGTCAGGAAGATCTCCTGGAGAAGGTCATGGCAACCCATTCCAGTATTATTGCCTGGAGAACCCCATGAACAGAGCATCCTGGCGGGCTTCAGTCCATAGGGTCTCAAAGAGTAGGACACAACTGAGTCAACTCAGCATGCAATACAGCTTTTTAGGTTTGGTAATGGCATTGGATTTTTCTCAGGAGCCCTCATATGTGAGAGCTACATTCTATTTATTAGTAAAATATTCTGTCGTCTGCAATGTGATTTAAAGCAAGCAGCAGCAGAGATGCAGAGAGCGTGTGGAGGTGGGGGAGAAATAAGACTGGCCTCCGGGGGGTAACCGTCGAAGCTGGGTGCTGGGAGCAGGGGAGCTGATGATACCACTGTCTCTACTTTTCCACATTCTGGACCAAGTTCAGGAAAATGTCACAGGCCGTTCCTCTTGCTCTGGGGGGACCCGCGGCGGGCTCTCCTCCAGGTAGAAAAGCTGACACACCCCAGAAAGAGCCCCAGGGCGAGTCCTGCCTTCTTCCCTGAGCTCGGCTTGGGGCCAGTAAGTAAAACCCAACCTCGCACCAGCCCAGCGAAGCCCGGTCTGGCCGGAGCTCCGTGGGGCCTGTGGCTGTTTCCTGTGCTGGGGAGGGAGGAAAGAGGAAGTCCCTTCGTGGGGGGAAGGCACAAGACATCCATCACGCTGCCTTCCCAAGGCTGCCTCTTCCTGGCCCAGGCTCAGGGGTCCCGCAGCGCCGGGGCAGGACACCTGAGCGGGCCCCGCCTCTCTGCGAAGCAGCCTCAGGGAACCTTGCAGCCCGAGTCAGGACAACTGAGAAAGCTTTTGCAGCCGGCCTAGGTCTGGGGCTGAGGCAGGGGCCCGTGCCCGGGCAAGCTTTTCATCAGAACTGATCCCTACACAGGGCTGCCCCGTGGCTCAGTGGTAAAGGATCCACCTGCCAATGCAGGAGGCGAAGGTTCGATCCCTGGGTCGGGAAGATCCCCTAGAGGAGAACACGGCAACCCACTCCAGTATTCTCACCTGGGAAATCCCATGGACAGAGGAGCCTGGCGGGCTACAGTCCACGGGGTCGCAAAGAGTCGGACACGACTGAGCATGCATGTGGATCACACATAAGTTAGATATCATGCTATGATGCCAACTGAAGCCCCACAGCCAGCGACTCATCCCCAAAAACCATCTTCTCTTAAGGCTCAGGATTCCTCAAAGGCCAAGGCAGGGACTCTCCCCTCCAAGGACCCAATGCTCTCAAGAAGTTGGGTGAGCCAGACGGTGTCTCAGAGCCCACTCCCTGCTCCCACCCTGCCGTCCGACCTTCACGCAGCCTGGCTGCCCACACTCAGTCACACCGCCTGGTGGGACCCTGCCATCACCACCCCCATTTCACAGATGAGAAAACACAAGCGGAGAGGATCAAAATCACCTGCCCGGAGGCAAACCACTAAGAAGGGATTATGCAACTTCTCATCCATTTATAAGGCAATGATTTATTGCGTGCTTGCTAATGCCAGGTACTTCAGCTTGGCCAAGGTCAAGCAAGTAAGAGACAACTAAGTCAGAATTTCAAGCCAGGATTTCCTGACTTCAGTCCTGTTGCTGTGGCTTATTGAGCCAATGGCCGTGGAGCTGGGTGGGTGGGGGAGGGACGACACGTGCCCCGGGAGGCATGCACAACAATCCACTGGGACGAAGAAAGAAACTTAGAAACAGCAGAACTCCAGTTTATATTCTGTCCTTCCCCACTTGGGTTTTTGTTGCATATTTTATGAATATAACCGCATTAGGATAGCAGCAAACATACCATTGATAATTATATAGATATCAAAACACCATGGGTGAATGCACCCCATGTTGGCATTAAGGGTACCCAGGAAAGCTGGGGTCAGTAAGATCCAGGCTGAGCTGTAGTGCTGATGGCAGGGACGCAGGACCCCAGCTGCCTGGGCTCGAGCCTGTCCAGCCATGTACTTCTCATGACTCAGCAAAAGTGAACTGACCCCCAAGAATTCTGACTTCATGGTTCCTGGGTATGCCTAAAAGATTCTAGTCTGTAGCCAGGATTAAGGACCACTGGCCACCAATGCAAGTGTATTCAATCCCATCATCCTACAGGACTAAAAAGCCTTGGGAGCCAACTCAAATAACACAGCATTAAGATTTTAAGAGCCTCTACTTCTGATCAAGGGCTTCCCTGGGAGTTCAGTGGTAAAGAATCCGCCTGCCAAACGCAGGAGACACGAATTCTATCCCTGGGTCGGGAAGATCCCCTGGAGAAGGAAATGGCAACCCACTCCAGTATTCTTGCCTGGGAAATCCCATGGACAGAGGAACCTGGCAGGCTACAGTCCCTGGGGTCACAAAGAGTCAGACACGACTGAGTGACGAAAACAACTTCTGATCAAAAGCCGAGGGCACCTGAAGAACAGACGGCCTTTAATCTGGGATGACATGTGTTCCATAGTAAAGCATGATTCGGGCAACTTTCTCCCTCGTTCTTTCACCTCCCTTGACAAGGCCACTGCTCAACTCAGCCCTCATTTCACCTCTCCAGCTGCACCTGGAGACACTATTTGTACAAAGCAGGCTTAGTAAGGCTTGTCCTTAACTCGACACAGACGGCAACGTCTCTGAATGTCACATGTGTTTAGCGAACTTGCTTGCTTAGGGTAGAGCTCTATTTTTAGTCAGCACCAAAAAAAAAAAAAAAAAAGCCACGATACTATATATCAGCACCTCATTTGTCCATGTTTGTTTACCAGGCTGTGTCCCACGTTGGCCTGGGGGCCAGACAAGGGCAAGACCACATTTCATTCATCTCTGTACTCCCACAGGGCCTGGCACAAAACCAGCATTCAGTGAGTGTTTGCTTGAAAGAATGAGGCTTTAATTGTGCTCTGTGAATGGGCGGAGAGCAGGTGGCCCTGAGCTGAAGTGCAGGTGACATCAGAGGATGAGCCGCAGCAGGGTCTGTGACTCTGCCTGAAAATGGTGTGAAAGGTGAAACATGGGCCAAAGGGAACAGGCGCTGGGCACAGCCTGAGTGCTGGGGCCTGGGGCTTCCCTCAGAGCTCAGCTGGTAAAGAATCCCCCTGCAATGCAGGAGACCCCAGTTCGAGTCCTGGGTCGGGAAGATCCCCTGGAGAAGGGATAGGCTGCCCACTCCAGTATTCTGGGGCTTCCCTTGTGCCTCAGCTGGTAAAGAATCCGCCTGCAATGTGGGAGACCTGGGTTCAGTCCCTGGATTGGGAAGATCCCCAGAGAAGGGAAAGGCTACCCACTCCAGTATTCTGTCCTGGAGAATCCCATGGACTGTTTAGTCCCTGGGGTTGCAAAGAGTCGGATACGACTGAGCGCCTTTCCGTTCCGGTTTGTCTGGTGCAGAAGGTACGCACATGTGTAGTGTGCTCCTGCAGTATACGGGACCTGAGGCTTTCATCAGCCTTTCAAAGGTCTGTGACCCAAAGAGTTTGAGGATCAGCAGAACAAACTATAAGCAATGGTCAGGAGTCCATTTTCCTTTCTGAAAGGTCCAAGTTAATGCCATATGCATCAGCTTACCAGAGGAGGATCACGCCAGACCCACCGAGGCAGACTAGAAGCAAGCCCTCCCATTGCAGCCCAGAGAAGATCTGGCACCTCTGGAGGTGACCGGGGACCCCCAAGGTCCATCCATCTTTCCCAGGGTATTACAAGCTGGAAGAAGTAAGAATGCATTGAATTCACGTGCACATGCAAAGAAATTAAACTTCTGATCTGTCTATCGACAGCCAGCATGCCTCTCCCCTCCAAGGCGGTCTCAGAAGCCCTGGTCAGGACTCCCATAGCCCTGTCTGCCTTCTTTCTATTACTATCTATTTAGCTCTTTCCCTCAAAAGAAGATAAGAGTTTAGTTTGCATGCCTCTAAGTAAATAAATCTGGAAACTCAGAAAGGTGAAATGGATGATTTCCTAGGAAGATAAAGTTTACCAAAACAGACTCCAGTAGAAAGAGAAAATGTATACAGCCCAATTCCCATAGACACAATCGAGAAAGTTATCACAGACCACCACCATAAAAGGCACCAGGCCCAGATGGCTTCACAGGGGAATCCTGTCAGAATTTGAGAAACTGGATAGTCCCAATAATACACACACTGTTCCTGAACATAGAGGAGGAATTTAAACCTGACAGCACACCAAAAAGGACATTACAAATGTCACTCATGGGTTAACTGCTAAGCCGTGTCTGGCTCCTGCAATGCCATGGACTATAGCCATGGATCAAACCCAGGTCTCCTGCATTGCAGGCAGATTCTTTACTGACTGAGCCACCAGGTGAATACTGCTAAAAGAAATCTTAAAAAAGTATTATCCAGTAGATGCCAGGCCCATAAGAAAATACCACCATAAGAAAATAATACACAGTGACCATGTGGGGTTAATGCCAGGAACATTTCAACATTAGGAAATCTATTAATATAAATGATCTTAGAATAAAATCATATTTTTCCATAGATGCTAAAAAGTCTGTGGCCTAACTCAACTCCCATCCCTAATCAAAACGCTCATGAAAATAGAAATGGATGGATACATCCCGAACATAAACACACATGACTCAATTCTAAAGCTAACGCTAAAGATTCTCCTGCCTGGGTCAGGAACAAGGCAAGGATGCCTACTTTCCACTACCAAGTAGATGCTACTGGAGGTGTTAATCAATGCAATTAGACAAGAGAAACAATTAGAGGCACTGACTTGCTGAGGGCAGGGATTGGGTCTCATTTTCTATTACATCCCCAGGATCTAACACCACAGGAGCTCAATAATTAGATGGATGAGTAAATGACTAGTGACTCACATGAATTGAGCACCTCTATTAACGAGATCAAAGGATTAATAAAAAGCTAGTGACAAATCACACTGCGTTAACTGATTTGAATGGGTTAAGCCAGTCAAGGCTAACAGTTCTATGGGGTAAGTACTATCATTCAGTCACATGACAGCTGAGCAAACAGAAGTCCAGAGAGATTAAATGACTTACCCAAGATCATCTTGTCAGTGTTTTATATTCCAGTCTTGCACAGTGCCAGGCCCCTAACTGCTCTGTATGTGTCTCTCATCAAGTGAGGGGACAAGAAACTCACACAGTAGATCAGAAAGCAGGCTCTGGAGGAGGACTCCCAGGTTCACATTTCAGCTCTGCCGTTTACCAGCTCTGCCTTCTGGGGAAAGTTCCTTCACCTCTCTGTGCCTCATCAACCCCCTCTACAAAAGGAAGATGATGACCTTCTACGAAGTGTGTACCTTCTATGCTTGGAGGAGTACTACAGAGGCTAATGACAGCCGCCCGTGTTAATGGGCTAATGGAATGCTCAAGTTCCATAAAACAAGCATCTGACTTCCCCCAACTCCCTACATGCCATCACCAGTTCCTGACAATGTCCGTCCCCAGAGCAATCCTCTTCCTTCCTTGGTCTTTTGCCAAGCCCATTGTCCAGAGTTAAAGAGAACACCTCACCAACATATTGTCATGTGGGACAAAGCCCATTAGCAAGACACGGGCTAGTGCTGACCCTTGGGGAGTTCCATCACGCGGAAGCAGAGAAAAGTGACTGCTATTAGCATCTGAGTGAGCCTGAGACCGACCCACATGTCGAACAGCTTGCTTCGGCCTCTCAAGGCTCGTGACATCCCTTCTCTTCCTGAGCCATGACGTTTCTGTCCTGGTGCCTTCCCAGCAAGGAGTGATTCCAGATTCCAGAGCATAATTTCTCATCCTTAAGTTGGGCTGCATGTTTGGCAAGGAGTAACTTTATGGTGGAGGAACCTGCCAAAGCTTACCTCAGCCAGGAGATCAAGGCTATCACCAATAGTGACAAATCATGTTGATGGTAGGTACCCATGATATGATGTGATGGAAATGGTCACTTTACCTCTGTGGTCTTCCTCCCCCAAAACCCATAGCCCTGTCTAACAATGCGAAAAACAAAACCCCACTGAAAGGACATTCTACAATGTACCTAGTCAGTAGTCCTCAAAACTGTCAAGCTCATTAAAAAAAAAAAGACAATCTGAACAAAGTATGGACTTAGCTTCATAAAACTGTATCATAATATTGGCTAATTATAACACATGCATTACTAACAAAGGATGTTCCTCCTATGGGGAGCTGGGTGCTGTGTATACAAGAGCTCGCTTACTCTTTACAATTTTTCTGTAAATTTAAGACTGTTTCCAAAAATAAAGCTTATTTTTTTAAAAGATAGATTCTGGGGCCTTCACCGTGGTCATTTAGACACCCATCTGGCGGCCACCAAGCATCCCTTTGCCAAGAAAAACTATAAAAAGCACCTCCCATCAGATTTGGCTTGAAAACTATTTCCCCGGAAATCTCCCCACTGCAGGGAAAAAAAAAAAAATCCGTTGATTGTGAATCTGGGAGGGGTGTTAAGTATTCCTTCCAAACACGTCTTTAATCTTAACGAAGAGCAAGACCACTGATGCTAGAGGGATCGTTTGCAGATTCTTAATTGTATCTTTTCAAAGCAAAGGATGGCCTCCAGATTGCAACTCAAGAAGGCTGGTCTCTTTGGCTGGCTAATTATTTCCATCTCCAGCCAAAATGGAGAATAATTACTAACTACCATCTTCACTTGGTATCCGAGTGAAGGGCATCTCTGAAGTCAAAGCAAGCCCCTCACCTAAGGAGTTTCACCTGAAGACGCTGCGGAGGGCGAGTTAAAACTTCTCTGCCTCACGCAGCATCTCTGCGAAACAGCGAGTCCGGAAGGGCCTCCTCCACACACCAGCCAGCACAACCCCTTCCTGCTCCCCCGAGGCAGCCAAGCCCAAGTGCATCTGGAAGTCACCAGCAGGCCTGCCCCCAAGGCTTCAACAAGCACTAGTTGGGCTAGGCTGTCAAAATCAGGAAGCCTGGTTAGGTTCTTCTGTTTTTTTCCAAGACAACCTGCTAACCAGAAAAATACAGTGAGGCTGAGTGTGCGACCGACCAAGGCTCCTGTGAAACACGTGAAATGACGGCCCAGCCCGGGGAAATCCCCAGCCCCCGGCGCAGAGCGCACTTGCAGATACAGACTGACAGGTCGCCGAGACAGGGCTCAGCCTGCACCCTCCTGAGACCATAGGCGGGCACCCTCCAAAGCCCCACGCTCTGGATGCCTGTGGGGCGGCGGGGGGCCCACTTAATAAAGCTCAGACTGAAGCATGTGAGGTGATGTGCCGACGGCAGCGGCAGAACTCAGGGAGGAAATGGGCCAGCCGCCTAAGAGGAGGGCAAACCACCCTCTAGCATTAGCTACAGACAACTTCTTCCTTAGAGCCGGCGCAGCCCCAACACACGGTGGGGCTCGGAGGTGGGCGGACCCGCCTCACCGGCCCTCTTACTGCACCAGTCCCTGCCAAAAAACTCCATTCTTTGGCCTCCTCACCTCCTCCCTCCAAAGGCAAAAGCCATAGCTTCCACCGCGCACTGATGACCAGCCGCGGGCAAGAGACCCGCTGAGACCCCTGCTCCCCTTTGCTCACTACCGGGACCCTCAGGGAGAAGGAACTGGAAACTGACGCCCCACCAGGCCGAGCGAGCCTAGTGCCCCCTGAAGGCGGCTGCAGTCTCCGACGTCTCCCGCCCTCCCTCTCACCTGGAGAGAGGCCACTTTCCCCCCACGCCCGCAACTTCAGGCCCCCAGGAAAGGCGACGCGTGGGGCAAAGGGGCCCCACCCGTGGCCACTGCCCAGGCCCCAGCCCCAGTCCGGGCTCGGGGGCCAGGCCGGGGCGAACCTCCACCGACCTTCGATAGGATTCAAATAGTCATAATCGAAGAGGATGGAGAAGTCGAACTCGTCTTGGGGGCTGCCTCCAGGCTCGTGGCCCGGGGCGTCCCCGCCGTCGGGGTCGGGCTGCGGCTCCGGGGCGTCCATGGCGCGCGGAGCGGCGGGCCGGGGGCGGAGGCGGGCTCGGTGGACTCCCGGGCCCCTCGCCGGGGAGGGCGAAGGGAGCAGGAAGCGGGGCGGAGAGGCGGGCGGAGCGGCGGGGTCACTGTCCTCGTGGGGACACACGCGGGGTCCGGGGATGGCGCGCCCGGGGAGCTGAGCGGCGGCGGCGGCGGCGCGCGCTTCCTGCTCCGGAGGCACCTGTTGCAGCCCGAGGAGGGGAGGCGGGGACAGCGCGGCCCGGCCGGCGGGGCGGGGCGACACCCCGGGACCGGGGAGGGCGGGGACGGCCGGGAGGAAGCAGGCCGTCCCTGGTCCTGGCCTCACCGCCCGGCGCCGCGCGTAGCCACTGGCCAGGCGCTCGGCGCGGCCGCCGCTCCCACCTTCGCCGCCTAAGCGCTGCGCCCCTGCCGGCCCCAGGATCCGGATGAGACAGCCACTTGTCTTTTTGCCCTGGGTGACCGGCTGATACCAACAAGGGGGGGTGGGGGTGGGGCGCGGTGCACCCACTGCCTTCTCCTGCAGACCTGAGCCTCTGTGACCCCGCAGCTGTGGCTCGATTGTCACCTCCATCAGTCACATCCAGGACTTGGCAAACTATCCCAGATACTGGCAAGGCGCAAGTCCTGCCCGCCTTTCCATCGACACCTCTTGGCCGCCTGACATCTGCGGGGGCCAGCAGACACCAGACACTCTCGCCTGAGGACGTTTAGGTCCTGGTGGGGGAAGAGTCAGGACCCAGATAAACTCCAGAACAAAGAGCATCCCCCTGGGCTGTCTGGAGAGGACTCACCAGAGATGTAGGGGAAAGGCTGGGGGCTGGGGCGGCTTTGGTCCCCTCAATGGTCGAGGGGGTGGGGGGGAGGGGCCTCTCTGGCAAGATGGCATTGGGACAACCTGACTGCCGGGCAGACCTGGAGGAAGAGTGCTTCGGAGGGGGCAACCAAACCGAGAGGCGGAAGAAACTCACTGTGGCAGAGCAGGTCAGAGGGCGGTGCAGGCGGCTGGGGACGGGTACACCTGGAAGCTTGATCAAAACACAGATCCCCAGGCCCCGCGCTGGAGCTTGAGTCCGTAAGTCTGGAGTAAGAGTCTGGAGTGTATTTTTAAGCACGCATCCAAGGTGAATGCTATGAACAGGTGCACTTAGGGAACAATGCATGAGAACCGACTCCCAACACACACCCCCCATAAAACACTTCCCGGGGTCTTGCACCAACTTAGCTCAAGTCAGAAAACAGACACAGAGGTAGAGGAGACGCGACCAGCGACCTTGACCTTTACAGAACATTAGCATCACCTGAGACGCTTTTTAAAAATGCCTTTTCCCAGGTTCGAATCCAAACCCACTGAAGGTGGTTTTTTTTTTTTAAATGACCTAAGATGACTCTAAAGGGAGGCCAGGGTTGAGAAGCACTGGATCAGAAAAGGAGGTAGGAGAGGTTCAGGGGTTCCCTGAGAGCCACAGCTTGACCAGAAACAGGGACTGACTCAGATCCTTCCCCAGTGCCAGAGGGATGGAGAAGATGCCCTCTTTCCCGGGAAGCCATCTCGGTTCCATTAAGGGATTCGTGTGAAGCTGTCAATCATTATGCATTCCCCAGACCTTTATTGGGCACCTGCTAGGTACCAGGCACTACTGCAGATCCTGGGGGTGCAGCCATTGGCAGGACCAGGTCTCTACTACTCTCATCATGTTTATATCCTGTTGGTAAAGAGATATAAACATTTCTATAAAGAGAGATAGCAATGAATAGTGTTTTCCAAATTGCACTTAGACCAGTGACTCCTAACCCAAGTTACACATTAGCCTCACCTGGAGAGCTGTTAAAAATAATTCAAGTGGCTGGGCCCCAGGAGGGGCCAGTTACAATCAGAATGTTTGAGATTCAGGCATCAGTATTTTGTAAAAGCTCCCCAGATGCTTCCACTGTGTGGCCTGGGGTAACATCACTGGTTTAGACACAAACTCCATTCCAGGGCCCTGGGCCTGGATCAAGACTCATGCATTTTCAGTCTTGGGAAACTCTTTCTGGTTGTCAGAATATTAAAAAAAAAAAATTCCCTTCTTTGTTTCTTAGGCATAAACATACACATACCAGATGTATCCAGAAAGTATCCTAGGGGTGGCTGATAAATTTAGGTGGAGGAGGGGAGAGGACCCAGGCTAGGACTACTTATAGCCCAAGTATCCAGAAGGAGGGGCCTCCCAGGTGGCAAAAGAATCTACTGCGAATGCAGGAGACACAGGTTCGATCCCTGGGTGGGGAAGATCCCCTGGAGAAGGAAATAGCAACCCACTCCAGTATTCTTACCTGGAGAATCTCATGGACAGAGGAGCCTGGTGGGCTACAGCCCATGGGGTTGCAAAAGAGTCAGACGTGACTGAGCGACTAAACAACACAACGATCCAGAAAGAGATGGATGCTCTTGGGACCCTGTGACAGGACTCAAAATCCAAACCCTGAAATTTGGCCAGAGAAAATCAAGGGAGCCAACCTGTCCTTGTGCTACAGATGAAGAGAGGCTAGTGTCATCCTCACAGGCCCCTTTTCATCCCTCCAGCCATGATAATTAAATGCCTCTAATCTAGGTGACATCTGTTGAATCTACCTACCTGGCGTCATTCCCCGCTTCTTCTGATAACAGCACCCCAGTGTGTACCTTTGAGAAACTACTCTTGATGATGCAATTTTGGTAAAATTATCAACCCAGTTGTCCCACACTACCCTGGCAAAGAAGTGTACAAATGACCCAGGCTTGCCAGTCTGAGAATTGTATCTCCATTAGCCTGTGAGATCCACTCGGGAAGGGGTCATGATTGATTCACTCACAGCTTTATGTACAATGGGTGTGTGGATATGCAGATAGACAAATGAATGGATGGATACGTGGATATTTGGATGACAGATGGATGGATGGATGAAATGGAACAGTGGATGGATGATGAAAGAGTGGATGGATGGATGACGGATGAATGGATGGGTGGGTGGAAGAGTGAATGGATGGATGGATGATGGATGGGTGGGTGGAAGAGTGAATGGATGGATGGATGATGGATGGATGGGTGAATGATTGGAGTCTGACTGTCCTTGTGTGTGTAAAATCCTTATATTTGTCTTTAAGGACCCTCCTCTCTAAGACTTAATCTGGCCACCCCAATTGTTTAGGCAAGAATCTAAATTCTTACCACCAACTGACATCCTCTTGAGATACCCAATAATAAGATGAGATAGTAAAGGTAAAATCACCTTCCATTTGATAAACTGCCTTGTGAGAATGGTTCAGGACATGGCAAATAATACTCTAATTGCCTCAAGTTGTTCCTCTGAACAGGAGTAATATTTTTTAAGTTTCTAGAGTCTGGAATCTGCACCAAATCAGAGCTCTTAAGGGGAAGGGGTGCAGACTAGGTCCTGACCCATAACAGAGTTTCTGCTAGAGCACTGGGAAGTGAGAGAGTCTTCCTCTCTAAAGGCCACTTTGAAGGCTGGGGGATGGCATATTTTCAATTCCAAAATAAATAATTTGTGCTATTAGGAGCAAGACGCAGAATGCATGACCTTTGTGCATTCAGAGTCCACTCCAGGAGGGTGGGGGTGGGATGGAGGCCGCGACAGTAAGCTCTGTCAACCTGCCTCCAGCCCTGCCGCTGACCTCGTGGAGGCCCTGGCCTCTGAGCTTCCCTCCAGGCTCCCAACCGGCTAGTGAGGCCGCTGAGGGTCTGAAAATCCTAGCACACGTCTGATCCTGGCCCAGGATTCCAGCTCCTTTCAAAAGCATTGACTCTAGTGTACAATTACAGACTGAGACAAGTGCCATGCAAGGAAAGAAGGCGCTGGGACAGAGGCTACAACAACAACGTCAACACGGGATTCAAGAGAGGCCTCCTGGGGGAGGTGATACTTGAGCTGAGGACAGAAGGCTGAGCAGAAGGTAGCCAGCGAAGAGTCAGGGGGAGAACCAACAGCCGGCTGGGAAAGCATGTGCAAAGGCCCCGGGGCAGGAGGAGGCAGGGCATACTGGAGGAACTGAGAAGAGACTGGAGGGGCAGGTGCTTGGGGACGGACAAGAAGATGGTGTGAGGCGAGGCTGGGGGTGAGGGGGGCCTTCGTGGAGAATTTTGGACCTAAGACCAATGAGGAATGACTGAAGTGTATTTAGGCAGGTACGTGACAAGATCATATTTGGGGTTTTAAGCAGTTGCTCTGGGTTCTGGGTGGAGAAGAAACCGCAGGTGAGGAGGTTTACAGCAGGAAGACCAATTAGGAGGTTCACGCAGCCATCCAGGCAAGAGACACTGGGAGTGTGGGCCGTGGTGAGGACAAGGAACAGTGGGCGCACACAAAGGCATCCGTACTCTCATCCTCTAGTCCATCCTTGAGTTATCTCTTTTCCTCTTCCAGGCTACGTCTTTAAAAAGGCAGCATGATCTGATTGCACGTGAATACAAATACGCAGAGTTTACTGTTCCTCCCACCCCACCCCAGGTGGGTCTGAGTGCTGAGGCCCCTTCAAGCTGGCCCTGGAAGGACCACCCCCCCAACACATAGCTCTGCCCTCCTTTCCCCTCTGGTATGAAGCTCATTTTTAGCCTCAGTTTCCACCTCTTCCAGCACTTCCCCAATGGCTGGTAAAAAAAAATCTGCCTGTAATGCAAGAGACACAGGAGATGTGGGTTTGATCCCTGGGTCGGGAAGACCCCTTGGAAAGGAAATGGCAACCCACTCCAGTATTCTTGTCTGGAGAATCCCACGGACAGAAGAGCCTGGTGGGCTAGAGTCCAAAGCGTCGCAAAGAGTTGGACATGAAAGAGTGACTAAGCAGTGGACCTGTCCCACCGTCCACTCAACATCTCCATCTGGGCACCCAGCAGGCGCCATGGAGCGCACCTGTCCAAACCAACCTACTTATCATCCGAAACTTCTCCTCTCCCACAGTTCCCAGCCAGATCACCCTCCCATCCATCACGTTCTCCCACTGAAAACCAACGAGTAAGTCCTTTACTTCTCTCTGCTCACACCCACAGGCAAACCCTCAGCAAACCAAAAAACCCCAAAGCCCTTCGCATTTCACCAGCTTCACTGTTCCGCCTCCAACCCCGGCAACCCTAGCACAGGTCATCTCTCCCCCGATGACTATCCTCCCTGGTCTCCCTACTTCCACGCTGGCCCTGACGTGGAGCAGCCAAAGGGATATTTTGAAAGGGATCCCTGTAAGGGCCAAGATGGAAGTAACAAGACGAGGGAGGAGGCTCCCATAGGCGTCAGGGAATTAAACACAAGCCCCGTGACCTACAAGGTCCCAGATCAGCTGCCCCACGCCAGCCACCTTCAGGCATCATCTCCGGCCAGGTTCCCATCTCTGACTTCCTTCTGCCACCCCCTCCTCAATCGTCCAGCTGTCCCTTGAAAATGCCGAGCATGGCCCCACCCAGGGGCCTTTGCACCTACTATTCCCGCTGATAAATGTCACCTCCTTGCTTCATTCATTACTCAGCTCGAATGTCAACTCCTCAGAGAGAACTTCCACGATCATCCCAATAAAAACAGCACCCCCGGCCTCCTCTGTCCCCGACCCTGCTGTGTGTTCCTCGAAGCCGTTATCTTGGCAGCGTGTTTTATTCATAAGTACATTTGCTCATCTTTTTCTGCCTCTTCTCAATTGACTGTAAGCCCCATAAGACCAAGAATGTTTGTTTCATTGACTGGTGTCTCTAAGGCTATCAGATGTAGTGAATAAAAACACAGGACACCCAGCTAAATTTGAATTTTGGACAAAACAATGAACGCTTATGTTTTTTAGTCCAAGTAGGTCCCCCAACATCGTATGGGACATACTGAAACTAAAAAAGCATTCGTCGTTTGCCTGAAATTCAAAGTTCACCGGACATTCTGTATTTGAATCTGGCAATTCCGGCTGCAGCCCCAGACCCTGGAAGCCTTCCCAGGGCACGGCGGGCACTCACTAAATAGGAGCTGAAGGACTGGATAAAAGAACAGCAGCCAGCAGCACTCAGGCTGGGAGGCCACGCGGAACTCGGGGTGACATCAAGGGTGCCTCAATTTACTGGGACTCGTCAGGGAGGTCCGGAAACCTGGGGTTTTGCACAACTGGTGGCCCAGCCTCTAGCATGGTTATGACACCTGTAATCATTCTTATGTAAATAACATTTCATCTGACTCAGTGGCTTCAGGGAAATTCTGCCTGTACATGCTTTTTTTCTTTTTCAAAAGGAAAAAAAAAAAAGACTTGTAAAAAAATATGCTGTGGTATAGGAAATATATTCTTGGGGTCCATTCTAACAAAACTGATGGATTCGAATCCAGTCGCTGCCTCGTCTTCCAAGATGAACTTCCTGGAGGTCAGTGGCACCTCCACTGACCTCAGGCATGAAGACATCATTGTTTGGCCAAGGTTGGGGTGACCCTGTGGTACCATCAGGAAGATCACAGAATGGGGCCCAGGATCCAATCTGAGTGCTTCCTCTGAATCACTCTGTGACTTTTCAGCAAGTCAGCTGGCCTTTCTTTGCCTCAGTTCTTCTGTCTGTAAGATGGGGGCAGTGAATTCGCGCATACCCGAGGCCCCATTCCAGCTGAGAGTCAAGGATGCTCTAATGCTAACCTGAGCGGCAGCTGCCAGGGGCCCGCACCCAGAGGACCCCGCACAAGGCCTAACACTCTGCCGTCACCATCTTAAAATTACCAGTAATATTGGAAACAGGGGCCGAGGATTTTCTTTTATGCCGGGCCCTGCGGGGTGCATAGCCAGCCTGGATGGCAGCACGCAACAACTTAGTCATGTGTTCTCAGCCCAGACCCCACCATCCCAGCGACCCCATTGTAATAGCAGCCTAACTGTAAGATGTAGGCACTGAAATGTGTTTAATCGGGAAAGTAGGAACTCTGTCCCAGATTCCAGAAAGGAGCTCCCCTCAATTTAAGTACATCAGGGATTATCACCCTAGATGTTAATATTTTAATTTACAGATGGATGCATTTGACTCCTGCAGGACTGGAATCAGAGTGAGGCAAGTGAGGCAAAATTCAAGAGGGTACCAAAAACCTCCAATAATCAAATACACTATGCTTTCTAAAAAATAAAAATAAATACAAAGAAAATCTATGTTAAGTAAATCATTATACTTGGAATAAAGACAGGATTAGTATCAGTGCCCTGTGGACCCATACTAGACCCTGAGGTAAAAGGAAAAATAAGTAATACAGATCTTGTGTTTTGTTTTTTTCTATTTTTTGTTCATCGTAGATTTTTGCATCTATTTTTTTGTATTTATTTATTTATTATTTTGCCCTGCAGCATGTGGGAATCTTAGTTCCCCGACCAGGAATCAAACCCACGCCCCCTGCAGTGGAAGGCAGATTTGTAACCACAAAGCACCTTTGCATCAGTTTCGATTTCTAAAACATCTCGACCACTGAGTATGCTGGCGTCCCCTTCCACGTTGCCTCCCCTCAAAGCCAGTTTTCAGGAATGAGCTCCTCATGATTTGGGGGAACCACAACACAGTTTCAAACTTGGCTTTCACTCCAATCTATGATCATCATCTTTTAAAGCCTGGACGGGACTTTTCTGCTGTAAGAAAGATAACTTCCAGGAGAAGATGGCAGCTGAAGGCAGTTTGTTGAAATTGGCACCCCTCCTCCTCCGCCCCTTCCCCGCCCCCACCCCGCCCCACTACCAGCAGACAGGCAGAGAGGGTTAAAGCTCCAGGAAAACAGGGATCTACCAAAAGCCGGAGCCCAAATCAAGGTGTGGACTGTCAGGAGACGCCCCACCACCCAGCAGCGGTGGGCACAGGCCTGCAGTAGCTTAGCCAAACCCATCCTGCAGGCATATTATGCTTGGCCTGCCCTGTAATTTTTTTTAATCTGAACTAACTTTTTAGTTAGCCCGATGGCTCCCAAAAATGGGAAGATCAGGCCACATCGGACCTGTATTTGCAGGTGGCCCCATCACCTGGGGCTGAGTAGAAGCCGCCTCTCCCCGGTGATTCTATTGCTCTCAGGTCATCACCGCCCCACCTGCTGCCCCCGTCCACCCCTGTGGGCATATGAGTGCCAGGCCCTGGTCTCCAGGCCCTTGACTCCTTCCCCCTGTCCCTGCTCACCTACTTTGTCCTGACTTTGTCTGTCCTCTTCATCCCTTGCTTCCGTGGCACATTCCCTTCCACCTTATGGAACTGACATGTCACAGGAGAGCCCAGTCAGCACACTTGCTGAGCCCTTAAACTGTGGTTCTTGCCTTTAATTAAGCAGGAGGTGTCACCATCCCTCTGCCAGGGGAGCTTCGCCTTCCACTGAATCAGAGCCTTAATGGCAGGCAGCAGAGTGCTGGTTAGCTAGGGGATGGGGCACTGGTTAGTCTCTGCCCAACCCCAGAACTATTTCTCAACCACCTGCCGTTTCCCTCCGTCCACCGCCACCCTTCTGTCACGCGGCCGTCTCCCCAGATGACTGCACCCCCAGGGTCGGGGCTCCCATATCCATCCTCTTTCCCACCCTAGTCGTGCAGACTTGAGCATCTGTATCGAGTTCATAGTCTTTGAAGTCAGAGAGGGATGCGGACAAGCAAGCTGACCTCAGGGATCTCGAAGCCACCAGGCTCCCTCCAGCACAGCCATACCCCAGAGCATCTCCCAGCCGCCCCCTCCCAAAAAACCACATGGCCTCGGCTCTTGCCCTCTCCCTCTTAAATTCCTCTATCAACACAATCAGCAGACTTCATCAAAACTTTTAGTTCCTTTGCATGTAAATGGTTTCACACACGCTTGTGCCCCTATGTGACTTTACAAAAAAACAAAACAAAACAATTTTTCAATCTTTATCTGACTTTCAAATGTAAATTAGTACATCTTATATATCTTGGATATTCTGCATACCACCTAGCCCATGCCTTGTAATAGCAGGTCCTCCACAAACCCCTCTGAACTCACTGGGTGAGTGACTGAACTAGGTCATCCAGAAGAGACCCCAAAGACTTGGTAGAAAGTCGATTTATCCCCATCAGGAAGGACTCGTGTAGGTTAGTTGTTGTTGTTTAGTCACCAAGTCGTGTCTAGCTCTGCACCTGCAGCCCACCAGGCTCCTCTGCCCATAGGATTCCCCAGGCAAGAATACCAGAGTGGGTTGCCATTTCCTTCTCCAGGGGATCTTCCCAATCCAAGGATCCAACCCAAGTCTCCGGCATTGGCAGGCAAATTCTTTCCCACTGGCCCACCAGGGAAGGCCTTGTAGGTTAGTAGGCTTAAGAAAATGAACAACTTGACTTTGAAACACTAAAATAATAGTGAAAATGGCAGCTAACAGGAACTGATCACTGTGTATACACTGAGACAGCACAGACCTGGTCCGCAAACCTCCGAGCTTCCGCCATGTGTGACAATTACCGTCACCCCCGCTGCTCAAAGAAACTAAGGCATGGAGCAGGTTGTGATGTTACTTTCCAAGTCACACATGCCACCACGGAAGTGGTTTTGTCCCACACCAGTCTGATACTCATTACTGAGTCACACTGTTCCTGGGTTATTAGCCAGGGTGGATGCGCTAAAGGACGTTTTTAGACCAAGATGAAACGCCGAGAGAAGCCTTCTGACTCCCGGTGATAGCAGAGAGAGAAGGAGAAGCTGCCTCAGGGGGAATCCAGGTCGGGCCTAGAGGAAGACCCACTGGAAGTGGTTCATGTTATTCACAAAATTAATGCCAAGTGCCCTTGAGGGCCAGAGATGGGGCCCAGCCCTGTGAGGACCCAAGGCTCAAGGGAGCGCAGTTGGGAACCAAGAAGGAGAGCTCCCTGCAGACTGGGAAACACCAGCTCCTTCCCACCGCCTGCTCCCCACACTGGTCCCAGCCCGTCATCCCCGCATGTTCACCACCGCATGTTCAGTCGCCTCCCACCTGTATTCTAAGCATCCCCTGTAACCTGGGAGAGGTTTCCCACTTAATGGTCACTGAGATTCTCTGTAAAGACTCAGCAACTCACACCCTCGGTGACTTCTGATTTCCCCAGGGCCTCCACTTTACCACGAGAATGAACTGCAAACTGCTCACAGAATCCTGCTGGGTCCCGCCCTGGCCTGCTTCCCCCATCTTTCTGTTCAGATCACACTTCCCCTCCCTCCCTTTCTGTTTCAGCCACAAGGGGCTGGCTGCTCCATGAGATCGCAAGCACAGGTCTCTCCTCTGGGCCTTGGGGCTCACTGTTCCTTCCGTCTGAGATTCTGTAGAGACAGATCCCTCACCGTTCAGAGGTCAATGGATAAGACATCTTTAGAGAGGAAGGGACCCGTGAGTGTGTGTTGAATTACATCCTCTCCCCAAATACACTCAAGTCCTAACCTCAGAACTGGTGCCTCTGGCCTGATTTGGCGAGGGGGGTCTTTGCAGACATGATCAAATCCAGATGAGGTCCTCAAACCCAACAACTGGCATCCTTGTAAGAGGAGGAGAGGACACACAGACACAGAGGCAGACGGCCACGTGAAGACAGAGGCGGAGAGTGTGGACAGGCAGCTAGGACCAGGGACACCAGGGGCCGCCGGGGACCAGTGGGAGCTGAAAGAGGCAGGGAGGGGTCGTGCCCCAGCGCCCCCGGCAAGAGCAGGGCCCGACACCTTGATTTCACACGTTCAGGCTCTGAAACTGTGAGAGAATAGATCTCTGCGTTTGAAGCCACCCGGTTTGCGGTAATTTGTGATGGAGCCGCAGGAAACTCAAACACCCACGCACCACACACACGTATAAACTGAGTGCGCGGCTCCTGTCATGGTCTCTAGCCCTTAACACTGTTCCTCATTTGTCTTGGACGTTCCTGGGTGGCTCCCCTGAGGTTTGCCTCGTGAGGACAGACCACCCTCAGTCTTATTCACTTTATCTCCAGCCTGTTGAAGGGCAACCGGTACATCGGAGACGCTTGAAAGGATGAAAATGAATTCAATGGTCAAGGCAACTTCTAAGAGGAGATGAGAATAAGTTGGGCCTTGAAGAAAAATGTGGAAAAAAAAAAAGGGAGCAGGGATCCCGGGGTGGAAAGACTGACTCAGGCCAAGGCCGAGGGAAGGACTGGAGGGTGCCAAGGGGTGAGTGGGCAGCCCAGACCTGCTCCCACAGCAGCCGCGGCGCCGGACACGGGCACGCTGGCGGCTCAGGGCAAAGAAGTGCGAGGCGGAGACGTGGCCAACAAGACAGGCTTTGAGGAAATGGGTCCCTACTGGCAGGTCCCAGCTGGAGAGGGAAGGGATGGGCCGCCAGAAGCTCCTCAGTGGCCCAGAGAGGCAGGTGGAAGGCAGGAGAGAGCCCCACCGTGAGCCCACCCAGCTCACCGACTGGCGGGGCGATGGGGCTGCAGGAAGCAGGGGAGGCAGGACCGAGCAACCCTTAAAAGCAGAGCGTTCAGCATCAGCGCCGCCCTCTGAACGCCCTGACCGGGCCATCCTGGTTGCCTCTTCTTGAAATGGGAGGATCATACTCAACTGCAACCGGTCAGGTTATTTTGGGAGACTCCGCTAAGATAGTATCCGTTATGTACTCGGCCCTACAATACATACAGTCTGGTGGGGAAAACAGATGCCCTCCTTGCAATGACTGTTCAGCCTAACGGGGAGCAACGTGGTGGAAGGGGGTTGCTTCCGAGCTTTGCCACCAGCAATGTGACCCGGGCGCAGTGGGCACCCTCCCAGTGCAAGATGGGGCTGGTTGGGGGCTAACGCGGTGGCCCGCGGAGAAGCCCTGGGGTGGCGCCTGGCAGATACGGGGCGCTCAGGAAGCGATGGCAGCTGTCACGGTCATCGTTGCTGTTGTTGTTGGGAACTGACTCATTCCAGACAACAGCGTGAAAGCGTGGGCCTGTTGGATGACCCACAAGGAAGCCTGCTTAGGTCACCAGCGCATGGTGGGAAAATGCACAAGTCAAAACCACCGTCATGGTCAAAAAGAGGCGGAACGAGTGAGCCAGTGGTTGGCGGGGTGCTTCAGCTTTTAGGTCTTAGTTCTGTGGCCCGAACAGGTCAAGCGCCCCTATGGTGCACCATTCATTCATTCCTCAATCCACGGAACAAAAAATGTACGGAAACCTGCTGAGTATCAGGCACGTTCCAGGCACTAGGGCCCCCGGAGTAAATAAGACAGCTGCGGTTTCTGGTTCCTGGAGCTCAGTTCTGGAGGAGGACACGGACGTGGCATATGGACAACGACCATCAGTGTGAGGCACATAGGATAGGAGACGGCATGGTGGGGGTCTGGGGGGGGCACAGGAGGGCCCCACCCAGTCTGGGTGGTCAGAGTCTCAAATTCCTGATCTAGCAAGGGAACAGAAAGAGCAACCTGCTGCGCTTCTTTGAGGTAAGAGCCAAAATCCTCAATGACATGTGTGTAGTGAGAGCTCGCCAATGAGAATACGTGTATATGTGTGGGAAACACTCGGTAACTGCTGTGGTTTTTTAGGTTGGACTTGGGGTGTGTAAGTGCAGAGTCAATGAATTACGCAGTCATAAAGCAGCACTTATTGGGCAGTTTGCGGCTCAGGCTGCTTGCTGGGAGACTGAAACTCTCCATAGATTGGTAGATGACGGCTGTCTTTCCCTCCAAGGGCTTCTGCTGCCTTGAGATCCTCCCTGTTATCGTCTGTGTTGTTTAGTCGCTAAGTCGTGTCCGATTCTTTTTGCAACCCCATAGACGGTAGCCCACCAGGCTCCTCTGTCCATGGGATAGTCTAGGCAAGCATACTGGAATAGGTCACCATTTCCTTCTCCAAGAGATCTTCCCGACCCAGGAACTGAACCCGCATCTCCTGCATCAGCAGGCGGATTCTTTACTGCTGGGCCACCAGGAAAGCCTGAGACCTTCCCTTATTGTTGTTGTTCAGTCTTAAGTCATGTCCGACCCTTTACAACCCCGTGAACTGCAGCACGCCAGCCTCCCCTGTCCTTCACTATCTTAGACCCTCCCTACAATTTGGCAAATGAAGGGTTAAAGTCTGGTCCAGCAGGGGAGTCTCCTGGGACACTGCTCCTGCCATTCTGATTGGTTGATACCCAGTTGCTACAGTAACCAATACTCCAGATGACATTACTAACCCTTTTCTAAATATGGGGAAACTGAGACACAGGAAAGTGAATTACTTGCAGAGGTCACATAGCCAGGAAGTAGCAGGGCCAAGGTTTGAACCTCTCACTCAGATCCTAAGCTGTTGATGACTTGAATATAGAAACCTGGGAGGATATAGAAACGTGGGATCCACCAGAGATTGGTACCATCTACCAATCACAGAAACGGACGACCTGGCCCTGTCCTCAGCTGACTTAAGAAAAGTTCTTAAGCTAATTCATTTCAATGTATGACAAAAACCACTGCAATGTTGTAAAGTAATTAGCCTCCAACTAATAAAAATAAATGGAAAAAAAAAGAAAATAAAAGTTCTTAATAAAGGCAGGAGCATCTGGGAAAATGAGTGCTTCTCTCTGGACTTCTGGGAAGAAAAGGCAAAGCCCAGAGGTCTTCCTGGAGGAGGCGTGGACTGGGTCCGCTGAAGCCAGGGAGGGGCTTCAGTCAGGAGGCGGGGCTCTTGGAGCGGGTGTGGGTTCTGTGTGGGAAGGCAGCAGTGCTGGCTTTACAGCCCCCTGGCTGTCCAGGGAGTTTTATTCCTCTGGTGGAAGTGGAAAGACGGTGCTCCTGAGGCAAGGCGAGGCACTTCCTGATTCACCCTCCACTCTGGACAAATCAGAGGCTGCCTCAGTTTCCCCATCTCCAACAAGGATGCTTGTCCCTTCCACACCACCCTCCTCACACAGACTTCTTTCTCTTCCAGGATATGGCAAGGCCCAACGTAATGTTGGCAAAAGAGGCCAGGACAAGGGTCTGGCCTGCCTCAGTTTCCTCATCCGTCAAACGGTATGATACAATGACAATAAGAGTAGGATATCCCAGAGACAGCGGAGCGTGTGGCCCAGGGCCTGGATCTGAGTCCCAGCCTCCCCCGCGGCCCTGCGGACTCCCGCCTCTCTGCGCCACTCCCTCCCCCAGCACGTACCGTGAACAGTGGCCCTGACGATGGACGACTCCACACTCGTCAAACCCTCAGCCCTGCCGTCCCAGTCTGCGCTCATAACGCTCCCCCACCCCCGTGGAAGGCGACAGGGCCCTTGCGTGTGCCGGGCTTTGGGCCACAAACTTACTCTGTGATCCTGGGCAAAGCTGGCTCTCATTGTCCTCAACCGTGAGAAAATAATAACATGCAGTGTGTGTTAAGTACATGTTAAACACAGGGGTGAGTGTTTTATACGCATGATTTCACACGATGCTCATGAGTCCCCTGTGAGGTCATCACTGTCATTATTCCCTTTTACAGACAAGGAAATGGAGGCTCGACAAGCCATAATCTTAGCCCAACCTGTGTCACTTGAAGCTCCAAGAAGTTACAAAGTCTCTTGAGAGGTTTAAGGTACTGCGACTCTTCAAAGAATTTTTGCCGTGAAATCCAGTTTCTATATCAATATCAGTTACTGTTTTGCACTTTAGCAGGAACCACAGGGTGCTTATTCAGTGTTGACTATAAGCACAGCAGCATTTTAGATGCTTTATCTGTGCTACCTAACTGACTGTCACAACCTTCTTTAAGGGAGACATTATTATTGGCTCCATTTTACAGATGTGGAGACTGAGGCCCAGAGAGTTTAAGTCACTCACCCAAGATCACATAGCTGCAATGCAGCAAGGCAGAAATTCTAAGCCAAGCAGAAGGCAGGGAATTTGGGTCTGGGAGTGAGCAGAACTCACCCTGAGTTTGTTTATTCCTGAAATAGTTTCCATCGTCCCACTGCAGATAAAACTGAACACACCTCTTTCAGATCTTCAGTTTTTCCCAGGGCCTCGGCCCAAAGCTGCACAGCCAGCGAGGTCAGTATTTTCTTACCATGCAAATAGTGCTATTTGCTATTTAAGGACCCCGCCCATCTGCGCGCACCCTGCGCTCTGCCCCTCTGCTCCTGGCGGTGTTGGAGTGTGAAGGGCCGTTTGGGTTTCCCTCGGGAGACCTGGATGCAGGGCACAGCCGAAGCGCCTCTCATGCCAACTGTCTCTGAAGCTTGGAACTGCAGTCTGTGTGCCCAGCTGCTCTGGCATGCCAAGAGTCGTTTGCCGGGAACAACGCGGTGCCCTGTCTCCCACATGTGGACACACACTAGCACGCATGCTCTACAGTCCCTGGACACACGAGCGTGGGCTGGGGAGGTTAGGCAATGCACGTGCACACACAAAATACACACACTGCCAAACCTTGAGAGAGGACCAAGTTCACAAACCTGGAGCAGGTGAGGCTCCTGTGAGATCGCGCTCTAAAAGAGAAGTCTCTTCCCAACTCTCTTTTTCCAAACAGACTTCATTTTGGCATTTATCTGCCCCCCACCCCCACGTCATAACATCAAACACTGCCTTTCAGTATACATGGCGTGGCAGTAAAAGCCCATTCCCACCCTTAATATACCTGTCGCCTGTCTCAAAGCACCCATTTTACAGGTGATGCGATATTAATAATGATTTTGGTCATTATGTCATAGGCTTGACCACCAGCCGAGGACAGGATAAACTGGTACCAGTTAAAATGTCCAGCGAGCTGGCAGGGTCCTGCTTTCAAAAGTGCAACTCAGCTAAAAATATGTCATTGAGGTCGGCTGTGGCAAAGCACACCATTTACCTAACCCAAGGCATCTGGCCCCACTCCGGTTTTCAAAAAAAAAAAAAAGAAAAATAGCCCCTCAGGTTTATTTACAGAAATTGTCATTTCTTCCCCCCCAGAACTTTAATCAGCCACGCAGAGCACAAAACCTACATTCAACTCTGATTTTATGACACGAAGCTAACTCCTCCTACGCATATTTATTTCATTTAACTCTTGCAGCCCTGCCCTTTCGGCCATGCCCCCCACTATTCGCGAGACTGGCCTCGGAAAAACACATCCCATCGCCTAGTTTCCAGTTTTCAAGTCCAGTCTGATAGGGTATAGCCGAAACCCCTCCGCAATCCCAAACTAGATGGGACATTTTCGTATCATATTCGTATAGGTTAAGCCCCTCCCGTAAGATCTAAGTAGTATGATTCCAGGGCGAACTCCAAGAGGAGGGGAAAAAAGAGACAGAAACACGGAAAGGAGAGTGTAATCAGATCGCGAAACAAACTGATGGTACGGTGCACTTTAAAGGGGGAACTGGAGAACTGAACCACTAGGCACATCGGAAAGAAAGAAAAAAAAAAAAAACGGGAAAGAAAATCGTTTAAATGTCCCAGAGCATCTACGGCTCTGTTAAAAAGTAAATCCCTCATTACTAGATAGTAAAGTACCAAGCCTGTTATCCTAAAGAAAAAAAAAAAAAAAGCTAAATAATGATGATGACGATAATACCTCTGAATGACATCTGCTCTCCAAAGCCCAGCGCGGAAATGGTTAAGCAGCCCGCGGTTAGTAGCGAGAATCCCTCCGGGTGTCCCACGGAAGGGACCATCATTCTGACAGGCTGGCCCGGGGAAGGAATCCCGCCCGGGGACGCTTCGCTGCCCCCGCGCGAGGTGGTCCCAAGTCGGCGCCCCCGACCCCCCTCCTTGGCCAGGGCGGGGGCGCCCGTCCTCCCGGCCACGCTACCTGTGCGCCCTGGGAAAGCGGAGTCCCCGGGCCTGCCCGCGACCTCCGCCGGGAGCCGAAAGCGCTGGCCGAGGAAAGCAGAAGGGAAAGTGGCGAGAGGCGGGAGGAGGAAGCGGCCGGAGCGCGGGGCGGGGGGCAGTTACCTTGGTCCACAGACCCCATGGCGCGGAGGGGCTGGCAGTGCCCCCGTCTCAGCGCAGCCTCTCTTTGCATCTGGAGGGGACGGGGGCTCGGCGCGCGGGCTGAGAGGGCTCCGCGGGGGCAGACCGGGAGCCAGGGGGGCGCCGTCCTCTCTAAAGCATGCTCGGGGTCTGCCCTGGCCAAGGCGCCTGCGAGCGGCCCGGGAGCTGCGCGCCTCCCGCCTCCCGGCTCCCGGCTCCCGGCGCGGCGGAGTCGGCGCGGCTCGGCGCTCGGGCTTACTCGAGAGGGAACGCGACTTCCTTCCCCGCGCTCCGTGTTTATAGGCTTTCAATGCAGTAAAATAACGGGATTCCCTCACTGTTTCCTCCTGTTTATCCAGCGCCATGGAAACCGCTGGATCCCGTCCATCTCCAAAACTAAGGGCTTTCCTGCAAACTTCACACTCAGGAATCCATGACGTCGCCCGCTCCGCGGCCAGCCAGCTCCGTGGCTCCCTCGGCCGCCAGCACAAGTCCCTGATTGTTCGCGGAGAAAAGTCAGGGAGACGGAGCGATGCGGGCGACGGCGAGGGGAAGGGGGTGGGGGCGTGGGAGTGTCCAAGTCGGTCTTGCCCGAGCTCCAGGCTGCCGTTCGCAAGGATCGCCCGGGCCACCGCCTCCCTCGCCCGCTGCAGCTTTGCATAAACCCTGCCCAAGGCTCCCAAGCGCCCCCCAGATCCGCGACCCCCATCTTCCAAGCGGGCGTCTCTCAGAGCAAGTTGCCCAGGGCTCACACGGACATCTAAGGGGGTCCAGGGCCCCTGGACACTGACCTAGGGGGCCCTTCCCTGT
This sequence comes from Odocoileus virginianus, assembly GCF_023699985.2. Classification (NCBI taxonomy): domain Eukaryota; kingdom Metazoa; phylum Chordata; class Mammalia; order Artiodactyla; family Cervidae; genus Odocoileus; species Odocoileus virginianus. The sequence continues at coordinate 74,197,076 of NC_069682.1, forward strand.
CCCTGGGGGCCTCCGGCTGCCCAGAATTTTTGTGCTCAGGACTGATGGGGAGGAAGAGGGAGGTGTGGGAAGGGGGGGGGAGGGGAGGAGGGAAAAGAAATAAATAACGGTGCCTTGTGTCAACTCTCCAAGATTTTTTTTAAAGAGGTCTATTTTTAGATTCATTTAGAAAACCCAAGGTTTCCAGTGATGCTCAGAGGCTCCAGCAATAATGAAATGGCCAAAGAGACGCCGAAACCAGGCAACCCATGTGTTTACACATGCTCTGAATAAACAGGAAAATAAAGGGAAGGGATGTCATGAACTCTGCACAGCCTCCAGAGGATGGTCCATGGGATGCCACGCGTGGCCCCCATCAACAGGCCACGGGCCCCGGAAGGCAGGCGGGGCAGGGGAGGTGCTGCTCTCAGAATGCTCTTTCTGAACTCAGCCTGGTTTTCCCTCTTCACCTGTGTGCAGGGTGGGAAATTGGGGGCCCCCAGATAAAGCCAACTTTGCACATGGCCATTTCAGACCCTGTTGTGGCCACTGATAAAAACTGCGGGTAGCACCAGGCTGGAGACTCATCAGCGCCTCCCCACTTTCCTGTGGACCTTGAAGGGACATTGAGTGGAGCTGGCTCCATTGGTGGGACCACTCTCTGTTCCACGCCTGGACCCACTGGAGCCTCACTGGGCTCTCGGACGTGATCACCCCTGCTGGAGACGTGGGCCCACAAAGATCCCCACGCCCACCCAGCTCCCTTCAAAGCCTGCTTCAGGCAGGGTGGCCTCCAGCTTAAGTAACACTGTCCCCCCCCCCCAAAAAAAAACAACTGTATCTGCCCACCTACCATGCAACCTTACCTTGAACTCCTTGCAGCCAGCCTCCCAGCAGGGGAGGCTTCTCCCCCACTTTCTACATGGGAAACCGAGGCCCAGAGAAGACAGATGACAGGCCTGCTGGTCTCCCCAGCAGATACCGCAGGGCAGCCAGGGAGGTCAGGAAAGAGATTCTTTTCAGGGAACCCTACTGAGGAAGACCCATCCTCTGAGGTCCCAGCACCTCATTATCTGGGGGCAAGAATAGGATGACCACTGGCCCCCAGTTTGCCTGGGGTTGAGGTGGTTCCTGGGATGCAGGACCTTGAGCTTTTAAACCGGGAAAGTTTGGGGCATGCTGAGACAAGTGGATCATCCTGACCATGAATGAACCTCCGCCTCAGCTTCCTTTCATGGGCCCAGGCCTCTGGGGTAAGGCTGCAAGTCTCCGCGTGCAGCCTCTGAAGAGCAACCCAGCTCTGCCGGGGTCCTCAGGAAATACCTGCCCCTGGGTCCCCTACAGAGTAACGCAGACACTGGGAGGGGTGAGCCCAGCGCCGTCTGCTAACGTCGCCACTAGCCACATATGGCTCTTAAAATTTAATTAACAATGAAATAGAAAGCTAAAATCTCTTTGATGCAGAAGCCACATCTCCAGTGCTCAGAGAGCCACCTGTGGTTGGTGGCTACTGGGTTGAACAGAGCAGAAGAGAAGCGCTCCATCCCTGCAGAAAGTCCTACAGGGCAGTGGGCACTTAGGCAACCTGAGAGGCAGCGTACAGGCTCTAGAATCAGAGGCTTGGCTCTGACACAGAGCCACTTACCGAGTCTGTAAAACGGGAGCACTATGAGCGCCTTCCTCGGGGTTGACATCAGGATGTGATGCTAAGAACATGTAAGTGCATAGTAAAGGCTTAGAATGTATATCACGTATGTCTGTGTACATGTACTGTTTATATGTGTGGGGGGGCTTTCTTTTTGCCTTCCTACACTCAAGGACTGAGCAGTCGTTAAGCCAGGATGACTGACCCTGCTTTCCATGGCCTCTGCCCCCACGGAAAGTGAGGTGAAAGTGGCACCGTCGTGTAGGACTCTTTGTGACCCCATGGACTATATACAGCCCATGGGATTCTCCGGGCCAGAATACTGGATGGGTAGCCTTTCCCTTCTCCAGGAGATCTTCCCAACCCAGGGATCGAACCCAGGTCTCCAGCATGGCAGGCGGATTCTCTAGCAACTGAGCCACCAGGGGAAGTCCCTTGCTTCCAGACTTCCCTTTATTAAACACAGCTGCATCCAGGGCCTAACTCATCCTCTCTGCAACATCTAGCCTGTCTCACACTCCCACTGAACTTGACGCTGGAAGCCCTGTTTACAGATGAGCAAATCGAGGCTCTGGGCACTGATGTCCACACAGCCCGTCCAGATCGGAGCCCCACGCTGTTTGGCCAGAACGCCTGTGTTCTTGGCACCACTCCCCCTGCCTCCCAGAGGCCTCCCTGGAAGCCGAGGTCTCAGAGGCCAGCAGGGAGGCAGGAAACGGGCACGCTGGGCCCTCCTCTGCCAGACTCATTATCGGGGATAATTTTAGACTCCGTCCCACCCAGGCTCAGGCCTCGGAGGCGGGCCTGGTCTCCGCAGGTGCCCTGCGCTGCTGAGAGGGGGACGCCTTTTGGAACTCGACAGAGTTGGCACTCAGCACAGTTTTATAGAGCCCACTCTTTGTCACAGTTAAGCATTTTTCCCTTTTAAAGCACATTAATACTACAAGGAGTGGAGCCGGGGGAGTCGCAGCTGAGTCACCTAATTTGCCCTTATGGGCTGCAGCTTTCAGCTTCTTAGTTTAGCTGCTCTTCGGTTCCTCAGACAATTTCTTTCCTCTCCCAGTGCCAGGGCAAGAAATATTTTGTCCTTTTGAACTGAACCACCCACTGTTTTTCACTTCTCTCGAGCACTCTCCCTTTTTTTTTTTTTAAGGGATGCTCCGAGGGGGGTGGGTGGGGAGCTTCCGCCCACTAAATTATCCACGAAAACTCCCAAAAATAGAAGCTCTCAGCTGGGGTGGGAACGCGCCAGCAGATGGGGAAAAAGCAAGAGAGAAGCTGAATCAAAGCAAATAGAAGGCGTCCAGGTGGCCGTGGGGAGAAAGGCCCAGGGAGACTGTCAGGCATACGGGCTGAAGGAGACCTTGAATCACCAGGGAAGCCTTTTATTAGAATCTCTCCCCTCCAACAGCCTCCTAAATAAGAAACACAGGTATTTCTGCTGAGACATCACTTGCTGATGCTGCCCAGACAACTGATTCAACACCAGGAATATTTAAGAGGGCTTGGGCAGCTTCGAGGCGAGCACCCACGGGTCCCCTCGCTGCGTTTATAGCCCGTGTCATCCTCACCCGTCGGTCACCTTGGCTGCCAACCCCTTCCTGGCTGGAAGGCAGAGAGCAGTTAGAATGGGTCTGGGCTCCCGTGTTTCTCAAACGCAGAATGTGGGAGCCACCCCGATACACGGAAGCCAGAATGATGAGGGTCACAGACCTCTTATCGCACGACCATTGCCTGAGTACTCGCCTGGGGCAGGTGGAAACTCAGTGCCTCCTCCGCAACCCTCGGACTGTCATTCTGCGGGGGAGGAAACCACAGCACAGAGAGGTTGTGCAATTTGCTCCAGGCGGCACAGCAAGGACGTGGCAGAGACGGGGTTGGAAGCCCAGCTGCCCGGTTCTAGAGCCCGGGTTCTGAGACAGCAAGCAGTGCTGCCTCTCAAGTGTTGCTCCACTGAATACATATAATTTTATATATATATATATATATATGCATATAAAATTACCTCCAGCAGAAAGTCCAGCATCCCATGTGCAGCCTACAAATGTCTATTACATTTACCCCCATCCCTTCCAGCCTCATCGCTCACCTCTCACACCTCTGAACTCCATGCTCCTGCCTCCAGAAGTGCTCAGAACCCCCGAACCATCTGAGCTTAACTTCCTCTCCCTCCTGTCTCCGCTCTGCTCTCTTGGGTAATCCCACTGGCCTCCAGGGCTTGCCCTGGATGGTGTTTCTTTGAGGAGGTCTCAGCTTCCTCTGGCTTCCCTGGAGGCTCAGCAGTAAAGAATCTACCCGCAATGCAGGAGGCGCAGGTCTGATCCCTGGGTCGGGAAGATCCCCTGGAGGAGGAAATGGCAAGCCACTCCAGTATTCTTGCCTGGAAAATCCCACGGACAGAGGAGCCTAGTGGGTTACTGTCCATGGAGTCGGGAAAGAGTCAGACACGACTGCGCAACTAAACAACAGCTCCCTCCCCTGTAAAATGGAGCCATAGAAACCTCTTAGGGAGACATGAGGACCTGAGATGTGGTATCTAATGAAGCACTAAGGACGGTGCCTGGTACGCAGGAAGCCCTCGGTAAATATAGAGGCATTAAAATTGCTCTCATCTTGCCACCACACGCAGCAGTTACACAACACCCGCATCCAGCAAAGATACAGTTTCAGAGATCTCTCATCCCTCCCGGAATATAATCCAGGAACCTCACCATGGCTGTCAGAGCCAGCCCCCGAGAACATCCTGGTGGTTCCCACCTGGGTCCTCCTGTTCTTGTCCCATCCGCTCCCACCCTGTGTGTGAACAGTAGGACATCCCCTGACGGCAGCGAGTGACCGCGAAGCTAGGTTATAAAAGAAGTGTGGCTTCTGTCTTGAGCTCTTGGCTGGCTCCCTCGGGGCGCAGCTGGCCAACACGCTGCAACGACCCTCAAGCAGCCCTTGGGCAAGATCACGCGGTGGAGGACGCAGGCATGCCAGCCACGGAAGCTGCCCCAGGCCCACAGAGACATCACACGCATGTTCCTGTAAACCTATGGAACCGAGACCGGAGGGAACGTCAGCAAACCAGCGCGGCGGCCTCCAAGACCCTCCCTGACCCCCGCATCCCCTCTCGCCTGCCTCCCCCACTCACTGCCCGCCGCAGCCTCTGTCCTGTCCTGCCGGGCCCACCTGGTGACTTCTGTGCTTCCTTACCCCTCACCTGGAACCCTCTGTCCCATGACCTCTCATGGCTGGCTTCTTTGATCCTCCCAGTCTCAGTTCAAACGCCACCCTGTGAACACATTCTTCTATGACCCTCATCTTCCAAACTGGCTCCTCTGCCCTGGAGCCCAACCCCTCCAAACAAATCTCCATCACAGTGCCTGCTGCACTTCGGTAGAACATTGACCACTTGCCGCAGATAAATGACATGTTCACTATTCTATCAGAGGGCCCCCTGCTTCCCAACAAAATATAAACGCTACAAGCGCGGGACTTTGCTTTATTCTCAGCACCAAGAATGATGCCTGGCATACGTTGGGACCTCCAAACGTTTTGTTGAGTGAATAAAAGAATGTAGAAATTGTCTCATCGGTTCGTTTACTTGGTTATGACTCATCTCCCCACTAGATTAGGAAAAGAGGACCATGCCCGCCTTACTTGGGGTTTGGAATGATGTCTGGAATTGGTGGGTACTCAGTAAATAATCCTATCGCATGTCTCCCGAGGGATGTCTGTGTGCCAGGCCCTCCCAAGCCTCCTTAGGTACTAATTCATTTGGTTCTCACAACCCGGTAGGAGGAAGACCACTATTCTCCCCATTTTGCAGGTGAGGAGACCGAGTCGCAGAGACCCAAGGTCCTCAAACAGTAAGGAACAGACAGGGCGTGAGCTTGGACGGTGGCAGCCTGGCTCCGGAACCACACTCCCGGGTCCTCTCGAGGCTTGTCGAATGACTGGCAGGCCGGCCTGAGCATCTGGCCACTTTCTCAGCCGGCTGGGGAGGACCCTCGCTCGGTCACATGGCCGAGGGGGTGGCTGGGATGCTCGGCCCGGGTTGGCAGGGAAGCAGGAATGGGGAGGCGGCTGGGCAGCTGGAGAGGCTTTCCCCGTTTCCAGGCGATGGAAAGGTTCGCCTCATGCGGAAAGAACGCCCCGTTCCGTGGCTGTGGCGAGGAGCGAGGTGTCTCCCCGGCCTGGTTCATTTCAAAATACATTGTCTTGCTTCTCATAGCCTGCCTGATCTGCTTTTGGAGGTTCTCATGACGGACTGTTCCCAAAATAATACCCGGAGCCGCTTTTTCCAACTCAGAAGTGCTGAATCTTGCTACCTCCCAATCAGCCGCTGGCTGCCTCCCAGAACCCTGGTAATCCCAGGGTCCCCCAAGCCGGAATGTGACCCAACAGGGAGATTTCCGAGGCATTTGGAGAGAACCCCGGACGCTGCCTGCCAGCTCATCGAGCTGCTGACGGCGAGTTTCCAAAGCGAGCCTGCCCCCGCGGCGGGGCGCCCTCCACCGCTGCACCGGGGATGGAGCAGAGGCCAGGGGCAGCCCTCGGGATGCCCCGGGCCCGCGGGCAAGGGGAAGATTTTCCTAGAAGCTGGAGAGCTGACGTGGAGAGAGAGGGAACGGGGCCCGGCCTGCCTCCCTCCTGAAGGAAAGGAAGGCGGGCAGAAGGGCAGATTTATCTGCTTTGCATTCTTCTGCGAGCCCAGGCTGAAACATTCTGGCTTTTCTCTTGTTTAAAAAATAAATAAATCAAGGGACTGAGGTGCCCACCCCTAGAGTTTTTCTGGTGTTTTACTTTTTAAATTATTTATTCGTTTGTTTATTTCTGGCCGTGCTGGGGCTTCCACGGCGCATGCGCTTTTCTCTCGCTGTGGCAGGCAGGGGCTTCTCATCGCCGAGGCTTCTCCTGTTGCCGAGCCCAGGCTCCAGGGTGCTGGGCTCAGTAGTTGTGGCTCCCCGGCTCTAGAGCACAGGCTCGGTACTTGTGATGTCTGGGCTTAGTTGCTCCGTGGCGTGTGGGATCCTCCCGGATCAGGGATAGAACCCGTGTCTGCACTGGCAGGCGGATTCTTCACCACCGAGCAACCAGGGAAGCCCCTCTCCTCATGTTTTAAAAATCAACTGGGGACTTCCCTGGTGGTCCAGCGGTCCCAGAAAGGGTTCACATCTTCCACTACAGGGGGCGTGGTTCAATCCCTGGTTGGGGAACTAAGATCCCACCTGCCCCACAGTGCAGACAAAAAATTTTTTTTAATTAAAAAAAAAAACCAAAAAAATCAATCTACCTGTCTTGTTGCTTTATTGATTGATTCCACCAGATTGTCACACACCTGCAATATTCTGGGCACGGGGGCTACAGCCATGAGACAACCAGGTGCAGCGCACCGTCCTCCGGGCCTGCAGTCGGGGGGAGGGAGAAGGCACAGAGACGACGGGGTGGGTGGTGATGCGCGCCGGGCAGGAAACAGAAAGTGCAGCAAGAAGGTGGAAAAGGACGCGAAATGGGCCAGTTTAACCAGGGTGGTCAGGGCGGGTCTCACCCAAGAGGTGACGTGAGCAGAACTGAATGAAGTATGAGAGCCAGCTACACAGCCGGTTGGGGAAGGGCCTTGAGAGCAGAGGGAACGGCATGTTCAAAGGCCCTGGGGAAGTCTCCTTTGTGGTAGTGAACCTACTGGAAATATTCATTCTTCCACACGCTCCACAAGTTTTCTGGACATCTGCCGTGTGGCCCTGAACTTGCTGCTGGAGATACAGTGGGAAAGCCAGACAGAGAGTGTGCATGTCTTCTGGAAACTCTCCATCCAGAGCGGCAAGAAAGCTCAGCACACATTACAAAGCGCGGCTCTGGGCTGCAATGGGAGAGGCTTGGGGAGCCAGAAGACACACGTGAGAGCAACGTAGCCTAGTCAAGGGGAGTGGGGTGGGGACCGCCAGAAACCGTGTCCTCTAAACGGCATCAATAATAATGGTCACTAAAGTTTATTGAATGTTTATACTTTGCCCTTTTCCAAGTGTTTGACACGCATTAACTCATCTAACCATCATAACCTTTGAAAGAAATTCACATTTTTTTCAAAGATGATGAAAGAGATTGAGTGACTTGCCACAGGTCACTAGGCGGAAGAGCCTAGCATCAAACCCTTAAAGAGACAGGACGTACAGTCCACTTACCCTTCTCTTGCTGCTGCGAAAACGGGGACTTGATGGTCGGAGCTCAAGCAGCCATTTTAGGCCATGAGGAAGAAACTGGGTTAAAGAAGACAAAGCTGGAAGAAGCTCGGGTCCCTACGGATCATGGCACCTCCATACCAACCGTGGCCCTCCCACCCGGCTTCTTTTGTAAGAGAAAAACATCTAGCTTGTTGGATCTCCTACTATTTGTGGATCCTCTGTACAACAGCTAGACTTTCTCCCTAGTCAATGTGGATTTTACTTTAAAAGAATAAAGATACCAAGTACAGAGGCACTGAGGAGCGTGATCAGATACGCACTTCAGAAAGATCGCCGTGCGTGGAGTTAAGACTCAGGCTTCAGAGCCAGCTGGGCTCAAGGCAAATCCCAGCTCCTCCTCTTCTCAACTCTGCGAGCACACAGCTTCACTTCTCTGTACCTTGGTTTCCTCATCTGCAAAATGGGCGCGCTGTGAGCCAGCTGGAGGGCTGTTGCGAGGCGTCAGCACCTGGCACACACCAGGGGGCCTTAGGCTCTGTGAGTGCAGCTTAGGAAGACACCCCTCACCTGAGCCCGTGGGTCTCCATGAACCTCTCTCTCCCAGCAGGCACCGCTCGGTACCGGGGGTCCGGAAAGCTGTCTAGAAGCAGCTCCAACCCTCCATGTGCAGTCAGAGGGAACGGGCCACAAAGGGGAATGCCCGGATGGGGCAGTCACCCAGGATGAGCCAGGGCCACTGAGCCCTGGGGAGCTGCCCCCATGTCGGGGGTGGACCTGGCCGTGTTGCGGGAGCCTCCTCAGCACAATCCAGCCCAGGAAGCCGAGCCTGAGGGCCCGGCGCGGAAACGCGGCCGGAGAAGCGTGCTGCCCCCCCCCGGCGGGCTCCCGAGAAGATAAGGAACCCCGGCTTCCTGAGGATGTGCTCTGAACCTCCCCGCTGGCTCCTCCGGGCTTGTCAAAATATTTCTCTGTGGAGCCATCCCTGTTTTTCCATTAATAAAGGTATTTTTGGGCTCCTGGCAACAATGAGTGAATGTTACAAAAGAGGTCGGGCCTTCCAGGATAAACACTACTCATCCCAGACCCCAGTTGGCTGGCTGTGGGCTGCCAAGTGTGGGGAGCAGGGTTCTTATTCCGGGGCTCTCTGTGTTCCAAGCCGTGATCTGGCCCAGGAGAGCAGGCTCTGGGCCGTCTGCCTCCACGGGGAGGACAGGGTCACGCCTGAGCAGAAGGACAGTGCCACTGCCATTCAGAGCCCCCGGGCTTTCCCAGTGCAACGTGGGCCACGTCCATCCGTCCCCGTGCCAGCCGATCAGTCAGCGGGCAAAGCACACTTGTTGATGTCCTGCTTTGGGTCCAGCACCACACAGACAGAAAAGGCATGGTGCTGGGGTGCTGGAAAAGACTCTTGAGAGTCCCTTGGACTGTAAGGAGATCCAACCAGTCCATCCTAAAGGAAATCAACCCTGAATATTCATTGGAAGGACTGGGGCTGAAGCTGAAGCTCCAATACTTAGGCAACCTGATGTGAAGAGTCAACTCACTGGAAAAGACCCTGATGCTGGGAAAGATTGAGGGCAGGAAGAGAAGGGGACGACAGAGGATGAGATGGTGGGATGGCATCACTGACTCGATGGACATGAGTTTGAGGAGTCTCAGGGAGATGGTGACGGACAGGAGACCCTGGCGCGCTGCAGTTCATGGGGTCGCAGAGGGTAGGACACGACTGAGCGACTGAACCCCAACAAGCGGCCTGGAAGACCACAAGCCTTGCAGAGCAACAGACGGGGAAGCAGGATGCCCCCCGGGTGCGTGGGGGGCATCTCCCTGGAGACAAGCAAAGCGGGGCAGGGCACGTTCAGCGCAGTGATGAGGACCAGGAGCCTGGGCTCCAACTCCGCTCCACCAGGGACCGACCACAGGGCCTGGGGAGAGTGACTCAGCCTTTCAGGGAGCCAGTTTCCTCATCTGCAAAATGGGGAAGCAGCACGGGTTAATATTAAAAATGTGCTCAAAAGAGGACTGTTCACAGTGCAGGGTTAGCTATTAAAGCATTGTTGTTAGAGCAGTCTACATGTCCATCGGCAGGTAAGTGGTGTACGTGCACGCTGGGACACATAGAAAGAATGGGGGAATACCAGCGGCAGCAACATGGACAGGCCTAGAGATCATCACAGGTCAGAGAAAGACAAGCACTATAGGATATCACCTGTACGTGGAATGTAAATCATGACACAAATCAACCTATTCCCCTATGAACAGAAACAGACTCACAAAGAAAATAAACTCACAGCTACCAGAGAAAAGGGGCGGGGGGGATAAATCAGGAGTTTGGGATCAGCAGATACAAACTACTACATATAAAACTGATAGACAACACGGTCCTACCATGTAACATCAGGAACTATAGTCAATATCTTGTAATAAACCATCATGGAAAAGAATATGTATATAAATGTATAACTGAACCACTTTGCTCCACACCAGAAACTAACAAAACACTGTAAATCAATTATCCTTCAATAAAAAAAAGAAATCATTGTTGCTAGATATCTGAAGCATACTCTGTAAAATGAGCATTTGCCCTCAAAAATATTTTAACAATTTTTATAGAAATCTTTCTAAATTTCATTAAACTTTATACGTTGTTTAAAATTTATTAAAGATCAGTGTTTGTTGAATAACAGAGGGGTGGGTGGATAGATGGACAACGCAATGTGTCGGTGACTCTGTTAGTAATCTAGGAAGGCATAAGAAATCACCCCAAAATTTAACACCTTCAAACAACAGTAAATATTCACTCACAGAGTGAGTGAGAAATTCAAAAGCAGCTTGTTTGGGGTCAGGGTCCTTTATTGCCCTGAAGTCAGGATGCTGGCCAGGGCTGCAGTCATTCGGAGGCCTGGCTGGGGCTGGGGGATCTGGTTCAAGGAAGCTGGCTGGCACACGGGTTGTGGGCGCTGGTGGGTGGCCTCAGTTCCCCCATGTGGGCCTCTTTTGAGGCCGCTGAGCATCCTCAGAACAGAGAACCAGAAGTCCAAAGACCCAATCGCAGAAGTCACTCCCTCACCCCACCACACCTGCTCCTCCATGCACTCAGCGAGTCCAGCCCACATTCCAGGGCTCAGGAGCTAGGCCCCACCTCCGCCTTTTGAAGGGCAGTGTCAGAGACCTCAGATACCGCTGAAAATCATGCAAAAAGATGCCTGAAACAGACCGGAAGGACTCCAAATACCAGCTTCTGCAGACCAAATGAGAACACACTGCAGGAGTCCCTGTCTACGGAGTGCTGAATGCAGTCCAGTCCAGCCTATAGGGGGGCGGTCAGAGCAACAGCAGGCTGCACGGAGGGTGGGGTCACCAGCAAACAGCAGCAGAGGTGGTCTGTGTCTCGGTGGGGTGGCGGGGGGGCGGGGAGGTGGAAGCACACTGTTTGAGCTGTGTACTTAAAATGTGCATTTCACTATGTAAATTAGGACTTAGCAAAATTGACTTGGAAAAAAACACCAGCTCCCAGACGTGGACAACTAACTGCTGCAACAATCGCTTGGGTCTAGCCCAGGGGTTGAGAAACTGTTACCAAAGCTGGCTCACTGCCTCTTTTTGTAAAGTTTTATTGAAACGTAGCCATGTATGTGTATGTATGGATCTTCTCTGGCTTCCTCCCTGACAAAACGGCGAGTGAAGTGAAAAGTCGCGCAGTCGTGTCCGACTCTTTGCGACCCCATGGACTGTAGCCCGCCAGGCTCCTCCCTCCATGGAATTTTCTAGGTAAGAGTACTGGAGTGGGTTGCCATTTCCTTCTCCAGGGGATCTTCCCAACCTGGGGATCAAACCCGGGGCTCCCGCATTGCGGGCAGACGCTTTACCGTCTCAGCCACGAGGGAATCCCAACATAAGATGGTAGAGTGATACAACTGGTTTACAACAGAGACCAGACGGCCTACAAAGCTGAAAATATCTACTATCTGGCCTTTTACAAACCAAGTTTGCTGACCTCAGCCCTAGAGGCAAACTAGAGACTTAATACTACTTTAGATGTATTCGTTTCCAGGGCCAAATGGATCCAATGTCCCAATTTTTTTACCCCAAAACTACCCGGCTCCCATGTGTGCGTGGCCTCTTCTCCCAGAGGCAGGCAGATGTGGGAAGATCCACGCCCTCCGGAAGATCCCTCCACTTGCCCCATTTGGGAACCATCTGAGGCTGCCTTGGAAGCGCCTTCTGCAGCCCACTCTTGTCTAGCAGCCCTGCCTTGGCGGGAGAGTCAAGAAGACGGTCGTCAAATAGAACCCGGCCTCACTGAGCAGGAGCCAAAGGCATCACTCCTGGGGGAGTGTTCATATTCCATGAACTGTGCTCATTGACCCGGTGGCTCAGATGGTAAAGAATCTGTCTGCAATGGGACACCCAGGTTCAACCCCTAGGTCAGGAAGATCCCCTGGAGAAGGGCATGGCAACCCACGCCAGCATCCTTGCCTGGAAAATTCCATGGACAGAGGAGCCTGGCTGGCTACAGGCCATGGGGTCGCCAAGAGTCAGACATGACTGAGCAATCACACTTGCTTTCTTGCATGCTTACTGACGTTCAGCCTGCCTTCCCTTCCTTCCCTCGCTCCTTCCTCCCTCCCTTCCTGCGAAGACGTGTCAGTCCACTGGATTCGTCATGGGCCAGGTTCTCCCAAACTGAGTCTTTCGTATGGTGCTGACTCAGTTTGCAGTCAGGTATAAAATCACACACTATAATCAGCTTTAAAACCAAAACTCATTAAAAACCAAAATGGGAGCAATGATGGAAGGAAGGCTGCAAGAAGGGCCACCAGCTCTCTGCCACAAGCTTTTCTTCTCAGGCCTGAGAAGTCAGAGCCCAGGACATAGCCAACCATCTCCAGGTCCCAGTCCTGACCGACCTTAAATCCTGACTGGGCCAGAGCGTGCTTCGGGTGAGAGGAACCTTATACCACAGCCTGCTGGGAGCATCCTAGAGACTCCTGGGCTTTGCCCCCACCCCCAACACCCCTGCCTTCTTCTTCTGGAAACAGTGCCCTGATTCCTATTTGGGGCTCAAACCTTTCTCTCAGTTCACACTGTTCAGAGGGGTTGCGTTCATCCCAGCTTTGGGGATAGGCATTGTGACCTGGGTGCAGCTTACCAGCATCTAGAATGATTGGCTCAGGCCAATAAGAACCAGTTCTGGGACTTTAGTTTGAACCATCAGAGAAGAGACTCTCACCCACACATTGTCTCTCTTTCCTCCTGAAATAGAAGGACATAAGCCTGGAATTGCTGTCAGCAACATCGATGCATTGCACTTTAAATAATAAACTCCTTTCTTTTTACTTAAATCAGTTTGTATGTTTGCACAGGTCATGGGTTGAATTTGAATTTCAGATAATTTTTTAGTATAGGTATGCCCTATGCAATATTTTGGAAAACCTTAGGCAAGGAAAACCTTTCTTGCAAGAAGCCTATTTGCTGCTTATCTGAAATTGCAGTTTAACTGGGCATCTTGTCCTTTATCTGGCAAACTTAGCAGATTGGGCCAGGTTTCAATTCAGGTTACTTGAATCCAAGCATGTCTCAACTGATGTCCAGCTTCACAAGGGCTCAGAGGTGCCCACCGGCCCTGCCTCCTTGCACAGACCAGCCCCGCGGCCTGAGAGAGGAATCTACCCTGAGACTCCCCTGCCCTCCTTCAGACACTGACTTCTGTTGGCAAGGACACCATGCCCAGAAGTAAAGACCCACCGCCAACCTCCTGTTTAGAAATGCCTCCTAGAGGTCAGGGCTTGCTGGGCGTTCTCGGGCTTCCTCCTTAGGACGTGGTTCTAGGAGGTAACCAAGACACAGTCCTCATTTTACAAACGAGCAAACAGGCGTAGGCTTCCGTGGTGGCTCAGTGATAAAGAACCCGCCTGCCAATGCAGGAGACTGAGGGTTCGAGCCCTGGGCCGGGAAGACCCCCTGGAGAAGGAAGTGGCAACCCTCTCCAGTATTCTTGCCTGGAGAATCCCAAGGACACAGGAGCCTGGTGGCCTACGGTCCATGGGGTCGCAGAGTCGGGTGTGACTTAGTGACTTACCGCCACCACACTGAGGCGCACAAGCTCTGCGCGTCCCACGGGGCCAGCCGTGTTTCCCACCGGGCCCGCGTCTGGGGTGACGCGTCTCAGCGGGAGGCAGCGGCTCCCCGAGAGCCTCTTGGAAGAAGCCTCGTGGCTGCTCTCTGGACGGAGACGAGAGGCCTGGGGCGTCTGAGTCACCGTGGCTGGGAAACCCAGTGGCTTCCTTCCCTGACAGATGGCAAGGGTCTGGAGAGATGGGACGGCGAGCAAGCCGACCCCAGACGGCAGAGCAGGGGGACCCCCAGCGGGTCCCGGCGGGCGCAGGGTCCCCACACCTCCACCCATCCTCCCAGCGTTTGCCAGGCCCCTCTCCTCTAGGGCTCCTCCACGTCAGCGCCGGTTTTGCTTCTTTTTTTTTCCCTTTGTTTCCTTCTCTCTGTTGTTACCACTTTAAAAATAAATAAATAAAGCAAACCAACAAAGCAAAACATCTGGGAAGTTTTGTGGAAAATGGCATCTCGCTCTGACAGCCACCCCTCCCTGGAGTCAGAGCGCAAATGCCCGCGGGACTCACAAGTGGCCCCCAAATGCTCACAGAGAAGAGCCCGGGCCCCTCTGTTCTCCGACCAAAGCCCTGTCTTCGCCTGGGGTCATGTCCTCCCAAGCACGCCACCATCTCCCAGCGGGTGGCTCCCAGCTCCCTGCCCTGCACAAGTCCTCCGCAGGCTCCCCGGGCCTCCTGGCCCACGCCCCGCACGGCCCGATCCCACCCAGCCGCCTCCTCCCACAGGGGCTCCTTCCCCACTCAGCCAGTCCCTGCCACACCTTGGGCTTCCATCGCACTCCTGACCAATCACCAAAGCCTCTCCTCCCACCATCTCATCTCTTCTCCTTCACTCCAACCCACCCCCTCCCACCATCCCTGTCAAGGGTGTCTTCCCAAAGAAGAGCTCAGATGATAATATCACTCCCCTGCTCAACAGTCCTCTATGGCTCCCCACTGCCTCCTGAGATAAAAACCGGATCTCCTCACTGTGGTGTTAAAGCTTCCTGTGGTGGATGTCCGTTGTTCGGGTTTTCCATCATTCCCCTTCTTTTCTCTGGGCAACTCAACTCTCAGTTTTCTCGGGCGAAGAGAGAGGAGTCACACGTTCCCCACTCTGAGTCCATGTGGTCTGGGGGCTGCCCCCAGCCCTGCATCCAGGAGGGGACTGTGAGACCCAGGCTGGGCTGATGCATGTGTACATTCCCCTGAACACAGGAGTTGGTTCAGGGGCGGCCACATGAACTAGTTTTCTGGCTGGAGCTACTGAGAAGGAAGGGCTTTCTCTGTCTCTCTCTCTCTGTTGGTGTTGTAGGGCTAAAACGACGCAGGCCAGAAGCTGCAGGGGGCCCAGCGAAGGCCACCAGGAGGAGAGGCTCTGCCTGAGAAAGAAGCAAACATCCCATCAAATAAAACCAGGAGATAGAAGCAGACGCTTGGTATCAATTTCCTCCTAGATCCAGCCATGCCTGAAGCTGACACTACTCTACTTTTTAGATATGTGAGTCAAGAAATTCCCAGGCTTCTGTCACTTACAACCGTTAAGTCTTAGCTGATACAAGTTCCGCATCTTTCTCTCCAACATAATGACTAACCAAGAACACAGGTGGTCCACAAACATTTAGTCATTGATTAAATGAGTCTGCCCGGCCACCACCTCCTCTCCCTCCATTCCACAATCCCTGCTCTGAATCCCCTAAGATCTACCCATCCTTTAAGACCCAGCTGAACTATGATTCTTAGAGAGGCCTCTCCGGGGCTTCCCCGGTGGTCCGTAGTTAGGAGTCCAGCTTACAATGCAGGGGACACCGGTTCCACCCCTGGTCCGGGAAGACCCCACATATTGCTGGAGCCTGCGCTCTGCAATGAGAGAAGCCCCCACAACGAGAAGCCCACGCAACAGAGAACGGCCCCTGCTCGCCGCAACCAGAGAAACCCTGCACACAGCACCAGAGAACTAACCCAGCCAAAAACAACTAAGTAAATAAAGAACCTTATAGGAAAGGCTTTTCCTAATAATCTAAGAAGAAAAAAAAAAGTCTCCCTATTAGGGGAAGACGTGCATCTCTTCTGGGCCCCATAACACCCCAGTCTTTTCCTTCATAACACTTCTTGCAGTTGGTGCTTCCTAATTATTGGGGAAAGTAGTTAATTATTCTATGCTCATTTCCCCTCCAAACTGCAAACTCCACCACGTAAGACATTGTTTATTTTACCTCCACATCTCCAGAGCCAAAATGAAGCCTGGCACAGAGTAGGTGTCCAGTAAATGGTCAGTGAATTAACAAATGCCTTGACACCACTCTGGAATCAATTAAAAGAACATGGGACTCATCTTTCTCAATTTGAATAAAGATGGTGGAACCACATCGCCTTTTAAGACCCGATCCAATGAAGGGAGGTTTGAGGGAGAATCAGGCTGGGGAAGGCTTGGAAAGAAATTGCCTCTTTGTGCAACTCCGCAGGGGGTTTAGCATCTTGAACTTGATCAGAAAGCCCGACACAATTTGTGATTCATTACTAGGGACCCTAGCCACGCCCTGAAGCGAATGTCAAATTTCACACATTTAATGAACTCCATACTTGAAATATGTGGCCTGTAAAATCTGATTTACACTGCTGTTAAAATCCATGGTGCCTAAAAAGGAATGCGAAAAGTATATATTTGTGCTTAGAGAAGGGCCTTTTTTCCCTGAGACATTAATTCACTCCAAGGCGCATAAATGTTCCCTAAAGCATTATTTCAATTGCAATATTTCTTTCAGCACCTCAAATTTGGTTACCAACTTTTGAGAAGAGTGGCTCTGTTAGGTCACACATGAGTGGAAAAGTGCCACCATGTAATTGTCAGCTCTCTGGAAGGTAAGCGGAGTTGACAGCTGAGCTGGGGACAGCCCCCAACCTGCACAGCCAAGCTTACTTGGCACCATAATTAAAACCTGCCTTAAGTCAACACCAGCGCAGCCACGGTGCTTGGCAAGGTGGATGTGTTTTTCAGCTCAGCCCAAATCCTTATTTATTGGATGCCACCACCTGGTGCTTCTTTCTTCTCCAGATTTGCCGCTGGCTCTGGCACATTTTAGCTAGGTTTGATACCTGGGGCGGCTGAGCTACCTGGCAGGTGACAGATGGCATCCCTCTGGGCTGTTCCATGGAGCAGTAAGGATACAACTTTTACGGCTACTTCCGGACCGAGAAGGACACCAGGACCACCACCCAAGTTTCACTGATTCAAAAAGTCCGTCCAACAAAAGAGAGAGACCGCACTGCAGACCATGCTGGGGTGTCAACTGCCTCTCCCACGTTGGCTTTGGAGAAAGTGAAAAAGTTGTGTCTGACTCTCTGTGACCCCATGGACTACAGCACTCCAGGCTTCCCTGTCCATCACTAACTCCCGGAACCTGCTCAAACTCATGTCCATTGATGGATTAAATAAAGCCAGAGGTGATAAAACAAGCTGCAGTAACCTGACTGTAGGTGGATTAGCTCTTGCTAGCTGTATCCGCAGCATATCCTGGTTCTGTCTGTTCCAAGCCCAAGCTCCAGTCTGACAATAAATTCTCCCTCCCCCAGTTCTTGGCTAAGCATTGCCACTGCTGATTTTGGTTGTATGCAAACATGGAGCTGTAACTGATACAGAATGGCTTTATGTGTTCATGCACTAAGGTGGCCATCTCCCATATATCAACACATTTCTTTCTCCCAACAAGTATTATCAATTAGGGAGTAGGCACACATAACACTCAGGTTTCCAAGGTGGCTCAGTGTTTAAAAAAATCCGCCTGCCAATGCAGGAAATGTGGGTTTAATCCCTGGGTCAGGAAGATCCCTTGAAGAAGGAAATGGCAACCCACTCCACTATTCTTGTCTGGGAAATCCTGTGGACAAAGGAGCCTGGTGGGCTACAGTCCATGGGGTTGCAAAAGAGTCGGACACGACTGAGCGACTAAACAAACAGCATGCACACACCCAGATGAAAAACCTCAGGCTCAGAGTACATTATTCGCCGAGCATTTCATAGTGAGTTTATTAACTCAGCCAGGTCTGGAATGTAAGTGCATCTTGCTTTCCTTATCTGTCAGATGAGTTTAATTCCACGTAAACCACACAGTTACTGTGAGGACTCAAGGAGACAATACAGGTGGAAGATACAGCACACATAGCCCTATTTGAAAGCCATGTGGTTCACAGACGCTTTTCATGAGAGGCATCTCCTGGGCCCAGTGGATATTCGCTCAAGAATCAAGAGCTTTCTCGTGGATTGATCCAGCTACCAAAAGCCACAACCCTACACCTGGAGAAAAAAAAAAAATCAGTCATACCTGGGGCAAGCAATGAGGTCTGGGGCATGAGCCACATCCCTGACATTTCTGTCTATGGAAATTTCAGCAGGTCCATTGTCTAAATTGGCCAGGAAAGGTCAGAAGGCCGAGAGCTCGGGCCTGGTGGAGACAGCCCCAGGGCGGTGAACGGATGCCTTCCTACCAGATAACAATACTCACTTCCTGCCACTCATCAGCACCGAGGGCCACGGCTCTTCTCGCTCTTCCTCAGCACCCTGAGAACTTCCTGCCACGGGGCATTTGCACATGCCTTCCCTCTGCCTCTTATTTCTCATATCTATGAATTCTGGTTCCTGTCAACTTTCAGATTCAAGCTCAAAATTCATCTTTTCAAGAACACCACCCCTGGCCACCAAGTCGGAAACAGCTCTATACAGTCCTCATCCCTCACCCCTACCCTACTCCAGTCAGCGTCCCTAATGATACCCGGATTGAATTTCATCATAGTCATCATTGCAAAATGCAATTACCTTATTTGCTGACTTCACTTAATCACTCCACATTTACTGAACACTCACTGTGTGCGACCTTTTTCTAGGTACTCAGAATAGCAAATAAGTCAAGAGCATACATTTCAGTGGGCAATACTGGAAAAAAAAACAGAGAAAACAACAACAACAAAAAAGGCCCTAATAGTCCTAAGTGCCTGTGGACAAAGACAGCAGGGTAGGGTAAGGAGGGGCTTCCCAGGTGGCTCAGTGAGTGAAGAATCCTCCTGCCAACGCAGGAGACACAGGTTCAATCCCTGGGTCAGGAAGATCCCCTGGAGGAGGACATGGCAACCCACTCTGGTGTTCTTGCCTGGGGTATCCCATGGACAGAGGAGCTTGGCAGGCTACCGTCCATGGGGTCACATGCCTGAGCTACTGAGCATGGCAGAGTGTTAGGGAGCACAGGGCAAGTTAGATACGGTGGTCAGGAAAGGCCTCTCTGATAGGGATATGATCAAAGATTTAATGATGCTTGCTTCTCCTCCAGCTAAGACAAAAGCTCCTTCAGAGTGGGGGTCATGAATGTCACAGCCCCAGTGCCCAGAAGCTGCCTGGCATCCAATA